>NC_058086.1:124450299-124777840 GCF_014858855.1 Bufo gargarizans
TCTTTCTGACACTTCAGAAGAAGGATCAAAAGATGATCATGTCAGCCAGGCCGAAAGGCAAAATGGCGGCCCAGTCATGAAGTGGGGAGGGTGGGAACAGCATGAGAAGTCCACAGAGTGGCCATATGACATAGTGGTGAAGTGGAAGCAGCATGAGGAGACCATAGAGTGGCCCAATGACAGAGTCTGGAGGTGGCAGCAGCATAAGAAGGAGGCCACAGAGTGGCACTATGACAGTGTAGATGTGGCAGCATCAGGAGGCCACAGAGTGGCACAATGACAGAGTATGGAGGTGGTAGCAGCAGCATCAGGAGGAGGCAACAGCGTGGCACAATAACAGTGTGGAGGTGGCAGCAGCAGCATCAGGAGAACTGAGTGGTGAGGTGGCAGCAGCATCAGGAGACCACAGAGTGACCCGTTGACACAGTGGGGAGGTAGGTGGCCATACCAATACCAGCTAAAGATGGTAAGTGAAAGAAGGAGCACTTGGCATCAGATGTGTGGTGGGTGACAGCATCAGAATTGCAGTTGAGGCAGGTAGCAATAAGAAACTGCTCTCTTTTGTCAAAGTGTTGGTGTGTCACCATGGATGATCTAGTCTGATGCATCAGGCATTGGTGGGTGGAAATCCTGGCTCATACTCGCCTGATTCATCTTGACTCAATCTCAGGTCAGTCTCTCAACATTTTGGGTGGACAGAGTAGTTCTTCTTGGGGTAACTATGGCCCCCGCAGCACTAAACACCCACTCTGATGCCACACTACTGGCCGGGCAGGACAGCTTTTCCAGGGCAAACTCTCACAGATCTTCAATGTGGGTGGCAGGGTGCTGTCCAAATATGCCACCACCTGCTGGTTTAGGTCCTGCTCCAGGTCTAGCTCCTGCTGCTGCTGGTGAGTAGTTTCTTCACTAGGTGGGTGAAGAAAGCTGCTCATCAGTGATTCTAGACTCAAGTTGCTGCTGATGGAGCTGGAACTGCTCCTACCCCCCCCCCCCCCTGCCACAGAAGCCATGGCAGAGGAACATGAGCGCAGAGGAAACCACCAGTCAGACCTGCGAGAGGATGTAGTACATCCCAGAGTAGAGTTATCACTCCTGCACCCGGCTTCTATCTATGTTTGCTAACATTAATATCATGTCTGGGTTTTTTTCCAGGTCCTCCACAATGTACATTCCTAATATGTTTACAACTGTTATGTTCACATGTAATGTGCCTGGTTCACCAGCAGAGCTATACTTAGATAGAATGGAACTTACCATTCCATTCTAACCCCCCTCTGTAGAGAAGTGGCAAGTCCCACTTCCTGCAGGAAGGGTGGGGAACGTTAGAGTTAGTCTAGCTTTATCCCCTGCTAGGGAACAGATGTGTAGGGCACGTCTCTGCTGGACGTGCCCAAGCCAGCTAAAGCACCTTAAGCTCTGCCGGCCATGGAGGCCAAAGCTTAAAGTGTCAAAAGCCAAAAGCATAGTTCCCTGGCATAACTTAAGAGTCAGACTACATAGAGAAGATGCAGCTGACAGAAGAATCTGAGTTATACATTCAGCCTGTCAGTACAGCAGAAACAGATGCAGCAGAGTCGAGTTTGCCTGCCAGTTTTAATGTTAAAGCCTGCTGGGACCAAGCAGAAGCTTGAAGATTGTTTCTGATGAACTTTTATTTAAGTAAAGCTGCTGTTCAACTATATACAAGGTCTGGACTCAATTTCTGTTGCAAATTCCTCAATTATTCCCCCTATGTATTGCTTTGGTGCCAAAGCCCGGGGTCCAGTCCTATTCAGGTAGGAGCACTGTGACAAATATAAAAGGACATTTTAGGCCACACTATACCACTCTGCATTTCTATACCTGGGTTGCATTACATAGAGGGCCCTAGTGGGTGGCGCCCATTGTAGATAGACGATGGTGCAGATAGTCAGCGGCCTAATATCTACATAGGATGTCTCTATAGTAGTTCAGTTTGTCCTTCCTCTCAGAGGGTGCAATAAAGGCCCCAATTATGGACCGGTAACGAGGGTCCAACAAGGTGGAGAGCCAGAAGTCATCCCTCTGCTGAATAGTGACAATTCGGCTGTCATTACGCAAGTAACTGAGCATGCAGCGAGCCATTTGCGCAATTAACTCGGAGGGACTCGCTGCCTCCATCTCCACTGCATTCTTCCACGGTGTGTCTTGGTCCTCTGCCTCCTATTTCTCATTGCCCTGTAGCTCCACTGGCTGTTTCTGCTCCTCATCTCCTGTGACCTGTGTAGAAAAACCACCCATTTTGCTACACAATGCTTGTGCTCCAATGTCCTCCTCCTCCTCCAATTCAGTCTTCACAGGGCTCATGTGGCAGTGAGATCTAGGCAACATGTCTCCAGTCCCCTGACCAGCCAGATTTACCAGCATCTGTTCCAGGACATGAAGCAGTGGCTTGAAGTTGGTCATCCCATAGTCCTGTGACTGACAAATAGAGATGGCCTTGCGGTTCGCCCGGCGGCCATTTCACGCCGAACTTTGCTCGTTCGAGGTTTGCAGAATGGGCGAACATATAGCGATGTCTGCAGGCGCCATATTCTGAGAGAAGGACGGTCGTTTCCTTAGCACTCCCCAGCGCTCACTTGACGTGCGCAGGCGCACTGAGGGAGTGCTGGGGAAGCGAGCGTCCTTCTCTTAGAGCGCCTGCACCGAATGAAGACAAGTAAGGTGCAGGCGCGGGATTTCAATTGCTGACAGGGCCAGCCGGAGGAGGAGAGCGCTCGCTGGCCCTGTCAATCAACAGGAGGAGGGGCGTTTTTTTTTAAAGGAGGATGCGGCGGCTACCAGCAAGTAGACTGCATACTTCCTGGTAGTGAAGTCATTTGCATATTTTATAAGCTTGATTTTTTGTGAAACCAAGCCACAGAACAAGGTAAGAGCCCTATATAGGGAATAGTCGTCCAATAAGAATTTTAATATGCCCAAAAATGAAAAATTAGTTATGGGGGGTGACAGAAGCCCTTTAAGAGCATGGCAACTGTTCTGCAAAGAAATGTGGATAGGGAAATGACTTAAAATAACATAAAATGCAGAAAAATGCTAAATAACAATCTAGATCTAGGAGTAGAAGGTTGAGGAGGCGGTGGATGGGTGGATGTGGCTGTGTAGGTTGGCGTGGCGGTGTAGGTGGAAGCAGCGGTGAAGGAGGAATAGGTAGCCAACACTGATTTGTGTCATTTTTTTTATTTTTAAATTAGGGTATCCCCCAAAATATTGGGACATATAACAAAATAAAACAAAGAATAAGTGCACTTGAGTACAAGATTAGATGGTTGAGGCTGGTATGAATGTCTATTCTACACAAGGTACAGACAAGTCCTGTGGGATCCATGCCTGGTTCATTTTAATAAACGTAAGCTTGTCCACATTGGCTGCGGCCTGTGATAATGCTCTCTGCCATGCTAAACACACGTTCACACTATATACTGGCTGCAGAGCAGGTCAGCACCTCCAAGGCTGACAAAGCTTTTCCACATTTTGGCCATGCTAACCCTGCCTTCTCAGGTGCTGGTGGTGCCCAGGCTGCGTTGGCGACCTCTTCCTCCTCCTCTGCCTTCGTCTTGTGCTTCCACTGTGCCCCCGTTGTTAGGTGGGAATGCCATCAGTAGCGTGTGCTTGTAGTCGCACATCTTCCAATCAGTAACATATATTTTCACTAAATTTAGTTCCCTGTCAGCAATGCAGAGCAGGGGTTCATTCACGGCAAAAAGGGATTCATGTCACCCAGCAATAGAACAGAGGATTTTGAGAGATTTAGGCCTCTGTCACCCAGGCACAGCAGGGGTTCATTCACGGCAAATGGGGGTTCATGTCACCCAGCAATAGAACAGAGGATTTTGAGAGATTTAGGCCCCTGTCAGCAATGCAGAGCAGGGGTTCATTCACGGCAAAAGGGGGTTCATGTCACCCAGCAACAGAACAGAGGATTTTGAGAGATTTAGGCCCCTGTCACCCAGGCACAGCAGGAATTTATTCACAGCAAAAGGGGGTCCATTTCACCCAGCAATAGAACAGAGGATTTTGAGAGATTTAGGCCCCTGTTACCCAGGCACTGCAGGGGTTCATTTACGGCAAAAGGAGGGTCATGTCACCCAGCAACAGAACAGAGGATTTTGAGAGAACGAGGGCCCTGTTACCCAGGCACAGCAGGGGTTCGTTTATGACAAAAGGGGGTCATGTCACCCAGCAACAGAACAGAGGATTTTGAGAGATTTAGGCCCCTGTCACCCAGGCACAGCAGGGGTTCTTTCACGGCATAAGGGGGTTCATGTCACCCAGCAATAGAACAGAGGATTTTGAGAGATTTGGGCCCATGTCACCTCGGCACAGCAGGGGTTCATTCACGGCAAAAGGGGGTTCTTGTCACCCATCAATAGAAAAGATGATTTTGAGAGATTTATGCCCCTGTCACCTCGGCACAGCAGGGGTTCATTCACGGCAAAAAGGGGGTTCATGTTACCCATCAATAGAACAGATGATTTTGAGAGATTTGGGCCCATGTCAGCAATGCAGAGCAGGGGTTCATTCACGGCAAAAGGGGGTTCATGTCACCCAGCAACAGAACAGAGGATTTTGAGAGATTTAGGCCCCTGTCACCCAGGCACAGCAGGAATTTATTCACGGCAAAAGGGGGTCCATTTCACCCAGCAATAGAACAGAGGATTTTGAGAGATTTAGGCCCCTGTTACCCAGGCACTGCAGGGGTTCATTTACGGCAAAAGGAGGGTCATGTCACCCAGCAACAGAACAGAGGATTTTGAGAGAACGAGGCCCCTGTTACCCAGGCACAGCAGGGGTTCGTTTATGACAAAAGGGGGTCATGTCACCCAGCAACAGAACAGAGGATTTTGAGAGATTTAGGCCCCTGTCACCCAGGCACAGCAGGGGTTCATTCACGGCATAAGGGGGTTCATGTCACCCAGCAATAGAACAGAGGATTTTGAGAGATTTGGGCCCATGTCACCTCGGCACAGCAGGGGTTCATTCACGGCAATAGGGGGTTCTTGTCACCCATCAATAGAAAAGATGATTTTGAGAGATTTATGCCCCTGTCACCTCGGCACAGCAGGGGTTCATTCACGGCAAAAAGGGGGTTCATGTCACCCATCAATAGAACAGATGATTTTGAGAGATTTGGGCCCATGTCACCTCGGCACAGCAGGGGTTCATTCACGGCATAAGGGGGTTCATGTCACCCAGCAATAGAACAGAGGATTTTGAGAGATTTGGGCCCATGTCACCTCGGCACAGCAGGGGTTCATTCACGGCAAAAGGGGGTTCTTGTCACCCATCAATAGAAAAGATGATTTTGAGAGATTTATGCCCCTGTCACCTCGGCACAGCAGGGGTTCATTCACGGCAAAAAAGGGGGTTCATGTCACCCATCAATAGAACAGATGATTTTGAGAGATTTGGGCCCATGTCACCTCGGCACAGCAGGGGTTCATTCACGGCATATGGGGGTTCATGTCACCCAGCAATAGAACAGAGGATTTTGAGAGATTTGGGCCCATGTCACCTCGGCACAGCAGGGGTTCATTCACGGCAAAAGGGGGTTCTTGTCACCCATCAATAGAAAAGATGATTTTGAGAGATTTATGCCCCTGTCACCCAGGCACAGCAGGAATTAATTCATGGCAAAAGGGGGTTCATGTCACCCAGCAACAGAACAGAGGATTTTGACAGAATGAGGCCCATGTCACGCAGGCACAGCAGGAATTAATTCATGGCAAAAGGCAAAAGGGGGTTCATGTCACCCAGCAATAGAACAGAGGATTTTGAGAGAATGAGGCCCATGTCACCCAGGCACAGCAGGGGTTCATTCAAGGCAAAAGGGGGTTCACCCAGCAATAGAACAGAAGATTTTGAGAGATTTAGGCCCCTGTCACCCAGGCACAGCAGGGGTTCATTCACAGCAAAAGCGGGTTCATGTCACCCAGCAATAGAACAGATGATTTTGAGAGAACGAGGCCCATGTCACCCAGGCACAGCAGGGGTTCATTTACGACAAAAGGGGTTCATGTCACCCAGCAATAGAACAGAGGATTTTGAGAGATTTAGGCCCCTGTTACCCAGGCACAGCAGGGGTTCATTCACGGCAAAAGGGGGTTCATGTCACCCAGCAATAGAACAGATGATTTTGAGAGATTTAGGCCCCTGTCACCCAGGCACAGCAGGGGTTCATTCACAGCAAAAGCGGGTTCATGTCACCCAGCAATAGAACAGAGGATTTTGAGAGAACGAGGCCCATATCACCCAGGCACAGCAGGGGTTCATTTACGACAAAAGGGGGTTCATGTCACCCAGCAATAGTACAGAGGATTTTGAGAGATTTAGGCCCCCGTTACCCAGGCACAGCAAGGGTTCATTCACGGCAAAAGGGGGTTTATGTCACCCAGCAATAGAACAGAGGATTTTGAGAGATTTAGGCCCCTGTTACACAGGCACAGCAGGGGGCACAATTTTGGGCACTAAAATAGTCCTTGAAAAGACTAGAGCGATGTAAAAGGCAGTACAATGTGATTTAGAGCATGTCAACTGCTCTACAAACAAATGTGGATAGGGAAATAACTTAAAATAAAATAACAAAAAATTACTAATTATTAACCTGCAACTCAGAGAAGGAGGTGAATATGGAGTCGGAGGCTGAGGAAGCGGTGAATTTGGACAAATAAAAAAAAAGAAAACAAAGAATCATTGCCCTTGACTTGAGTACAAGAATGTATGTTTGATGGTGGTTTAAATGTCTATTATGCACAAGGTACAGGCAAGTCTTGTGGGCTCCAAGCCTGGTTCATTTTAATGAACGTGAGCTTGTCCACGTTGGCTGTGGACAAGAGGCTGCACTTGTCTGTGATGACGCCCCCTCCAAGGCGTAAAGCATCTCCAAGGCGTAAAGGGCAAGCTCAGGCCATGTGCCCAATTTGGAGACCCAGAAGTTGAAGGAGGCAGACCCGTCAATCAGTACGTGTAGGTGTGTGCACACATACTGCTCCACAATGTTGCTGAAATGCTGCCTCCTGCTAAGACGTTCTATATCTGCTGGTGGTGTTGGTTGTTGTGGCGTGCTGACAAAGCTTTTCAACATTTCGGCCATGCTAACCCTGCCTTGTGAGGTGCTGGAGGTGGCCCAGCTGCATTGGTGACCTCTTCCTCGTCCTCTACCTTCGCCTTGTGCTTCCACTGTGCCCCCGCTGTCAGGTGGGAATGCCAACAGCAGCGCTTCTACCCGTGTGCGCTTGTACTCGCGCATCTTACGATCACGCTCCAGTGAAGGAATTAAGGGTGTTACGTTGTCCTTGTAATGGAGATCCAGCAGCATGGCCACCCAGTAATCAGCACAAGTTAGAATGTTGGGCAACTCGGCGGTCTTTGAGGAGACACTGCAGCATGTAATTGCTAATGTATGCCAAACTGCCCAGAGGGAACAAAAAGCTGTCCTCTGTGAGAAGTGTATTGTCTGTGTTCTCTGTATCCCCCCAGCCACGCACCAGTGATGTGGCCACCCTGCTGTGAACATGGCTCCTCCTCCTGTGCCACATCCTCTTCCATCATCGCTGTGAATGTTTTTTCAAGGAGGCATAGAAGTGGGATAGTAATGCTGAGAACGGCGTTATCGGCACTGGCCATGTTGGTGGAGTACTCGAAATAGAGCAACAAGGAACACAGGTCTCGAATGGAGGCCCAGTCATTGGTGGTGAAGTGGTGCTGTTCCGCCGAGCGACTCACCCATGCGTGCTGCAGTTGAGACTCAACTATCGCCTGCTTCTGCTCGCACAGTCTGGCCAGCATGTGCAAGGTGGAGTTCCACCTTGTAGGCACGTTGCATATGAGGGAGTGAGCGGGAAGGTCGAAGTTACGCTGCAGCACTGACAGGCGAGAAGCAGCAGGGTGAGAACGCCGAAAGTGCGCACAGATGGCTCACACTTTATGCAGCAGCACTCAGTGGCGTACACACAATCCACGGGGCCCCGGTGCGAAACTGATCCATGGGGCCCCCTTCCCGTCTACACCCCCCCCCAACCCGCTGCCGCGCGTGTATGCATGTGTGTTTGTGTATATATATATATATATATATATTATATACTGTATATTACTATATACAAGAGGATGATATTCGGTATAACCCACGGTATTCCCACGTAAAACCAGCTGTGCTACATTATGTAGCAGTGCTGGTTTTGTCATGCATTCCTTTTGCCTTCATATAGTAAAATACTTCATTGGCCTATCAATGGCTTTATAACTAACTCTGCTATATTTCTGTAGCCTACAACCTCTGACTGCCCAGTTGAAACTACTACACCCAACATGTTCTGGCAGTAATAGTAAATGGATATTGGTGCAATTCTGAGCTACTAGTCTATATAATTAATATGTAGGCTACATATGTATTATACAGACTAGTAGCTCAGAATTGCACCAATATCCATTTACTATTACTGCCAGAACATGTTGGGTGTAGTAGTTTCAGTCCAACTGAGCAGTCAGAGGTTGTAGGCTACAGAAATATAGCAGAGTTAGTTATAAAGCCATTGATAGGCCAATGAAGTATTTTACCATATGAAGGCAAAAGAAATGCATGACAAAACCAGCTCTGCTACATCCAAGCATATACTAGAAGCTCAATAGAAGTGCCTACACAAGAGAGCTGCACCCCAAGACAACAGAAAAAAAAACATTACTTCATAGCACAAGTCACCAGTCATAACTTTACATACATTGCCCAACTCTCAGCCCCCATCAGACCTCACTCACTCTGAAAGCCAGGCCGGCTTCTTTGCGCAGCGCTCTCCCTCTCCCTTTCTTTTCCGGCGCATTCTCCCTGTCCCTGCATCTCAACGTCATGTCCGGCACGCCGCACTGCCTGCCGGGGAGGAGACTCAGGGGCAGGAGCGTACATAAAAATCACTGGGCCCCATAGCAGGAATCTAAATTGGGCCCCCATTCCCCTTTAATAGCCCCTCCCTTTGTTCCATGAACTATTCTTGCTGCTGCGTTTTATAATTTATGCCATCAGGGCCGGATTGGGATTACAAAACAGCCCTGGCACACAAAAGAGGTATAATAGATGCAGTGTGTACAGATGTATATTATATACAGCGGTGTACAGTCATATGAGGAACGCGGTATAATAGATGCAGTGTGTACAGATGTATATTATATACAGCAGTGTACAGTTATATGAGGTACGCGGTATAATATATGCAGTGTGTACAGGTATATAGTATATTCCCTAGTGTTCTGATATGTGAGGTACAGGGTATAATATATGCAGTGTGTACAGGTATATAGTATATACAGCAGTGTACTGATATCTGAGGTACGGGGTATAATATATGCAGTGTATACAGTATATACACCTCGTACCTCACATATCAGTACACCGCTGTATATACTATATATCTGTACACACTGCATCTATTATACCTCGTACCTCACATATATAGTATATACAGCAGTGTACTGATATCTGTACACACAGCATCTATTATACCTTGTGCCTCACATATCAGTGCACTGCGGTATATACTATATATCTGTACATATTGCATGTATAATACTGTGTAATATATGCAGTGTGTGTGTGTATATGTGTGTATATATATATA
This sequence comes from Bufo gargarizans, assembly GCF_014858855.1. NCBI lineage: Eukaryota > Metazoa > Chordata > Amphibia > Anura > Bufonidae > Bufo > Bufo gargarizans. The sequence goes on from NC_058086.1 coordinate 124,459,929, forward strand.
TATATATATATACACATATATATATATATATATATATATATATATATATACATACACACACTTACACACACAGAGCAGTGTATTGATGTGAGACATAGAAGGTATAATACTGTAGATGCAGTGTTTACAGATACATGTGGTCAGTTATACATTATGGTCACTGTGTGTGTGAGGTACATGAGGTAGTAGTGGTCACTGTAACTGTCTGAAGTATTATATATCAGTGAACAATGAGTAAAAACAGGGCATGGAGGGGGGGGGGGGGTAAATAATGAAAAGTGGAGGACCTCCTCTTACCACTCCAGTCCAGTCTGTATGAATTAACGCAGAGCTGATTGTGAACTTCTAATACTTGCTGTTAGGGGTTGAAGGACCTGGGATGATGTCATCACAGGTCCTGGCAGATATACCTTTGAAACCTAGGAACTACACCATTTTTGGTGCAGTTCCTTTGCTAGATTCTGCAGGACCTGTGATGTTGAATATGATGTCATCACAGGTCCTGGCAGATACACTGTTCTAACCTGGGAACTGCACTTTACACTGTGCAGTTCCCTTACAGGACCTCTGATGACATCATCAAAGGTCCTTTAGCTTTAGAAAGATAAATAGGAGCAATTAGGGGGCGGGGCCTCTCCTCCACTTCGGGCCCCGTCTGCCTATATGGTAGGTAGCCACTGCTCAGGGGGAGGAGACTCAAGGGAGGGTAGGGTGGGCAGCAAGGAAACTCAACACTGGGGGGCGGGCCCCGGGCCGGCCGCCTGGGTTATACAGGCACAGCACTACTGCAGGGCGGGTCCACAGGTGGCCGGGGAGGAGACTTAGGGGGAGGAGACTCAAGGGAGGGTAGGGCTGGCAGCAGGGAAACTCAACACTGGGGGGCGGGCCCCGGGCCGGCCTCCCGGGTTATACAGGCACAGTACTACTGCAGGGCGGGTCCACAGGCGGCCGGGCCCCCTGGAGTGCCGGGCCCGGTCGCAAGTGCGACCCCTGAGATCCCTGTATGTACGCCACTGGCAGCACTTACATGTCGGGGTAATTTTTAAGGAATCTCTACACCACCAAATTCAGCACATGCGCCAGGCAAGGGATGTACGTCAAACCGGCTAGTCCCAGAGCTGCTATGAGATTTCGCTCATTATCGCACACCACTAGACCGGGCTTGAGGCTGACTGGCACAAACCACTCATCGGTCTGTTGTTCAAGGCCCGTCCACAGCTCCTGCACGGTGTGGGGTTTGTCCCCCAAACAGATAAGTTTTAAAACTGCCTGCTGTTGTTTACCCCTGGCTGTGCTGAAGTTAGTAGTGAAGGTGTTAAGCTGACCGGATGAGGAGCTGGTAGAGGAGGAGGAAGCAGAGTAGGAGGAGGAGGAAGCAACAGTAGGCAAACTGAAGTGCCCTGCAATCCTCGGTGGTGGAAGGACATGCGGCAAACTGCTATCCACCTCAGGCCCAGCCGCCACTGTATTTACCTAGTGTGCTTTTATGGAGATATAACGGCCCTGACCGTGCTAACTGGTCCACATATCCGCAGTCAGGTGCACCTTGCCACAGATGGCGTTGCGCAGTGCACACCTGCTTTTGCCCCTACTTGGTTGTGAAGGGAAGGGATGGCTCGCCTTGAAAAGTAGTGGCGGCTGGGCACAACATACTGTGGGACAGCCATCCCAATCTCCTTTCCTTCTCCCAGCTGTCACCTATTTGCACTGATTGTCTCCCTTTATATTCCCTCCCATACTGCCTCACTTTGCGGTTTATACATCTACCTGGATTGTGTTTACTGCTGGATGCTGCTGCAGCACGCCAGACCTGCAGGGTATTGCGATAGTGAGGTCACGGTAATGGGCAATCGAGGGTTACTCACTTTTTAGAGGAAAAACCTGGGCAGGCATGCGGCAGTGAAGGAGAGGTTGACACAAGTTCCTCTGGGGCACACTCTAGATGTAGGGTCCAGACCTGATGGTGGATGAGGTGTCCTGGTTGTTGCAGGTATTTTAAGTGCCTGAGGCAAGGTACCTTTAAGGATCATGACGCCAGTGCCTGTAACGGTGGCACACCGATTTATAGGAGTAGTAATTGAGGTAAACCAAACGTTGCTTTACTTGGAAAACAGTCCAACTTTGTACAGACAGTTGATTATGCAGTTCCTTGAATCATATCATTAGCAAGCAGGTTTACTTCTTAATATGGCAGGTATTAATCTTGCAAGATACTTGGAGGGTAAACCGTTAATGCTTCACAGTCAAGGCTGCTCTATCCCCTCAGCTATTCTAGCTGGCTGGATCCCAAGGCCCGGGTGCCTAAATGCTGTTTTAATCCTTGGTAATAATTCTTCCTCCCGTATTGACCCTTGCTCCTATTTTATAGTACCTCTGCCCATCAGCTTACTTATCTGAGCGCGTAGTATTGTTCCTGTTGTGAGGGAAGCTGCAGGTTTCTCCCAGGAGGTTCATCCCTACTACTGGGGTTACTTCTTCTGTGGTTGTAGGATTACTGGTCTCCAGGCAGGCTGTACTCCTTCACTAGCCTCCTGGTGGCAACTAGATGCCTGGACTATCCAGCTGCATGTCAGGAGGAGGCCCTCAGCATATCTCTGGCTGGTGCCTTCTCACTTCTGTCCTCACAGACTCCTTACTATGACCTAACTCCTCCCTGTCTGGGCCTGAACATTTATACTAGGGGCTCCCTATCTCCCTCTAGTGTCTAGGATGTCTAACTACACCCAAATTGGCCTGCTGAGCATATAACAGGGGAAACAACACATACAGGAATATAACATCACTGTCCCTTGTGAGCAGAAGTAACACGTGACCCAATTGATCCTTGTGTAGTGTCCACTCTTACCTAGTGGGACACTACACTGCTTCTCCTGATTCTTCAGATAAGTCTATTTCCTTTATTTGTGTTTTCTTGCTGGCTTGATTGTAGGTGACCCTGACTCGTCCATATTTAGTGCAGGAAGCCGGTGGTCGTGTCCCCTCACTATTATAGGGTTTTCAGGTGTCACATAGTATAAGGAACGAGGGCATGCATCCGTCTACCATCAAGACCTTTGCATGGGCATAGCAGTCAGAGAGAGCTCTAGGGGTTTATAGGGCTCACCCATATGCTCCTTAGTTTGGGATCAGGCAGGTCGAATGTTAATTTATAAGTTCCAGCTTTCTGCAACACCATCCGTGACATTATAAATCACCATAACCGTCTTAAGCATGGATCCGGTTTCAGCCTTGATTGACCGCATGCAAGGTCTTTCACTGGAGGTAGTAGATCTCCGTAAAACTGTGTCTCAGTTTCAGGTGACCGGTTCTGCTTGCGTTCATGGAGTTTGTTCCGAGCCTAAGATCTCGCTTCCGGATAAGTTCTCCGGGGGTAGTGAGAATTTTGTTTGCTTTAGAGACGCTTGCAAACTCCATTTTCACCTACTTCCCCATTCCTCTGGTGATGAGGAGCAGAGGGTGGGGATCATCATCTCGCTGCTCAGGGATAACGCTCAGTCTTGGGCCTCTACGCTGCTGGTTGGGGCATGGCCCCTCCGAAAAGTGGATACATTTTTTGTAGCCCTGGGACAGATATATGATGACCCGGATCCTATTGTTCTGGCTGAATCTAAGCTGCGTCTTTTATGCCAGGGTAAACAGTCCGCAGAGATATATTGTTCAGAATTTGGGAGATGGGCAGCTGATACTGGTTGGAATGATGCTGCACTCCGAAGTCAATTTTGCCATGGTCTTTCGAAGAGATTGAAAGATGCATTTGCATTTTCATGAGAGACCAGCCTGATTGGAATCTGCTATGTCTCTAGCTATTCGTATTGACAGGCATCTTAGAGAGATAGGAGACTACTCCTTCCTGTCATATTCAGTCCAAGGACAGTGGGGCTGTATCATTCAGTGTGCAGGGGTCTCAATCTCTCTCAATCACCTCTGAGGAGGAGGCCATGCAACTGGGTTTGCTTGCCTCTGATAGTAGAGGATTCAGCTCTCAGATGAGGGTTTGTTTCTGTTGTGGGGGTATAAATCATTTGGCTAATGTTTTCCCCTCTAGGAGATTCATGGAGTTTTCTGAGGGCAATAAAAGAAAAACAAAAAGAAAAAAAAAACCCTCTAAAAACTTTTCATTTGCTACTATTGGCAAGGTTGATGCGGAAATTGAAGGTTTGCCATTTACTTGTAGTTCCCGTTTTCTCCTACCTGCCAGGGTGGCGCTAGACAGCAAGAACATTGTTCTTGAGATTTTTGTAGATAGTGGAGCAGCTGTCAATCTCATTGATAATCAATTTGCAATAACGCATGGTTTCCAGGTATGCACTTTCGAAACGGATATACCTGTTTTTGATATCGATTCCACTCCACTTTCTCAAAGATCATTAAAGGGCATAGTTCACGATATCCGTTTGACTGTGGGTGACGCTCATGTTGAGGATATGTCATGTTTCGTCTTAAGCGGATTACCTACTCCTCTAGTGTTGGGGCTACCCTGGCTCACTAAACTTAACACCACAATTGATTGGCAAGCAAGGCAAATAGATGGTTGGAGTGAGTTTTGCAGGGAGAATTGCCTCACGGCGTCTCTTTCAGAGATTTCTACCAAGACTTTTCTCTCTGAATTTTCGGATGTGTTTTCCGAGAGTGGTGTCCAGGAGTTGCCCCTGCACCGGAAGTACGACTGCCCTATTAATCTCATCCCAGGTGCCAAACTGCCCAAATCACGTTTATACAATCTCTCTCAACCTGAAATGTTGCTATACGTACTTATATCTCTGAGAGCCTGAGAAAGGGACACATCTGACCCTCAAAGTCACCTGTTGCCGCTGTTTTTATTTTTTTTGTTAAGAAAAAAGATGGTTCTTTAAGACCTTGTCTGGATTTCAGGCAGCTGAACCGTATCACGGTTCGTGACCCATATCCGCTTCCTATGATCCCAGACCTGTCTAACCAGATTGTTGGGGCTAAGGTTTTTTCTAAGTTGGATTTAAGAGGGGCAAACAACCTAGTCAGGGTCAGGGAAGGGGACAAATGGAAGACGGCCTTCAATACCCCTGAGGGTCATTTCGAGAATTTGGTTATGCCCTTTGGTTTGATGAATGCTCCGGCCGTCTTCCAACATTTAGCGAACAGCATTTTTCATCATTTAATGGGGAAATTTGTACTAGTGTATCTGGATAACTTTTAGATTTTTTCTCCTGATTTCAAAACTCATCGGGACCACCTATGTCAGGTCTTGCTGATTCTGCGGGATAATAAATTGTACGTTAAACTGGAAAAATGTGTGTTTGCGGCTCCGGAGATTCAATTTCTTGGTTTTCTTCTCTCCGCTTCTGGTTTTCACATGGACCCTGAGAAGGTCCGCGCCGTGCTTGATTGGGAGCTTCCTGAGAATCAGAAGGCGCTGATGCGGTTTTTGGGTTTTGCCAATTATTACAGAAAGTAAATTTAGAATTATTCCTCTGTTGTTAAGCCACTTACTAATATGACTAAAAAGGGGGTAGATCGCCACAGTGGATCTCATTGCTCGGAGATTCTAATGGCCGGCTCTTCGTAAGATGGTTGAGGGTTTTGTGGCAGCCTGCGAGACCTGCATTAAGGTCCCTCATTCACGGCCATCGGGTTCTCTCCTCCCGTTACCCATTCCTTCCCGTCCTTGGACGCATCTGTCCATGGACTTCATTCCGGACCTGCCTCGTTCCTTGGGGAAGACTGTGATTCTGGTAGTAGTGGACCGTTTTAGCAAAATGGCGCATTTTATTCCCTTTCCAGGGTTACCCAATGCTAAGACGCTGGCACGCAATTTGTTTCCAGATTCTGGAAGGCCTTCTGTTCTCGCTTGGGGGTTCGGTTGTCGTTCTCTTCTGCTTTTCACCAGCAGTCAAATGGTCAGACCGAACACGTCAATCAGAATCTGGAGACATATCTGCGCTGTTTTGTGGCGGAGAATCAGAAGGATTGGTATTCTTTTTTGTCCCTTGCTGAGTTTGCTTTAAATAACCGTCGCCAGGAGTCCTCTGATAAGTCACCATATTTTGGTGCATATGTTTTTCATCTGCAGTTTGGGATATTCTCTGGAGAGGAGTCTTCTTGTTCACCTGATGATAGATTGAGAGATTTTCCTCGTCTTTGTCGAAAGATTCAGGGTAATCTGAAGAGGATGAGTGAGAGATATAAGCGTGTTGCGGATAAGAGACGTGTGCCTGGCCGGACCTGAATATGGGGGATCTGGTGTGGTTGTCTACAAAGAATATCAATCTGAAGGTTCCCTCCTGGAAGTTGGGTCCTAGGTTTATTGGGCCTTACAAGATCTTGTTCGTCATCAATCCCGTTGCCTTCCATCTTGATCTTCCTCAGACTTGGAAGATCCATAATGTTTTTTCACAGGTCCCTATTAAAACCTTATGTCCAACCCACTGTACCCTCCTCTTTGCCTCCTCCTCCAATTGTTGTTGATGGTAATCTTGAATTTCAGGTCTCTAGGATTGTGGATTCTCACATTATCCGCAGTTCTCTCCAGTACCTCGTTCATTAGGAGGGTTATGGTCCTGAGGAGAGGATGTGGGTCCCAGTGGCGGACATTAAGGCCACTCATCTCATCAGGGCTTTCAATAGGTCTCATCCTGAGAAGGTGGGCTCTGAGTGTCCGGAGTCCATGCGTGGAGGGAGGGGTACTGTCACCACCAGCTCTGTGAGAAGATCTGGCAGACGTTCTTCTCTACCTGTTGTGTGATGTTCTTTGTTTTGGTTTCACTTTCTAATCTCCTTTCCTTCTCCCAGCTGTCACCTATTTGCACTGATTGTCTCCCTTTATATTCCCTCCCATACTGCCTCACTTTGCTGTTTATACTTATACTTATGCTGCTTCTCCTGATTCCTCAGATAAGTCTGTTTTATTGCTGGCTTGATTGTAGGTGACCCTGACTCCGTCCGTATTTAGTGCAGGGAGCCGGTGGTCTTGTCCCCTCACTATTGTAGGGTTTTCAGGTGTCACATAGCATAAGGAACGAGGGCATGCAGCCGTCTACCATTAAGACCTTTGCACGGGCATAGCAGTCAGGGAGAGCTCTAGGGGTTTTATAGGGCTCACCCATATGCTCCTTAGTTTAGGATCAGGCCAGTCGGATGTTTGTTTATAAGTTCCAGCTTTCTGCAACACCATCCGTGACAGAAACCCTGCTAACAGAGTCATCAAAAAGCAGAAGAGACGGAGCTAGCGCCAGACCTGAATGGACGTGTGCGCCTGAGCTCTGCACTCAGACCCGGCTTATTAGCAGCTAAAGTCAGTTTTTCAACCTGAAAGATGGGCAAGATTGGCCAGCAACGAACAGGGGACTCATCCCTCCCCCCCAAGCACCAGTCACATTGTGGTGACATGGATAAATTTATCAAAAAAGCTGCAGCGATCTGTGCCGCGAGGGAGACTAAAATGGCGCCGGAGCCTAGCAGAGAGACGGAGGAGAGCGAGACCGAGATACATGCTGACACCAGCGATATGGAAGAATCAAGGCATCGCAAGCATCTCCCTATCTCCAGAAAATACCTGGACTCTGCTCTTCAACGGGCTATGGAACCGCTGATTAGCGAACTCTCCTCCATGAGGCAAGACGTCCGACATATTGGAGGCAGAGTTGAGGCCTTAGAGAATAATCAGGCCGCAATCCTGGACTTTCAAACGGCAACGGCCCTAAACCTTCAAAAATGCCAAGCTCACCTGAATGTAATGTACAACGCCCTGGAAGATCAGGAGAATCGTGGGAGAAGGAATAACCTCAGATTCAGAGGAGTTCCAGAGACCGAAGCCGCACAAGATTCCTCCGCCATAGTGAAGGAGATATGCGAGGAATTATTGGGCCAAGAGCGTCCCTCTTCAATTATAATTGAGAGAGCCCACAGAGCACTGCGCCCGAAACCACAAGGCAACGAACCCCCCAGGGACATAATTTGCCGGTTCCTCCACTTTCAGGATAAAGAAGCCATAATAAACAAGGCACGTCTGCCAGGTGGAGCTAAGTATAATGGGGTGCCGATAAATATCTATCAAGACCTTGCTCCGATGACCCTGCAGAAACGAAGATCTCTCAAGCCCCTCACAGATTGGCTTAGAAACAACAAGATCCTATACCGTTGGCAGTTCCCGTTCGGTTTGTCTTTTGCGTATCAAGGCAGGAGGATCACCATCAAGTCGCACATGGACCTAGGCCCAGCATTCGATTTACTTGATATCAATCCCCTGGATATTGAAGATTGGGACGCCATCCAAGACATTTCTGCTCTTCCTAAACTGCCTAAGGTGACGACGTTTGAGCTGAAAGGGACACCCAAAGCACAAAGGCAGAAAGAGAAAAAGAAAAGTCATCCTCTTACCCCTAGGCGTATTGCGACCGAAGCCTTCTGAAATTGGGACTGTTCGCGGCTTAACAGTTATATTCGCATCGGATGAGTATCAGCTAATTTATCTCCTCTCCTTTCCTTCCTCATTTTCCCTGACCCCCTGTAATTTGTATCTGTCATACTTCCAGCCTTCCCCAATGTTATCCTTTTTACCGCCTCTCTGTCCGGGTAAACCGGCCGTATGTTATACTCAAATGTAGCTCTCAAAATGATCTGAAATGCATTTTATTTGTTCGCAAACTGCGATTAGATGCGACCATTGTTCATATACCATATCGTGGTATTCATTAGGTTTACTGGACGCGACATTACGTGTTTGAAACGATGTCCGTCTAGCAAATGTTATATCTAGCTGAAGGCTGTTAACTGTTTCGGTGAGTTTTTCGAAGAACCTTCTGCTAGCTTTGTCGGTAATTATTTGCCGTTATGCGCATTATTACAGCCAGACTATTTTCTCTGCATACGAGATGCGATTAGTTATTGATTACAAGTGTACCCGATGCCTCCGGCGAGTGCACAACGGGCGTTTTGCTGTTGGTATACTTCGGAGTTCATTGGGGACGGACTAAGGACTGATTAGGGGACTAATATATGCGCAAGCTCGTCCTTTCCATTTTTTTCCGGTGCTCTTATATCGCGCTACTTCACACAATAAATCATTGGAGGAGCTCAACACCTTTATACTAAGTTAATGATTAGTTACCCCTGCTCTACGTTAGGTGCTACGCAGTCTCATCTCATGACAGCATATATGAATGTATACCTTCTATTAATACTTCGCAGTTCATGATTTTTCTCAAGCTTTATTAGCCTGGACAAGGTGTATTCGACCTATCGTGTATCTAATAGCTGGTTGTCTAGACGTTTAATGTTAAATGCCTAGATATGCTGCTCGTAATGTCCTTTGCTGCTTAACGAAGGGATTTAGTGATCGTTTCGCGCTCTAACATATTCCGGTTAGGTTTATTATTCGCAAGATTTAGTCGTATCAAGACCTCAATATTTCGGGTGTCACTGGTTTATGCGCATCATGCGATTTTGCCTATGGTATACTCCGGTGATACTAGATCGCAAGGCAGGACTTAACTATCGCAGCGATCGTGGTTTTGCGCAGGCCCATCATTCCGACTTTTGTCCGACTTCTTGACTGTCTGAATGGTAATGTTTGACCTTTATTGCCGGGTCCAAACTAGGTGAATGCCATTTCCCCCCCTCAAGGGTGTCCTTCGGGACCATTATATAGATTCCAATGTTTCTTTGTTTGTTTTACTTATAGAGTTTATTTGTTTTCGCAGGTCTTTCATTGTGTGGAGCACTTTCCATCCGAGACAGGTCACTCCCTCATTTGGTCTCCATCCTTTCACTTGGCTGGGGGTATCCCATTTTTAAGTATTGTGCTTACACTTTTATTTTGACTAATATACAGACACGCATGCTTCAGCATTTTTGTCCTTTCTCATTGTTCCCATGATGGCTTTAAAAATTGCCTCCTATAATGTAAAAGGCTGTAATTCGCCTTCAAAAAGAAGCCAGATTTTTGGAATTTTGAGAAAGGATAAAGCTAATATTGTTTTCCTACAGGAGACCCACTTCAAGTCCCAGAACTTCCCAAATTTGTCTTATTCTTATTTCTCCAATTGGTTTCATAGTGGATCCCCTACTTCCAATTCCAAAGGTGTGAGCATTGGTTTCCAGGGCAAAGTTCCCTTCATTCTAGTGGACCAGCTATGTGACCCAGAGGGCCGTTTCATTATGGTCAAAGGGAAGATAGGGCAACATTTATATACTTTCATAAATCTATATGCTCCAAATACCCGACAGATTCCTTGGATTAAATCTGTATTAGCAAAATCTGAGTCCTTCAGAGAGGGTGTTACGGTAATGGGAGGGGACTTAAATCTTGTCCTGAATCCGTTGATAGATTCCTCCTCGCATAAGTCTGTCCAATCCCAAAAAGGTATCCGCTCCCTTATTCGGACGCTATCAAAAGCACAATTAATTGATGCCTGGCGAACTATTCACCCAGACTCCAAGGACTATACCTTCTTCTCACCAGTGCATAAGTCCTACCACCGCCTGGACTATTTGTTTATTTCCAGGGAACATCTTCAGCTGTGTTCTGAGGCGAATATAGGGTCCATTATCCTCTCTGATCATGCCCCAATATACCTCCAAATAAAACCCCCTCTTACCCATACACCCACAAGTCACTGGCGATTCAATGAGATGCTCATAAGTAATCAAGATACCAGATCCAAACTACAGCAACTTCTAGAAGAATATTTTAACATTAACTGTACCCCTGGGGTTTCCTCACAAATTGTTTGGGACGCCCATAAAGCGTTCATTAGGGGCCATTGTATCAGTCTGGGATCACACCTTAAGAAGGAGAGGCAGAAAATGATAGATTCTTTACACACCAAAATTGCGTCTTTAGAAGGTGCTCATAAAAGATCTCTGCTGGAAGCCCACTTACAAGAATTGTCGGTATGCAGAGCCTCCCTCAGAAATCTTTTAAATATGGCATCAGCTAAGCTCTTTCTACATTCCCAATATAAGATGTTCGCTCATGGGAACAAAGCCTCTCGCTACATGATGTCTAGACTCAAGAGTAGAAAGTCAAATAACTATATACACAAGCTGAAAACTCCAGAAGGTGGATTTACCTTTGAGCCAAATAAAATTGCCTCAATGTTCAGGGATTACTACCAATCTCTGTACAACCTCGATTCCTCGCGCTCTCTCTCGGGTAGTATAGATCCTCTGGCATCCTTTGATTCATACATTGAAAGTCTGGCACTCCCCAAGATATCGGAACAGGATAAGATTCAGTTAGCTTCCCCTTTCTCCCATGATGAAATTTTAGGCGCGATAAAAAATTCCCCCAGAGGAAAATGCCCCGGTCCGGATGGTCTCCCAACTCCTTATTATTTGTCCTTTCAAGAAGTATTGATCCCTCACCTCCTACCAATCTATAATGATTCCCTACGGGGGATTCCCCTTTCTGCTGATATGACCAGAGCCCACATTACGCTAATTCCTAAAGAGGGTAAGGACCACTCCCTGTGTCCCAATTATAGGCCTATTTCTCTTCTTAACATAGATTTAAAGATTCTAGCTAAAATGTTAGCAAACAGACTGGCAAAATTGCTCCCCTCACTCATTCATAGAGACCAAGTGGGCTTTGTGAAACATAGAGAGGGAAAAGACAATACGGCACGTATTCTTAATATTATCCATTATGTCAAAAGGAAAAACCTTCCCTTAGTTCTTCTTAGCACAGACGCTGAGAAGGCATTTGACAGAGTCAAATGGTCCTTTATGTACTCAGCGCTGCGTGTTCGAAACATCCCTCCCTCGTTCATATATGCCATAGAAGCTATGTACTCACAGGCTTCTGCCTCAGTTAGAGTAAATGACACATTGTCTGCTCCCTTTGTAATACGTAATGGTACTCGCCAGGGCTGCCCCCTCTCCCCTTTATTATTTGTCCTCGCCCTCGAGCCTTTTCTTCAGACCATTCGGATGGACGGGGACATCCAGGGAATTTACCTGGGGGACCAACAACATAAAGTAGCCGCTTTTGCGGATGATATTCTTTTAGTGATCAGTAACCCCCAAGTGGCTCTTCCCAAGATATATGGCCATCTGGAAACTTATGGTTCACTTTCGAATTTCAAGGTTAACCACAATAAGTCTTTGTTGATATCCACAGGTATCAAAAATTCAGTCAAGTCTCACTTAGAAGCTGGCTCGCCTTTTAATTGGTCCTCTCCCTACATAACTTATTTAGGGATTAAAATCTGTACAGACCCTGGCCAACTCTTTAGTTTGAATTATATCCCTCTCCAGAGCAAGCTGACGGAAGATATAGACTCCCTGGATGTCCCTACGCTTTCGTGGTTCGGAAGGAAAAATATATTACTCTCACTTATTCTTCCTAAGCTAACCTACCTTCAACAGACATTGCCCATCCATGTTCCCTCTTCCTATTACTCCAAACTCAAATCTATGTTCAGATCTTTCATATGGAACAAAAAAAAGGCTAGATTGTCTTATAAATTGCTGTCCTACCCGAGAGAGAGAGGAGGTATATCGCTACCTGACCCAGAGTTATATGGTCGGGCCATCCTACTTACTAGAGCAATAGACTGGCTAGTGGCACCTGGACACAAATCCTGGGTTTCGATGGAAGAATCTCTGCTGGGAAGAATCTCTGCTGGGAGCTCCTTTTAAGGCAACCCTGTTGGGTCGGATGACCCAGATACCTTCACACCCCGATTTTTCCCCCACCATGAAAGCTACCCTTCAGGCATGGTACTCTCTACAAAACACCCCTTTAAACTCACCACTCCCGTCACCTATCTTAACTGTAGCAGATATATGCCACTTGGCCCCCAAAGCCCTAAGAGACAGCCTTCCGGTTGAAACTAAAAGGTCAACAGTGAAATTAGTGGACTTATACAGGGACGGCCAACAAATTTCCTTGACAGAGCTGAAAGATCTTCTAAAGGTCCCTGGTTCAGGCTTTGTAGGCCTTCATTTCATACAGGCCTACATGTCCCAGACTGCCCATCTGCATACCTTAATAAGACCCATAACCTGGTGTGAACACTTGATTACTCAAATTTCCCCGCCTCAAAAGATGATCTCACAGTGGTACAGGAGGTTGAGAACTCCTCCCTTTGCCTTAACACCGGCTTTTATCAGGCTATGGGAGAGAGATTTAGGTAGAAGCTTAACGACGGTTGATACCGATATTATTTTCAATTCCTCTCATAAGGCCTCGAGATGTGTTAAAATCCAGGAAAACAATTACAAAATAATCACGAGGTGGTATAAAACCCCGGACAAAACTTGTCTGTATTCGGCATCAGCATCTGATACCTGCTGGAGATGCCTGACTCAAAGAGGCACTTTTTTCCACATCTGGTGGTCGTGTCCATTAATATCCGTATGGTGGGAAATTTTTTTCCAAACCAGTAATAAAATTTGTGGTTCTCATATTATTGCTTCTCCCGAGGCGGCTCTCCTAAACCTCTTTCCAAGAGATCCTCCTCCCCCAAATTTGCCATTGTTCAAACACCTTATGAATGCTGCCAAACTACTGATCCCCCTACAGTGGCTCTCCCCCGAAGTTCCCTCAATGGAACAATGGTTGCAGAGGATGGATCAGATATATAGATTAGAGGAATTGTCTTCGTGGGAAATGAGATCGCACCGCAAGTTTTTGAGGTCTTGGGATAAGTGGATTTCCTTTAGAGGCTATCAGTCTGTTCCAACCAGTTAATCTTTGTCTTATATAAGACGTTTAGAGATCACAGTGGCGCCCTTTGTGATTTCCTGTACCATGACCTGTCTCGGTTGGGGAAGAACGTGATACACAGTGACCCTTCCTATTGGTGATAATTGATGCCCACTTTTCAGGATAATCTCCTGTGTTCTCTTTATATGATCTGTACCTTGGATGCAATTTCTGATTTATATACATTGCAATGCTTGACCTGCAGTTTATACTGTGTTGTATTGTGTTATTTTTACTGTGTGGGAAGTGTGGAGGCTTGTCTTTCCTCCATCACTCCTAATCTGTACTTTGATGCTTTGCTAAATAAAGTATGATATAAAAAAAAAAAAAAAAAGAATATTCGTTAAAAAAAAATAAAAAATAAAAAAAAAAAGCAGAAGAGACTGCAGCATGATTTGGGGCTCAGACTGCTTGGCTGATTTGCAAGGGGGTGAGGTGAAAGACTGATGGACATCGGCTGCAGGTCTTTCAGCAGGAGACTGGATGGGAGACAATGTGAAGGATCTGGATCCACTGTCAGCAGCCCAATATACTATCGCCTTTACTTGTTCAGGCCTCACCATTCGTAGAGCAGCATTAGGCCCGACCAAATACCGCTGCAGGTTTTGTCGCCTACTAGTACCTGAGGAAGGGGTTTCACTTGTGCGTGTAGCTGGCACAGATCAACCATGTCCTCTCCCTGCAACAGGAGCTCCACCAGCAGCACCACTACCTGGGACACGTCCCTTATTTGACGCTCTCCTCATATTTTAAAAATTCAGGATCTTGCCCTAAATAGGTGTTTAATTAATTGTAGAATAGAATGACAGTATGTAAAGTGTGTATCTCACATGGCCTGAACCAGATTAGGCCTCAGTAAAAGATTTGTTTTGCCCAAAATGGCTGCATTTCAAATGCCTAATTCAAACCCCTGTATGTATAGGGGGGGATCACACACGCCCTGAATCAGTGTAGGCCTGAAGTAAATATATCTTTGCACAAAAATGCTCTATTTCAAATGGCTGTATTTCAAATGCCTAATTCAAATACCTGTATGTATAGGGGGCATCACACACGCCCTGAATCAGTGTAGGCCTGAAGCAAAGATTTATTTGCACAAAATGGCTGTATTTTAAATGGCTTTATTTCAAATGCCTAATTCAAACCCCTGTATGTATAGGGGGATAACACACACCCTGAATCAGTGTAGGCCTGAAGTAAATATATTTTTGCACAAAAAGTCTGTATTTCAAAAGGCTGTATTTCAAATGCCTAATTCAAACCCCTGTATGTAGAGGTGGTATCTCAGAGGGCCCGAACTTCTGTAAGCCTGAAGTAAAGATTTATTTGCACAAAATGGCTGTATTTCAAGTGGCTGAATCAAACCCCTGTATGTATCGGGGGGATCACACACACCCTGAATCAGTGTAGGCCTGAAGTAAATATATCTTTGCACAAAATGGCTGTATTTCAAATGCCTAATTCAAACCCTTGTATGTAGAGGTGGTATCTCAGAGGGCCTGAACCTCTGTAGGCCTGAAGTAAATATATCTTTGCACAAAATGGCTGTATTTCAAATGCCTAATTCAAACCACTGTATGTAGAGGTGGTATCTCAGAGGGCCTGAAACTTTGTAGGCCTGAAGTAAATATATCTTTGCACAAAATGGCTGTATTTAAAATGGCTGTATTTCAATTGCCTAATTCAAATCCCTGTATGTAGAGGTAGTATCTCAGAGGTCTTGAACCTCTGTAGGCCTGAAGTAAAGATTTATTTGCACAAAATGGCTGTATTTCAAATGGCTAAATCAAACCCCTCTATGTATAGAGGGGATCACACATGCCCTGAATCAGTGTAGGCCTGAAGTAAATATATCTTTGCACAAAAAGACTGTATTTCAAATGGCTGTATTTCAAATGCCTAATTCAAACCCCTGTATGTATAGGGGGGATCACACACGCCCTGAATCAGTGTAGGGGAGCTCGTCTGCACTGGGTTAGTGCGGTGAGCGGATGGACACAAGGCACAGTTCACAACCCAATTGAGGATACAAAGTATTTTTTATTTTTTGTTTGGTAAAGACGGTGCATTTCGGGATACGCAAAGGTCGATAATATAGTCTATATACAAATAAACGGATCCGTGAATAAAAGGTTTAGGTTAAAACAAACAAACAAAAAAAAACTAAAAAAAATAATATATATATACAGGGAGTGCAGAATTATTAGGCAAGTTGTATTTTTGAGGATTAATTTTATTATTGAACAACAACCATGTTCTCAATGAACCCAAAAAACTCATTAATATCAAAGCTGAATATTTTTGGAAGTAGTTTTTAGTTTGTTTTTAGTTTTAGCTATTTTAGGGGGATATCTGTGTGTGCAGGTGACTATTACTGTGCATAATTATTAGGCAACTTAGCAAAAAACAAATATATACCCATTTCAATTATTTATTTTTACCAGTGAAACCAATATAACATCTCAACATTCACAAATATACATTTCTGACATTCAAAAACAAAACAAAAACAAATCAGTGACCAATATAGCCACCTTTCTTTGCAAGGACACTCAAAAGCCTGCCATCCATGGATTCTGTCAGTGTTTTGATCTGTTCACCATCAACATTGCATGCAGCAGCAACCACAGCCTCCCAGACACTGTTCAGAGAGGTGTACTGTTTTCCCTCCTTGTAAATCTCACATTTGATGATGGACCACAGGTTCTCAATGGGGTTCAGATCAGGTGAACAAGGAGGCCATGTCATTAGATTTTCTTCTTTTATACCCTTTCTTGCCAGCCACGTTGTGGAGTACTTGGACGCGTGTGATGGAGCATTGTCCTCCATGAAAATCATGTTTTTCTTACCTTGCAGACTTCTTCCTGTACCACTGCTTGAAGAAGGTGTCTTCCAGAAACTGGCAGTAGGACTGGGAGTTGAGCTTGACTCCATCCTCAACCCAAAAAGGCCCCACAAGCTCATCTTTGATGATACCAGCCCAAACCAGTACTCCACCTCCACCTTGCTGGCGTCTGAGTCGGACTGGAGCTCTCTGCCCTTTACCAATCCAGCCATCTGGCCCATCAAGACTCACTCTCATTTCATCAGTCCATAAAACCTTAGAAAAATCAGTCTTGAGATATTTCTTGGCCCAGTCTTGACGTTTCAGCTTGTGTGTCTTGTTCAGTGGTGGTCGTCTTTCAGCCTTTCTTACCTTGGCCATGTCTCTGAGTATTGCACACCTTGTGCTTTTGGGCACTCCAGTGATGTTGCAGCTCTGAAATATGGCCAAACTGGTGGCAAGTGGCATCTTGGCAGCTGCACGCTTGACTTTTCTCAGTTCATGGGCAGTTATTTTGCTCCTTGGTTTTTCCACACGCTTCTTGCGACCCTGTTGACTATTTTGAATGAAACGCTTGATTGTTCGATGATCACGCTTCAGAAGCTTTGCAATTTTAAGAGTGCTGCATCCGTCTGCAAGATATCTCACTATTTTTGACTTTTCTGAGCCTGTCAAGTCCTTTTTTTGACCCATTTTGCCAAAGGAAAGGAAGTTGCCTAATAATTATGCACACCTGATATAGGGTGTTGATGTCATTAGACCACACCCCTTCTCATTACAGAGATGCACATCACCTAATATGCTTAATTGGTAGTAGGCTTTCGAGCCTATACAGCTTGGAGTAAGACAACATGCATAAAGAGGATGATGTGGTCAAAATACTCATTTGCCTAATAATTCTGCACGTAGTGTATATATATATATATATATATATATATATGAAAAATATATAATAATGTAAAATGTAGAAGATCTGTATGTATAACAAATAAAAAATGTTATCTTTTGGAGGAACATTTGTTATGCAAAATTTCACAAATGTGAGCTGGTATATGTATATATACCTAATAGCGGGTTAATATACATAATTAAAAGATATAATTATTTGGTCTGGATGAGACAGGAACTAACAGAATAAATGCATAAAAAATAATAATAAAAATAAATAGATGAATAAATACGTGCATGTACAGTTTTAACAGAGGGTGCTGTCACCCCTTGGGTAAAAGGACGGTTAATATCATTATCCAAGAAAAACTGTTTACAGGTAACTTAGTAAGAGGGTGCATTGTTGGTACCTGTATCCTAGTCACCATAGGCTTATTGGGGAGCACTCATGTTGAAATCCCTTTTCAAGGGTATGGCAGTCGAAACGGCTGTGGTAAATGATGAAGTGATATTTAATTGTGTGTTTGAGGTATGAGTGCCTCAGGGCCCTCTATCCGGACATCCAGTCCAGCAACATCTCCAGTTCATCCTGCACATTGCCACCATGCACTCACCATACCTCTAACCACATGGTCTCTGTCCCCATCCTGCCCCCCCCCCCACCTCCTTCTTTTCACCCACATCTATTTTTAGCAATTTCAGCTCCTTTCCCCATATCCACCCCATTCACTCAAGACAAATTCACACACTTCCCATTCCCCCCATCCCCCCTATCCCCCGACCTCCTTTCCAAGCTCTGCAGCTCAATCCCCCACCATTTCATAATTCCCCAGCCACAAATCCATATATTATAATAGCTTGTGGTGGCTCACTCGTTTATTAGTTATGGTAAGGTGCTACAAGCTCAAGTAGAGGGGATCATCCAACCCTCTATAAAAAGTGGAAATAGAAATAGAAAGAATGGGCGAGCACTCATACACTTGGTCTTAGTATTGGATCCACAGCTTTAAATGCAGTACTGAGCAGACGGAAGGGGACGTGGCTGGGTCGTGTCTATGGGCTGGTAGTAGGAATGGGCGGCTCTGCAGGAGAGGCGTGGCGGAGGGGCGGTACTGAAGGTTAGAGGCTGCGCTGCCGTTGTATTGTTGTGTGTTGCTGGTGATAGTGTGGGGGTGGGGCGGACGCAGTGATGGCTGATGCTGCGATAAGTTGCCGGTGCTGTGCTGTGTGGTGTGATGGTGGGTGATTAGAAATAGGTGCTGTCAAGTGAAGGCCGGGATATGATGGGGACCGTTTGTTTGTATGAAGTTTAAATCTTGAGGTGGAGTCATACGGGTCTGCTACACTGTTGGGAAGGTTGCATGGGTGGAAATGGGGTGAGAGATTTATGGATTTGTGGGCGAGCACTCATACACTTGGTCACCAGATTGAAATATGCAGAAAATGTATTAATCTCTAAATATACTGTATATCCCCATAAAATATAAAACAATAAAAATAATGTGATAAAGATAATGCAATAATCAAGGTCTGCAATGACATATATTAAAAACAATCAGGGTATTCTGTGGTATATAGTGCACCAAAAATCCTTCTGCTTAATACACCCAGACTTTGTATATCACTGTAACTATATACTACTGTTTCAAAAAGAGAAAATAAAAAAGTTTCCTTTATATCTCTGTCCCAGGTTGGAAAAGTGGATGTCGCTTCAGGTGTTAGTAATGCACTTATCACAAGAGTGCAATGTGTTCATATATCATCCAAAAGATTCAGGTGATGCTGAACTTGGAGTCCCTCTTTAGATTAGAAAGTAAACTCTTCATCAATATTCGGATTACCGTATGGTGCCAGTTGTCTCCTGATCGCTTGGTACGGAGCTTTAGATGTTTGCATATTCGTTTTCTACTTGAGCCAAGCTAATTTAGATCTCGTGGGAGTTCCAAAGATCGCGGGAGTTCACACTCTGTACCGCGACTTCCTTCGGTACAACGTTCGAAGACAAGAATATTAATCTGAGCTGCTGTTAACCTGCGAATTCTGAGGCTGATGAACTTATTCTCCGCAGCAGAGGTGACTCTTGGTCTTCCTTTCCTGGGGCGGACCGCCTGTGAGCCAATTTCTTTGGAGCGTTTGATGGTTTTTGTGACTGCACTTGGGGACACTTTCAAAGTTTTCCCAATTTTTTGGACTGACTGTAATGATGGCCACTCGTTTTTCTTTACTTAGCTGCTTTTTTCTTGCCATAATACAAATTCTAACAGTCTATTCAGTAGGACTATCAGCTGTGTATCCACCTGACTTCTCCACAACGCAACTGATGGTCCCAACCCCATTTATAAGGAAATAAATCCCACTTATTAAACCTGACAGGGCACACATGTGAAGTGAAAACCATTTCAGGTGACTACCTCTTGAAGCTCATCAAGAGAATGCCAAGAGTGTGCAAAGCAGTAATCAAAGCAAAAGGTGGCTACTTTGAAGAACCTAGAATATGACATATTTTCAGTTGTTTCACACTTTTTTGTTATGTATATAATTCCACATGTGTTAATTCATAGTTTTGATGCCTTCAGTGTGAATCTACAATTTTTATAGTCATGAAAATAAAGAAAATTCTTTGAATGAGAAGGTGTGTCCTAACTTTTGGTCTGTACTGTATATGACTGCACAGGTCTTCTAATGTGTATTAAAATCATATAAGTATACCCCCTGTTCAGCTTATTAATACAGTAAACTTTTTCTGCCCAAGGGGCGGTGTTTCAGCTTCACTTGTACATACAACAAACTTTTATGTCCTACAGGAGGTGGCCACGCTATTTAAATATAATACATGAGTTTCAGAGGTCACTAGGACCAAAGCGTGACTTGGATCACCTCTCTGACTGTCATTTTCTTTCATAAAACTTATACATTTATTTATTACATTTAAAATATCAACTAAATTAAATGATTAAAATTCCTCAGAGTGGGCGGTGAGGCTATCATCTTGTCTGTGTATCACTTTTCTCGATACACATTTATTTCTGAAGGGCACCTGATGTTGTCTCAGGACTTGTCTTACTGTTCTATATCTCTATATAGCAACTTTATATTTAGTTGCATATGATTCTCCACTATGGAGGCTCTACTTCGCCCAGTCTGAACTAAAAATGTGCCCGCGTCCTGGATAGATAGATAGTTATATAAATATATTAGAACATGCCTTGACATGTTTGACATGTCTGTGAACCTCTGTTCATAGGCTATGAAATAGGGAAAATGAGTAGACAGAATTGTCCTCGGGAAAGTTGGGTGTCGCAATTAGCTGTTGTTAATATTTATAAATTATACATATCTGTGCTAGATATGTTGATCAAATATTTGGCTTAAATCACGACAGCCTTTGATTTATTAAACACGATCGTATATAATTAAAGCAAACTTCCAAGATCGCAGGTCCACTAACAAAAGGACTGCTGCCTTGCGGGACCTTCGATGACATCATGATGGGCGGGGTTATGGGCGGAGTGGGTCGGGGTTCAGGCTAGAAAATTGGGCATTTCGGTCACTTCATCAAAGGTCTTTTAGCTTTTAGGAAGATAGAAGGATCAATTAGCCACTGCCAATATTTATAATTAGCCGCTGCCAATATTTATAATAGCTTTGTAAGAGGTTAATATAAGCCTAATACAAGCTTAATAGCATTTTATTTTTAACATATTAAACTTAATTAAATTGCTGACGTGTTGGACTGCTTCGTATACAGGACCTTCGGTGGCATTATTAAATTACTGACGCTTTACCGCATCTAAAAGAATAAAAAGGAGATTTGAATGGGCGGTATTTTAGGTATGGTTTGGGCGGGATTGTGGGGAGGTTATGCATGGGAAAAGGGGCGTGGTCACCTGTCACTTTGACTAGTCCCTGTTCATACTACTATAATCACAGCCCAGGCCTTGAAAAGAGTCAAATCTACTTGCGAAGAGTCATGGTTATTCATGAATTCCTGCTCTCCTGCCCACCTGCTGATGACTGACAGAATTCTTCCTAGTTTTCTCCCTTTCTCTCTAAGAGACAACTGCCAATCATCAGCAGATGGGCGGGAGTACAGGAGATCATGGATAACAATGACTCTTGTCAAGTAGATTTGACTCTTTTCAAAGCATGGGTTGCAATGATTATAAAGCTGGTTCTCAGCAACCACTTATTATTAGCTCATACTGTATGTGACACACTGCTGAAATCAGCATGTCTATCACTACTTTATGCTGTTCTCAGTGAGGTCAGCATAAAGTTGATGACAGGTTCCTTTTAAGTTACACTAGATTTTTTTACTGCAAAGAAGGAGTGTTGTGGTTTCACTGTTATCTAGGTCTACGTGTTTGAGATCCAACCCATAATAAAGCTAACTCAGATTCCCTTTAAACTCTTTTTAAAACTTTTGGTACTTCAAAAAAAAAAAGTTCTTATTACTTGACTCATTTAAGTTGTCAAGATTCTTATTCTATTAAAATAGAGAAACACAGAGGCCCCTTTGATACTTTAATGGCTTGAAAAAGTATGTCACCTATATAGCTTTATAGAGCTATGTGGCTGGAGAGCTAATACTAGACAACAATTTCTTAAAACTTGAAGTGACAATTATTATATATTGATTCCTTTGGGGCCTCCTGGAATTCACATCCAGACCAGTTCCTCTAAGCTTATCCCTGAACTGTACCCATGTTTTGTTTTGTTTTTACTTCAGATCCAGTAATGCTAACCCAATATCAATAATTAAACTTATGTTTTATTTTTTGTTGTTTTCAAACTGAATGCCTTTATATTAAGTGATACTATGTGTGGTACACCTGTTTCATGGCTACTGTTTGTTTGCTTCCCTCTTTATCATTGCAAATTTTTCCAATAAAAGTAGCTATTAAGATATTTTTGTCTAGCTCATTGCCTACTTAAGGAAAGGGATTTCTGAAAGATTCTATTATAAAGAAGCATTCTGGTAGTATTTTTTTGTCTTTCTTTACAGACACTCAGGAAAATGGGGCTCACCGACAACACCCCTTCTTTTGCCTCTTTATACAGTCCTATAGAAAATAATACTCAGTGAATTTGGTTAACATCTCTATGGTCTAACATCTCTATTCTCATGAAATTGATGTTCCAAACCTGAGGAACACAATTGAATGTATATGGATATAATAGTAGAGACAGCAAACAAATTAAATTTCTTATGTTGCCCCTTAATCATTTATACTTGATAGTGCTGTTTGTGTATTCTGTGCTTTCTTAGATCCTTAGATAAGAAATACTTACTGTCCTCTTGAGGTATGAACCAGCAAAGTGATTAATGTAGAGGTAGCTGGACATATGCAGTTTAGAGCAAGCATTGCATATTTAAATTCTTCTTCACATACAACATGATCTGAAATGTTAAAAAAATAAAAAAAATGGTTAAAAAATATAATTTTTAATCTACTATATATACTATTGGTTTGAATAGTATATGCTGCAATTTGTCAGACATAACTCGAAAGTGACATTTTAATGATCTTTTTTTAATTAATATTTATCTATATGTGGCCATTTTCCTTTAAGTTTTAACCCCTTAGTGATCACCCGTACGTGTTTTTACGGTGGTCACTAAGGGGCATCAGGCTGGAGTGCCGCCCTTTTATGGCGGCACTTCAGTCCAAGTTAGAGCTTTAATTATGCGCTGGAGCAATGTACCCGTAGCTACCGGAGGTAGCTGAGGGCTCGGGGCAGTGTTTAGAGACCGTGACAAGCGGTCTCTGATTATGTGATCGCCGAGATACAATGTAAGAGAGGAGTGAGAAAGTCTCCTGTGGCTGGATAGGGTTTGCCAGGTTCCCCATAAAGGAAAGCTGGGTCCCGATCTTCATGTCCCCCAACAAAGATGGCAGCGGTGGCCTGGATCATGCCCACACTATATGTCGACCACAGCCGCCCTTGCACTGTTTTTCTCTTCTCAGGAGAGGAGATAGAGTAATGATTTTTTGTCCCGATCGGGTCCTTCAGCACCACGATCATGGCAATATGGCCCCCAACATTTTTAATAAAGGGCAGGAGCCCCCCATCACATTAAATGAAATAGAAAAAAACTAAATGGCCCAGACATGCGCAGTGGTTATTGTGCTGAAGATCTGCCTTCAGCATAGTAACCATCAGCGACCATTACTATTGGACCCTGATCATGTGGTCTCCATGATAACCCCGTCATGGAGATCACATCCATTATATTTACTAAACACAGCCAGGACAGGGGCTGTGCTTCTCTCTCCCCTCAGTGCAGTTGTTCTGTGAGGAGAGAGAGATCAGACTTCTGTCCTGGCTGTGTCATATACTGTTAAAAAAAAGATAAATCAGTTTATAAACTGTCCATCCGTAACTGGCGGGTAGAGGGCAGCCGTCATTATGCGTCCATTAGGGGACGGTCAGAGGCCATCTGTCACTGTCCATCTATTACTCGGTCAGTGGGCATCTGTTAGGGTCATAATTGTCCATAATTGTCGGTCAGTGGACGCACCGCTACTGACGCTACCAAAGATTAACTTTTAATGTCTAGGGTCGGATATATATAATATATATATATTTTTTTTTTTCTGAGCTTTACAATAAAAAAATGGCTTACAGATTATATAGTGCAGAGCAGGCATATGAATATCTATGCTCTGAAAACTCTAAATCCATTCAAATTACTGTATCATGATATTAGCATGATATTTTTTTATTTGGAGGATCTCTAATGATTGAGTTGTTCCTCACTGAGGGCTTTATTAAGATTTTTTTTAATTTTTTTTGTTGTTGACCTCTTACATCCCACAACACGTTTAGGAATCCTGACATCATGTTGGGAATTAGTGATCCTTTACTGTTCCTACAGGCGGTTCTGCACACTGTCCTTTTATATATTCTGTAGGTGACTGGTTGATTGTGTGCATAGCTGTTTCTACCTTGTCGGGCAGGAGCCTGCAATGGTGCACCTCGTCACTTAGCACGTTCGTCTCTCATATAGGGATTGATGGGGCTAAATAGACGTTGTACAACCAGTCACTGTCCGTTAATGCCATCTTGTCATTACAGCCCTATAGGTGTTCTTATATCTTGTGTACAAACTGGAATTTGCAATATAGTTGGAGACATTTTTCTCAGTTTTCTTGGACATGCTTTTCACTACAGTTCAGATTTTTTTTTTCTGCAATAAGAAATTATATGTCAGACCAGAACGCTGCTCACAACAGCATCAGAATGACAGAAATGTGGGACAACTGCTTTGTTAGCTAAACATAGTCATATGTACAGGCAAATGTTTTTTTTTTTTAAATCTGCCTCCCTTATAAGTGCACAGCTTCACTTCTCATCTGTATACGCCACAAAGATTAGAATGTGGCATATTTCTAAGACAGTAACAAGGTTACCCATCTAACAAATATATTTTCTCCAATTTCCTTTGAAAATTTTATTAATCGATAACTATTTTATTTTATTTTTTGCTAAAGTGTAGGGCAAGTGATAGGTAACAATTTTGCAATAGACTTTATTTAGCCAAAACGTTTATTTTTGGTAGAAAACTGGAGCTGAAGCAGCACCCTTAGCAGCACTCTTCAAATGTGCGTTGCTAGGGGCCATCCGTCTCCTATTAGCAAAGGGGAGACGGGCTGTGCGGGATGCTATGCTTCAGCCTCCCGTGCTTCCCTGGGAGACAGAAGGCTGGGCACAGGAGTCTTAGGAGTTAAAATTACATTTATATTCCCCCTTTCTATGCAATCTAATGCTCCGTTACATTCACTGACCTGCGATCCCTGTGATAATAATTCATGTAGCAGCCGGCTCACTGCGCACAGTGCTTCGACTTCCGGCGGTTGCTTCATGAATTTTTTTCACATAACTTTCCAGTTCGAGTTCACTGAAACCCTAGTAAGGAACCATCTTTCTTCTGCACGAAGAAGAACCAGGCCCCGGCTGGCAAAGTCGTCTTCTGGATAAACCCTCTCTCAAGATTCTCCTAAATGTAGTCTGACATCACCTGTGTCTCTGGAAGAGAGAGGTGGTAGACTCAACCACAAGGAGGAATATCACCAGGCAGAAGATTGATTGGAAAGTCCTATGGACAATTTAGAGACAGAGTCTCTGCGTCTTTTTTACTAAAGACGTCCGTGAAATTGGCATATTGCTGCGGTAGTCTGGGCAGATCTACATGTATCGTACGTGAGGAAGCAGGCCGGACCTCTGCTAAGCAGGTGGAGCGACAAGATGATCCCCATTGCAGGATCTCTCTGGAGTACCAGTCCACAATTGGCTAATGAAGGTGGAGCCAGGGTAGCCCAAGAATAATTGGATTTACGGAGACTGGCAGCACATAGAAGGAGATTAACTCCGAGTGTAGTACCCCGACCTTTAATTTAAGAGGTACAGTAACTGAGTACTGGTTCAGGAATTGGTAGTCCATTAATGGAAGCCACTGACAAAGGCCTCTCCAGACGGATGGTGGGAAGCTGATACTGATTAACCAGCGCTTTCAGAATAAAGTTACCGGCTCACCCAGAGTCTAAAAATGCCAGCACAGATAGTGAAACTTCCTTGTGGGAGAGAGTCACTGGAACATAGAGTTTTGGAGGATCACCTCTCCAACTGATCCTAGACCAGTGATGGCTAACCTTGGCTCTCCAGCTGTGGTGAAACTACGACTCCCAGCATGTTCCAATTATTTCTACAGAGTTCTGAGAGCAGCCAAGCAAGGGGGGCATCTTGGGAGTTGTAGTTTTACCACAGCTAGAGTGCCAAGGTTAGCCATCACTGTCCTAGACAATGGCGTTTCCCGGCCTCTGGGGGCAGTTACTCACAAATTGGGTCTTGTCTCCACAATACAGACATAAGTTCTTCAGCTTGCGACATCTGCATGGGTTTTTCAGGAAGAACGACTGCTGGTGGAAGAACCAGTCTCTGAAACAAAGGAGCCAGATGATGTGGTCTTCTAGTGCATGTGACTTGCTTAGAGCGTTCCCTGAAACACTCATCAATCCGTGTAGCCAATGTAATCAGGTCGTTCAGAGACAATGGGAGGTCACGCCCAACTAATTCGTCCTTAATTCGGTCAGAAAGCAGAACACCGCTAGTTGAGCCTCATAATTCCACGCCTGTTCAGACGCCAGGGTACGGAACTGGATGGCGTACTGACCCATAGACATGGAACCTTGACGTAGATGCAGCAGAGCTGAGGCAGCAGAGGATGTGCGACCAGCTCCTCAAAGACCATCCGAAAGGTTGTCAGGAAGGATTGCAAATTAGTCATCTCTGGACCTCCACATTCCCAAATAGGGTTTGCCCAGGCAAGGGCCTCATCAGACAGCAAGGATTTGATGAAGGCAACCTTGGACCGCTCAATAGGGAACCTCTGCCCATGTAACTCGAAGTGGATCAGGCACCTATTAAGGATTCTCTGACATGTATTTGGATTACTACCATAGCGGGTTGGCAGCGGGAGTTGCACTCCTGTGGCATCATAGCAGGTGGAGGAGCACCTGGCAACCCTACCATGGCTGGAAGAGAGATGGTATCCAGGTGAGCCAGGGTTGGTCAACTAGGTCACCTGACCCAACCCAGCCCAGCTCAGGGAGTGATGCGTACCACCCGGAGCAGTGACACATGAAACCAGCCTAACTCATGTTATGTCCAGGGCTGAATTGAATCTGTGGAATGGAATACTCAGTAACAACATCACAAACAGAGTGTCCTGGACTGCAGTGGTAAATTGGAGGGACTGGCCACCAATTACCGGATAGCACGGCTCCCGGAGCCGCGGCAGTAGGCATGGGGACAGCGTCGCATAGCAGTCGCTGTTACAACTGTTGGAGTAACAGAGGAGACACACATGTCTGTGATAGCACAAGGTCCATTATTTTCTTATCAGTACCATAAAGTTAGAAGCTTGGGAAATGTCTCAAATGGTACCCAAACGTCTATGTTTTAGTTGGTATATGTGTCAAAGATAATCCCCTAACTTTGGTTTAGGATTCCTTATGTTCTGTGTATGGAATGTAAGACAAAATCAGACCTGGACATTTAACCCTTACAGTATGATGCTAATAGCTTATGCAATAGTGCCACCTAGGTACGAATAGGTAACATTAAACCAACAGCAAAAATGCATTCTGGGTAATGCAGTGACATCACAGTCGTTAGTATATGTACATGCCTAACCAACAATGAATGGAAAGCTTTAAGTTAGGAAGGTGTGTCTAACTGATAAGTTTGTGATCATAAACCACACACATACGAAAGGGGGGGGGGGCACAGAGACACAGAGAAAGAGAAAAAAAGGAGAAAAAAAGAAAGAAAGAAAGGAGAGAGAGCCCAGGAGAAAAATCAGAATGACCAGAACATTCTTTATGGCTGACTTCCCTTAGACTATGCATATCATCTGCATTCTCGGGTAATGTATAACTTTATTATGTATAGTATTGATTTAATTGGCTTGATATTTTGTAACTCCCCGCTTTAGTGCGGATGTATAATGTTAAAAGTGCTACATCAATATTATCACTATTCAGTAAAGATGCATATTACTGAATAAAAGATCTAATATTGATATCTGAGAAAATCTCTGATTGAAATATTGAATTCCATAGCCAATATCTGGCCTGATAATTTGTAGTGTAGCAATACTACCCGATATCCGAGATTGGTCATAGTTTGAGCAGAGAAAGGGTTTGATCGTATCTACCTTAATCAATATTAAGTTTATTGTGTATATCTCATAATTGTCGTCGAGACGCTTGTATTACATTTTTATGTTTGAGAGGTGATATGGAATGCTGGTAGTCGTGTTAGAGCCATCTAGTGGCAAATTTAGGGCAGTGCATATAATTGTATATTATTGCATACCATTGAGTTTTATATGGATTAATCTTTGATTGCATTTTAAGTTATAGTATAATAAATAATTTATATTTTTCCATATACACTTGTAGCTTATTTTACAGATTGCACAATATAATTCGATTAACAATAAACTCTTTTTGAGGTGTTTTATATGTCCACCTCTAGGATCAATTCCCTTAGAATTTTTTCCCTTGATCCTATGTTTTATATAAAGCATTTGTTTAACATACCCGACAGAACCTTCCTCTGTCATTTTCAGTTCCCTCACAGCGAGAAGTATTATATTTCGTTGTCTTGTCTCCACTTTTCAGCAAGGAGGAGTTACTAGAGGACAGTCATCAGCTACTGCCCAGCCAGCATCTGGAGGAGACATCCGCTGCTTCCTCTGGTAGGTGGGCAAGTAGTGATGAGAAGAGTGGCATGGGAGCTGGTGTTGTGAGCAGTCTGACTCCTGACCCAGAGACGGTTAAGGGGTACATCAGTGATGAGCAGACCGTACTCGATGATGAAGATGTAGCTGATAACACTTGGGAGCCGGGTGACAAAGGGGCTTCACAATCATTGGAAGAGGGTGGTGGCAGCTTTCCCGTGAGCCAGCGGCAGAGCCAGCATGTTGCTAGCGTGGCCGAGTCAGCAGTGTGGCAGCAGAGGGGGGTCGGGACCCAAAGAGGCCCGGGGTAGACCACCCGCTTTGCTGTGCACGGAAGTAGCAGTGCACGGGTTCACAGAGACAGCACCAATATCAGTCAATCAGTGCGTAGTGTTGGGGGTAAAATCACCTACTTGGCAGTGTGGCAGTTTTTTGTTAAGCCTCCGGAGAAGGTGAACATGGCCATATGTAGAATCTGTGGGCAGAAGGGGAAGCATGGCCAGGGTGCCAATGTTGGTACTACAGCTCTGTGTCAAAATATGCAGCGTCGCCATAAAATGGGCTGGGAGAACCGTTGCTCCGATGTGGTGGTCCAGCCTGACGCAGCAACCACTGCATCTCACAGTGGCACGCACCCAATTTCATGTCGTCAAGGCTCCACCACCTCAACTTTAGGGAGGTGATGTCCTTCCCATCATCTGCTGGTCCTGATGCTCCTGCTCTTCCTGCTTCTTCTCCTTGTCAGTCATTCCATCAGCAATTGATCACTGAAGCAATTGCCAAGAGACAACAGTATGCGTGCACTCATTAAACGGTGCAGAAGCTGAATGGGCTCCTGTCCAAGTAGCTTGTCCTGCAGTCCCTCCCTTTCTAAGTGGTGGACTCTGCACCTTTCAGAGATCTGATGGCTTGTGCTGAGCCTAGGTGGAGAGCCCCAAGCCGTCATTTATTTGCCAAAAAGGCAGTACCAGCCCTGCACACACATGTAGAACAGAAAATGGGCCAGTCCTTGAGCCTGTTGGTGTCTAACAAATTGCACGTCAGTGCCGATGTGTAAAGTTATTACTACGGTCAGGGACAATACATGTCCTTTACAGCCCATTGGGAGAATGCGGTTCCTGCACAGCCACAACAGTAACTTGGCATGGTGACGCTGCTTCTGCCTTCACATTCTCACGCCATTGGTCTGGTGACAATGTCCGCCTCTGCCTCCTCATCCTCTACCGTGTCCTCAGCCTCCACTGCAGGGACAATTCACAGTGCTCCTCCAGCATACCACATGTGCAGGGCACGGCAGTGTGTCACACTGATTTGAAATCATTTGCCTGGTCGAACGGAGTCACACAGGGGAGGAACTGCTCTGTGTCCTTCATCAAGAAATCGAATCCTGGCTTTCAATGCGACAACTGAAAATCTGAACCATGGAGACTAACAATGGGAAGAGCATGCTGTCGATGCTGGACAAGGAGGGCTTAGCCATGCGCCCTGCATGGAACACATGTTCAATCTAGTTCTCAAGTGGTTCTTGAAGTCTTCCATCCATCTGCAAAACATCCTAAAAATGGCCAGGAAACTTTGCGTTCACTTCAGCCACTTGTAAACTGCAAAGCACACCCTCCTTGAGCAGCAGCGGCAGAACTGCATCCCCCAGCATCGGCTGATATGCGACATTTCCACCCATTGGAATTCCACCCTCAATATGTTGGACCGACTGCACAAAAAGAGAAAGGCCATAAACGATTTCCTGACTATCCAAGCAGACAGTAGTACTACACTGTGTAACAACGATTTCAGCCAGTGGCAACTCATGTGGCGCACCTGCCATTTGCTCAGACCCTTTGAGGAGGCCACGTTATTTGTCAGTCGTCAGGACTACAGGATGAACAATGTCATTCCACTGCTTCCTGGAACAGATGCAGGTAAATCTGGCTGGTCAGGGGACTGGAGATGTGGCGTGGCGACTAGATCTCATGACCACATGAGACCTTTGGGGCTGCACTGGATAAGGGGGATGACATTGGAGCACAAGCAATGTGTAGCAAAATGGGTGGTTTTTACACACAGGTGACAGGAGAGGAGATACAGGGCGATGAGGAAGACGAGGTAGAAGACCTTGACCTTTGTCAAGATGAATCAGGCATGGATCAGCCAGGATTTCCACCCACCAATGTCTGATGCATCAGACTAGATCATCCATGGTTCCACACCAACACTTTGACAAAAGAGACCGGTTTGTTCTGGCTACTTGCCTCAGCTAGTATTCTGATGCCACACTATCTAATCAGATCTAATGCCAAGTGCTCCTTCTTTCACCCACCATCTTCAGAGGGTACTAGTATTGCCACCCACCTCCACACTATGTCACCTTGACACTCTGTGGCCTTCTCATGCTGCTGCCACCTCCAAACTATGTCACCTTGCCACTCTGTGGTCTCTTGAAGCTGCTGCCACCTCCACACTATATCACTTTGCCACTCTGTGGTCTCTTGATGCTGCTGCCACCTCCACACTATGTAACCTTGCCACTCTGTGGTCTCCTCATGCTGCTGACACCTCCACACTATGTCACCATGCCACTCCGTGGCCTCCTGATGCTGCTGCCATCTCCACACTATGTCACCTTGCCACTCGATGGTCTTCTGATACTGCTGCCACCTCAACACTCCTCATGCTGCTTCCACCTCACCACTATGTCATAGGGCCACTCTGTGGACTTCTCATGTTGTTCCCACCCTCCCCACTTCATGTCTGGGACACTATTTAGCCTTTCTGGATTGACTGACATCATCATTTATTTCAGAAGGAAGGAAAAATGTGAAGCACTACAGATTTTCTCTGTGTAGCAACTGTAAGGCCTGTATAGTCCCATCATAACTGGCTTATGATTTGGTAGCCAAAAGCAGGAGTGGGTACAAAACACAGAAGATATGCAAATATTCTGTTCATGTGTCATCTCTGTTTTGGATCTACTCCTATTTTTTTGGGCATTAGCAATACTGATGGATTACTGACCAAATGCTGACTGAGTAAAGGCGGATGCTCCACAGACAGGATTTTGTGGGTTACTGTTCTGACAGATCAGAGGAAGGGCAAAATAATTAGTAATGTCAACACAAACTTACTGCTGACACCCTCGCCACTCTGTTGGGGGGTTCTACTTGTTTAAGTGTTTAATAGAACAGGTTCTGTAGACATCTATGTGGAATCAGCTGACAACGGTGTAAAAAGAGTGCACTTCTTCTTGGCACTAACATAGACTTATAAGGCTGAGTTCATACTTGAGTTATTTGGTCAGTGTTGGCCCCGTGACTGCCCAAATAACTGAAGTGTGCATTGATTCTAAGTGTGATGCCTGTATATAATTTCTCTACCACAGCACACTCACTATGCGTATTACTGCAGGGCACAGTGTTCTACACAACTATAAAGGCTCTCTGCAGCCAGGAAATCGATTTTTTTCACAAAATTCACCACAAATAATTTCTGATTGAACCAAATTATTTTTATTTTTTATTTGGCAAACCGTTGAATCCCAAAAAAATTTTATTCGCTCATCTCTAGCTCAGATGCATAAAATATGTATGTCTAGCATTTATTAAAACTCTTTTATATTTGGAGGTGGAGCCTAAATGCTGAGCAGGATGGAAGTCTGAAGCAGAACTCCCGCTTCACACACCCATGCTTCCTTTCTTTTAGATGTCAGAAAGTCCTCAAAATGATCAAGATTGTAAGGAAAAGATCCAGGGAGACCTTCTCCACTCCCAGACAGAAAAAGAACCAGCCAAAAATGGACCGCTTTCTCAGTAAGAAACTCACAGCCTCTCCAGCACGCTCTGACAAGATGGCGCAGCAGGCCTGTATGCTTGACTCAGAGGGGGAGGATGAAAAAAGCGCCAGCAATGCACTAGACAATGGAAAGACCTGGTTTACTGAGGACAATGGAGCGATTACCAGGTCTTTTTTCAAAGCCATCCTTTCACAAGACCTTGCCCCCTTAAAGAGTGAATGGACATCGGCAGGACATGAGGACACTGGGTCACAGGGTTGAATATCTGGAAGCCAACCAGGGCCTTGCCACCACCCACAGCACCGCAGTAGTCCATGCTATGGGGCCCCAGATCAACTCCCTGAACAACGCCTTATTGAAGATCAGAATAATCTGAGCCAGCAAAATAAATTAGACTTGAAGGCCTGCCTGGGACCATCCTACCTTCAAAGCTAGAGTCTACAGCTATGGCACTCTTTTCAGACTTACTGGGGAGGACAGAGCCCAAAACATCACCATTAAATGGATTTATAGGTCTCTTTGCCCCCCCACCTAAACAAAGGGAACCTCAGCGAGACGTCATCTGTGGCCTGCTCAGCCTCTCCCTTCTCTGTTCAGCAAGGGAGAGGAAAGAGCTTTTCCTCGCTTGTGCCCCCATACTCCTCTTCCAGGACCTGTTGTCATCCACTCTGACCAAGCGGAGAACACTTAAACCTCTCACCGATTACCTTCACAGTCAGAAAGTGTCATACAGGTGGCTGTTCCCATTTGTAATTACTTTTAGCAAAGATGGCAGACGCTGCACCATCTGCCTACCTTCAGAATTGGCTGTGACCTGGTCGCTGCTAGACATCACTCCTATACAAATCGACTCTTGGCTACCAGTCAACATATCCATAAACAAATTACCACCATTATCACAACAGGAGGCCTGGTCGGTGGTTTCTAAACACAAGTCTCCCAATAGTAAGAGGCGAATAGAATAGCTCCTCAGCACCATATACTCCTATCTCATCCGAGCTGCGTATTGAGGACCTGGACTTGAGACTTCCCTATGGAGACTACTCAATTTCCAGATAAGTACTGTTATCAAACGGTAGTGCAGAAGATATCTGATCACAGCTTCATATGCACTCACTCTCTGCACGCTAACCATTGATCATTCATACGGGAGAGAGGTCCCATTTCTCTCACCCATTAGTCCGTTTTACATTTGGAGCTTATACAACAGCACCAGGCTCATAGCGATGCTGTTTCACCTATCTTGTCCTGTTAACTCCTTCATGGGCAACGCCTTTAGCCCTCCACAGTTTTGTTCTGACGATCCAGCTGCACTTCAAATACCACACCTAATTTGATATGGTAAGAGTGTGGTTTGAAGCAGAGATCCTTGAAAGTAAAGTTGTTGCATTTTAGTACTGCATTTAAATTTGTTATTTTTTTTTTATTATCTGCCGTGTATTGCCATTTAAACCCATTTTTCTATTTCTTTTCTTTATATTTTTTTTTTCTCTGCTTGATTAAGGGGAGTGTCCTGGGCAACCAGATGCTATAAATTAAACCACTGAACTCTCCCAGAGCTTTCTCTTCCTGAGGCTTGCTGTTCTAAGTGGGCTTCTGATTAAGTGGAGTTAAAGAAAAGGCGTTTAAGACAAGAAGCAGGATACTAAAGTTGGATAGAATTTCCTTGTGTGTTGTTGGCTTGATTCTAGCTAGTCCTTCAACTACTGCAGACAGGGTCTAATTCTAACTTAGATTTACAGTTTTACTTTTTTAATGTTCATTTCCATTAAACATGTGCTCCATGGACAATGCTACCAAGTGTGTGTCGTGTGCAATGCATGCATGCCTTAATGAGCCGTTTGAGGGTGAATACATTTGCACTAGATGCAAACATGTTGCATATTTGGAAGCCCAGATCTTGGATCTAAATAAGCAGCTTGAAATAGCATAGCAAAACTGGAGAGAGGCTTAGATCTCACTGTGCAGGGCGGGCAAGATCAGGACTATCAGATCAGCAGTTTGGTTAATTTAGAAATAAAGGGTAGAGGAAAAAGTGTCAGGGAGGCTAGCCCTGAGCTGGCACGTCCTAGTAAATATGCCTGTTTGGCTAATATTAGGGATGAAAGCCCTGGGCCAGCAACACTTCAGCAGGTCGTTTCTCCTAGCAACCAGCAGGATGACAGCTGCAGGAAGGATGGGAAAAGAAGTACAGCAAAGGTCAGACAGATGCTGGTGGTAGGGGACTCTATTATTAGGCGGACAGACAGGGTTATCTGTCGCCGAGACCATGAATGCCGAACAGTGTGTAGTCTGTCGGGTGCTCGGGTTCGGCATATTGCGGATCGGATTGACAGATTGCTGGGTGGGGCTGGGGAAGACCCGGCGGTCATGGTACACATTGGCACCAATGACAAAGTCAGTGGGAGATGGAAGGTCCTAAACCCCTTCATACCCATGACCCATGAAACACTGCAGGAAACCATTCACACTCAGCAAGAGCTGAAGGAACCTGGTCACTAGTGCTGAGCGTCAGGGGCTATATTCAAATTTGCGATATTTCACAAATATTTTTTAGACTATTTGTCATATATTCACAAATTTCACGAATTCAAGATAATTTTATTGTATGTGAAAAATTGGCAATGTAAAATCATATAATGCAAATTTGTAAGGTGAAATACACTGGGTCACTTTGGCTACATTTTTCAAGCTGGTATAAGTTTCCTGAGACTAAAGAAAATGGTTGGCATGGCAGAACATTAGAATAGCTTTATATGCAGATAGAGTCAAGATAGAGTCAAGTGCTCCAATGTATTCACGATTTCGCTAATCGGCAGTGATAAGAATATTTTTGTTGCATCATTTTAGCAGGTCTGACTACAGATTACTGATTGGTGCACTAAGTATTGTTGTGAACTTGACATTGCTTCCTTCTCTTTTGCCCACAAGCAAGAAGTAGAGAGGAATTATGCGTTCAGATGGAAAAAAAATGCAGAATATTCGATATAACAAATATAAAGCACTACAGGGAGTGCAGAATTATTAGGCAAATGAGTATTTTGACCACATCATCCTCTTTATGCATGTTGTCTTACTCCAAGCTGTATAGGCTCGAAAGCCTACTACCAATTAAGCATATTAGGTGATGTGCATCTCTGTAATGAGAAGGGGTGTGGTCTAATGACATCAACACCCTATATCAGGTGTGCATAATTATTAGGCAACTTCCTTTCCTTTGGCAAAATGGATCAAAAGAAGGACTTGACAGGCTCAGACAAGTCAAAAATAGTGAGATATCTAGCAGAGGAATGCAGCACTCTTAAAATTGCAAAGCTTCTGAAGCGTGATCATCGAACAGTCAAGCGTTTCATTCAAAATAGTCAACAGGGGCGCAAGAAGCGTGTGGAAAAACCAAGGCGCAAAATAACTGCCCATGAACTGAGAAAAGTCAAGCGTGCAGATGCCAAGATGCCACTTGCCACCAGTTTGGCCATATTTCAGAGCTGCAACATCACTGGAGTGCCCAAAAGCATAAGGTGTGCAATACTCAGAGACATAGCCAAGGTAAGAAAGGCTGAAAGACGACCACCACTGAACAAGACACACAAGCTGAAACGTCAAGACTGGGCCAAGAAATATCTCAAGACTGATTTTTCTAAGGTTTTATGGACTGATGAAATGAGATTGAGTCTTGATGGGCCAGATGGATGGGCCCGTGGCTGGATTGGTAAAGGGCAGAGAGCTCCAGTCCGACTCAGACGCCAGCAAGGTGGAGGTGGAGTACTGGTTTGGGCTGGTATCATCAAAGATGAGCTTGTGGGGCCTTTTCGGGTTGAGGATGGAGTCAAGCTCAACTCCCAGTCCTACTGCCA
The DNA here is from genome assembly GCF_014858855.1 of Bufo gargarizans. NCBI lineage: Eukaryota > Metazoa > Chordata > Amphibia > Anura > Bufonidae > Bufo > Bufo gargarizans. The sequence goes on from NC_058086.1 coordinate 124,496,214, forward strand.
GTTTCTGGAAGACACCTTCTTCAAGCAGTGGTACAGGAAGAAGTCTGCATCCTTCAAGAAACACATGATTTTCATGCAGGACAATGCTCCATCACACGCATCCAAGTACTTCACAGGGTGGCTGGCAAGAAAGGGTATAAAAGAAGAAAATCTAATGACATGGCCTCCTTGTTCACCTGATCTGAACCCCATTGAGAACCTGTGGTCTATCATCAAATGTGAGATTTACAAGGAGGGAAAACAGTACACCTCTCTGAACAGTGTCTAGGAGGCTGTGGTTGCTGCTGCACGCAATGTTGATGGTGAACAGATCAAAACACTGACAGAATCCATGGATGGCAGGCTTTTGAGTGTCCTTGCAAAGAAAGGTGGCTATATTGGTCACTGATTTGTTTTTGTTTTGTTTTTGAATGTCAGAAATGTATATTTGTGAATGTTGAGATGTTAGTGGTTTCACTGGTAAAAAATAATTAAATAGGTAAATAATTGAAATGGGTATAATTGAAATGGGTATATATTTGTTTTTTGTTAAGTTGCCTAATAATTATGCACAGTAATAGTCACCTGCACACACAGATATCCCCCTAAAATAGCTAAAACTAAAAACAAACTAAAAACTACTTCCAAAAATATTCAGCTTTTATATTAACGAGTTTTTTGGGTTCATTGAGAACATGGTTGTTGTTCAATAATAAAATTAATCCTCAAAAATACAACTTGCCTAATAATTCTACACTCCCTGTATATTCTAAATATTCGCAAATTTTTGAATGTGGCGATATTTGCCATAAAAATTTGCTATTCAAATATTGGTGATCAATACTACTGGTCACACTCGGCAAGAGCTGAAGGAACCCTTTCACACTTGGTGGATACTGGACAACATTGGTCAAGATGGTTAGGCAGAAAGAAGTACAAGACACTCACTGTCATTACAGGACACAGTACAGACACAGGGACTACGGGAATACAAACAAAAAAAGGGCACACACAGACAGACAAAGCTCAATTCATGCACAAACTAGAAAGCCCAGGCAGTACACAAGTAAAAGCTGTAGAAATGAAAGTTGCACAACCAGGGCTGGTTATAGGACTCCAGACACACAAAACAACAGATACAGAGCTCAGCAATATACAGCAGCCTGACACAGAACTAGGGACAACCACTAACATAGAACACTAGAAAATATATAGTAGACTTAACGAGCACATTAGGCAAAACACAAAGAGATTAACCTCACAATAACCAGACTGAGGAGACATACAAATCACAGTGGTGCAATTCACACTCACAAGTAGCCACGGCCAGTAAACATGGAACAGTGGGAAATGTGCAATGCTATACTGAGTAATGGACCTAGATACACATCCACAATATCTGGCCACTGGCCAATGTTTAATACAATGGCAAACAGTGAACTGACAATGTAAGGGTGGGTTCACACTAGTGTTAGGGATTCCATTATCGCTTTCCATTATAACATGTTTATAACATGGAATATAAAATAATGGAATCCATAAGCTGGAAGGACGGATATGTTCCTCTGCCCATAGACTTGTATTATGATGGAATGCAAAATGGAAGTCTTTAAAAGGCATTCCGTTTGCTCTCCGGATCTGTCTGGGTCCCGTTATGCTTTCCCATAGACTTCTATTAGGACGGAAAGCAAACGGAATGCCTTTTAAAGGCTTTCGTTTTTCATTATGTCTGGGTATTCTGTTATTTTCTGTTATAACCAAGTTATAGCGAAAAGCCATAATGGAATCCCTAATGCTAGTGTGAACCCACCCTAGCATTGTCACCATGATGGTGGACTATTATAGTATCTGCAGTACTTCATGATCTGGACTCTTTATTTATAGCACTTCTAGTGTCTGTATTACTGCAAATAATAGTCCAAGATCATGGTAACAGATTCCCCTTATGCACTGCATGTATGACTGTTTTAGGAAACTAGAGAGACATCCTAATGTTTCTCTTTCTTCACTTTGTGCCCTTTTAGCTGCTATACATTTGAACATCACATACTGTCCAGCATTCGCTACAATATAATTAGATGTATTTAAAATATATTGTTCATGCTGGGTATGATTATGCACTTATTAATAATCTCCATCCAATAACATTATCCACTGCCAAAAGTTAGGTATTTATCTTGTGTAGGACTTCATGTGATAGAACCAAGATGTTAAATTAGAACTACTGTATATTTATTTAACTTGGTAAACATTAAAGTGGTATTCCCATCTGTGACTCTGAGAAAATTGAGCTTCGAATCAGACATCTGAAGTCGATTCATTCAAACACTCAGGTTCCAGACAGCATTAAAACCAATCTCTGTACAGCATTAACATTTCTTGCCTACATGTAGGCAAAATTAGTTTCACCTGAAGTTGCACGAGACTTTGGTAAATTAATTCAATATTCATTTCTGCATCTTTGAAAACATTTAAAATTAGGAATCCGAAGTTGGGTTTAGTGCTGAGGTACCAGCCGATACCACACCAGACTTCTGATTTCTTATTTTAAATGTTTACAGATACATAAATAATACTGAATTCAAGTTTGGCTCCAAGCATACATTTTAATGCTGTATAGAAGCAGCATTAATATCATTAATTGACTTCGGATCGATGATCTGATGCTCGATTCACTCAACACTAGCGATGACACATCACCAGGATATGACACATATATTAAGTAGGTGTAATTCTTACCTCCTGAACAAGGCCCCTGAAGTGAAAGGAAAGCAGTATGCCAGAGTGGCCATCCTCCATTTGCTGTTATGGAAGTTCCGAAAATAGATGAGCGCTCTGCTTCCATATCCAGCATTCCCATATCAGTGAATAGAGAGCAAGTTGGCCATGCACTGTGCACTCTACCTCACTTTGGGGGCCCCATTATGGACGTAGAAGCATATCCCGGAGGTGAGACGCACAATTTTCTGCCAGTAATAGCATATGCTGGTGATATGCCATCAAAGTCCCACATGGAAATATCCTTTTAATGTTGTTACTGTATAATTTTCTTTTATTGTTACTCTTGTTTATACCCTCATCAAACTAGAATAATAGTTTGAAAAAAAAAAATTACCTGCAAATTTGACATGGAATTTATTCTCAGGTTTCAATATCTGAACGTACAGGGGGCAACTTGGAGCAAAGTCTTTGACAGCCCAGGCTCTTAATATTGTTTGATGATCCTAAATAACAAGCACATATTAGTTCACTGCATTAATAGTCTGTATATTATAGCAAGTAGGTTGGTGGAAGAGTTTCTGTTGTATAACAGTGATAATGATTATTAACCATGATGGCTAGAAAACAGGTTATGCATTTAAGGGTTGGACCCCAAAAAATAAAATGGTACCTTAAAAACGCCCAGTGGACATAAGCAAATGCATGGTACATCGCAAAATATAGTCGTATAAAATTAGAATAACAGTGGAATTGCATTGTCACATGCCAAATTCACATAACCTGGTCATGGGATCACCGTATTAAATGCCTTTGACACTGGACACAAAGGACACAGTAAACTTACTGTATCTGTCTTCATCTGTTTTTCTGCTCTAATGTCCAGTGGCAACCAATAACTTATGGCAATAATGTGTGAAGAGTAAATGTACTGTGAATAAAGCAATATTACTTACAGCTGCTGTCCTATCTACTTCACATCTGCTGCTCAGTATAAAACATGCCTCGGCATCATCCATTCTGGAAAAAAAAAAGTAAAATTATAGCACTGCTTGCAAAAGCTTTTAAAAATAATTCATGTATCTTCTTACTTATATTTAATACAATGCTGGATTTTTTAAATAGTTGTTTTGGGGATTTTTACATTAAACACAAATATAGTGTTTTGTTGTTTATTTGAATTACAGTACTTCATATGATAAACACAATCACCCCTTCAGGACCAAGCCAATTTTGGTGATGATATTTTATTCTTTTTTTGCTTCCCTGACTATCAAAAGTCTTTTTTTTTTTTTTTTTTTTGGGGGGGGGGGAGTGACAAAAAAAAGTACATGTATTCTGAAATTGATGTTGGCAAGTGGGTGTCAACTGCCTAACACAAAGCTGTGTATAGAGCTCCTGATAGTCTTAATAGAAAGTCAGATGTGACAAAATTTGTAAGAGAAGCACTGTCCTAAATAAGTTTGTTGCATTTCATGTGGTTCATGCACCAGAAATGAAGTCTATACCAACTGGCATACTTTTATGGTCTGTTGTACACCAGTTGATGTTGCACAAAACATTAACTTTATTGGCTATGTAGAATCTATCTCCCCAAATGCCAAGTGTATCGTAAATGGGCAAAAGTCACATTTCTTTCTAGTTGCCACATTTCTGGCCCAAAGAATATATACATTTCCTCATATTCTAGCCCAGATAATATAAAGTTTCACAATTCTGCTCAGCTAGTAGAAGAAAAAAATAATGCTGAAATTTTATTAGGTAGCATAGCATGACATGAAGAGGACCAACAGGCCAATATTAACATGCATAATGGACAGAGCATGAAATCATCTCGGTTCGGTCAATATTCCTAAATTTTAGGTATACAATTATATTTTATTTCCCTAATTGTTTATCATGCTAGGCCTTGGGAAACTGGTTTAAAGATTTGCTAAAACTTAAAACATATTGTTAAAATTAGAGATAAGCAAATCGAAGCTGACAAAGTAAAATTCAATCTGAATTTCCGGAAAAATTTGATTTGCACCGAATCCGAATTTCCTCGCGCTTCGTGATAACGAATCACATTTTTTTCCTAAAATGGCTGCTGCACGTGTGAGGACATGAAGCGAGGAACTCTAGGAAGGTGGGATCACCCATAATGCCATGCATGCAGGCAATCAGCAGCCAGCCAGTCCTGTGAAGTCACTGTCCTATAAATAGCCTCAGCCATCTTGGATTCTGCCATTTTCTAGTGTACTTAGTGCAGGGAGAGATGTCAGCAGGTGCTAGGGACAATGCTAGGAAAAACTTCATTGTGTGATTTACAAGTGCAGGGAAAGATTATTCAAGGTGTAGTAAAAGGACAGGGAGGAATCATTCTACAGCATTTATGTTGAACAGGGTTCAGTCGGGGAGGTTACAGCCTGGGTAATAGGAACAATCCTATTATACCTTGCTGCACTGGAGACCCAAATTGCCATTATACAGGTCTATAATTCCAGCAAACTGTTATTGGGTGCAAGTGCTGTTTGATACAACCATTAATAGGGTTTATTACCAGGAAATATGTCTACATCTTATCTGCCCTTGTGTGGTGCAGTTTTATGTTGTAAATAATTTTTTGGCTAGTATTAGTGGGATATTAGCTGTTTGGTGAAGTGCGAAAAATTACAGCCCAGTATTAGTGGCAAAAGTAAAATATATTTGCCATTCAGCGGTGCAGTTACATGCTCTAAAGCCCATTTTGTTGTGTATTAGTAGAAAAGTAAAAAAAAATTACCTATGCAGTTATAGGGTCTAAAGCCCTTTTTGTCCTATATTAGTGGTAAAAGTAAAATATATTTGCTGCTCAGCGGTGCAGGTATATGTTCTAAAGCCCTTTTTGTCGTGTATTAGTGGCAGTAGTATAGTGGGACATGTCTCGTTAAACTCAAAGTGACAGGTGCCCCCCCCTTTTTCACACCATAACCCCTACCAGAAACACCCTAACCCCACCCAGATCCGCCCATTTATCTCCCCTTGTCGCCCCAAACCACGCCTAAATGCCTCCCACTTTGATATGATTTTCCTATCATTTTATATGGTTTAATATAAATTTTATATCAAATGATAAGCTTTTTATATCACTTTATAAGTCCTTATCAAATGATAAGCTTTTATTAACACTTTATATCCCATTTATAACATTTTGATACATTTTTATACCACTTTTCACATCATTTTGTGATTTGATATCACTTTGATATTATTTTGATATGCCTTTTATATATTGGCAGGAAATAGCTCACTCGACGGCGATAATTCATAACTATCAAAAAAAAATAGATACGTCATCAGGCTGTAATATAATTAAAGTCCAGTGTCGTCCCCGCTTATACGAATTGTCCGTATTTACAATGTAGACCGCTGGGCGGTTGATAACTTTATTTTTAGGTATAAAAATCGCACTGAAATACACCTTTAAATATGTGACGGGTGTGAAAGTCAGTTTTAATAACACGTGTAATTTCATAATTATTCATTTTTATTGAAAATCATATAAAACTTACAATCTGTTATGTATTTCAATAATGTTTTCATGATCTGAATACACAATCATGTTAATAGTGTTTACAACCGACTCTAATTACAACTCTGAGATTTCTGCTTTTTACTTGTGAGAAATGATCACCGGGTTCTTGATCCGGCGATGAATTTAAAGCAAACAATGTGTAGCCGTTTAAAAATTCGGACCAGTCCACGGGTCCACGGATAAAGCGCTGTCAGCTTTATGCTTTCCCAAAATATGCACAAGCGACATATATTCTCGAGACGCTGATTCGTCTTGGAAATTAGGTTGAAACGGTTTTGCGGGTATCTGTTGCCCATCCAAATATAAGGCCGCATAATTCACATTATAGTGGTTGAAGCACAAAGGATTTCTTTGGTAATGACCTGAAAATGACTCGTTGTCCACAAACTTTAGTATTTCTGTTCTCTGTATGTTCCCCAGAAAAAGATTCTCGTGGTTAGATATGAGAGTTCCGGCCTGTATACTATACACTTTAAGCAAAGCGCGATCGACCGAATACTTTGCGTTAGCAGCTAACAGAGCGTGACTGTGCCCGATTCTCAGAGCGGGCGATAATTGTACTCTTTTGACAAACAGGAAAGCTTGCTGTATTTGGACTTTAAAATGGGGCACCTCGGCGGACATAAGGCAGAAAGTGTCTTTGTTTCTGGTCAATTTTATCTTTAGACCTAATCCGTTCAGTATTAACTTCGGTTGATTAAATATATCAGCGTAAATGGGTCCCATTAATTCCACACTTCTAGAGCGTGCGGTATACTGCGCTCTCTTGGTGAAGCCGGCATTACGACCGTCGGGAGCCCGGTCATCATGATGTCACGGCCACGGTTATGGCCGTGACTCCTTGGGAGCCGCATACAGTTGCCCGCGGTTTGGGTTGTTGTTTCAACCGCAGCTTGAGGCATGATGTTGTTTGCCTCAAGTGCGGTTGCCGCAGACAACAGGTATGTGTGCGGTTCCCTTGGAGTTTGTGTGCGTGTATGTATGAACTGTTGTTTGTCTGTGTGCACTCTGTGTATTGTGTGGTGTGCACTGACACCTTTCCTGCACTGTGGTTGCCCGTGGCAACGTTTGGTGATGAGTACATGTGGTGGCAGTGTCCCGGCCTTTGGGCTGACTCCCAGGACACGGTTGCCACCCATGTCGTTGCCTGCGGCAACAACCACAGTGTGTTTGTAGTGTTGGACACTTTCTTTTTAGTTGGTGTTTCCCTTCCCTGGTACTGGAAGGGTTAACTCCCTTCCCAGTGTGTGTGAGTCACTGGGTGTGTCTGACCGTTGGGTGTGGCCTCTTAGGCCTATAAACCTCTCACTTTGGCATGGCTCAGTAGGTTGCTTCAGTCATGCTTTGCTGTAGCAGCCTCCTGTGATTTCCATCTTCTTGTAAGGGCCACCCTTCCGGTCATAAGTTCTATTACCGTGATGTGTTGTTGATGTCCTATGTCTTTGCTTTTTAGTGCGGCTATGGATGTCCTGGTTCCTGAGTGTTCGTATGTGTGTGCTGTTTCTCTTATGTTGTGTGGACAGCGTTTTCTGAGCACGGGTTCCAGTCAGCAAGGCTGAGACAGGTTTGTGTGGAACTGGTTGGTTCTCCTGTCTTATCCATAGTCCTGTTTAGGTTCCCCATCTTCATGCTGCTTGGCCAGTGAGACTCCTGCTCCTCCGTGTCTAGGAGGAGTGGGTTGTCTTACTCTGTTCTCTAGTTCAGGGCCGACTTGAGGGCTTGTAGGAACTATAAGGTTCCAGCGTATGAGCCCTCCTACCACCAAGGTCGGCTCAAACAGACAGGAGACAGGGTCAGCGTTAGGGACGCAATAGGAGGTGACCTGCTCCCTAATTCTGTGGTCCTGGCCGAGTAGAGTCCAGACATCTCTTAGCATCACACAGCTGAGGGTTTCCCCCATCCTCAGCCGTGACACATGATGGCCGGCTGTGTCTTTATAAAATAAGCCGGCGGTAAATTGGGCTGCTAAAGTTGGAGAATTATAATTAATTAGGGCCTCTATATACGCTCTATACGTATAAAGGTTGTCGCTTCTTGAAATCAATGTGTCGCCGAGCGTTATGTCCAATTAGTTAAAGAGGCTTGCGATAGGGTAGCTAATAAGGGCTAAGCAGGAGCCGTCAGGTATGGCTGTGTTATCGGGACTAACGATTCTGCAAACGACGTGCAACAGAGTGTTATTTAGGTCGTAATAATATTCACCGCTGCCCGAGATGAAGAATTCCAAAGGCGCATTGTCGGCGATTGCGGCGATCAGCTGCACTTCTACATAAAGTGATTTTTCAATACTTGTTTGCGTAGGCGGTATTTGAAAGATATCCAGCTCTGATTTGGCGTACTCAGCTGACACGTTATGTACAAAAGCCATAGCATTTGATTAGAAGATGTTGCTCTTAGGTGGCGATAATTTATTCTTAAAATTTGGCAGGACTATGGCGTTTTCTTGCAAATTTGCACAACGCCGGAGCCTTCCTGCGTTTGCGCAGGCCTATTTATTCGATCCATAAAGGCAGTCAACGCCGTAGTGACAACATCTTTAGCTATATTCCTAGCGGCCATTTTTACGTGCTGTTTTACAAGTTCTACGCCTTTTCTGAATAGTGGAACGACTCGTCGGAACAAACCACAAAATAAACCCGCGAGACCAGAACCGTACATGAATTTGTCACCGTGAAGCCCATCCAAACCATGACCGGCTTGCATTATGTAATAATGCGTATATGCCTCCAGATCTCCGTACACTCCCTGAGTCAACATTTTAATATGTAGTCGCAGCGCGAGGTCTAAAGTGTAATCGTACGATAGTTTTACCGTATTTGAATTTAACGGTTTTAGCTTGATCCGTGAGTATCGATATTGTAACGGTATCAAAGTGTCACTTGCAGAGAGGTATATAGTCTGGTCTGTTATACTTTTGCGTTACTATTTCGGTATTTTTAACGCCTAATTCCACAGTTCTTAAAAGCTGAACGTAACTATTGCCGACAAGTTGATGTTGAATGATGTCGGTACAAGCAAACATTGTATAAAATCTGGCTTTAATATTAGGATGAATTTTTCTCTTTATATGTAAAGAATCATTATCTTTTGTTGGAGCTAAATCAGCATCCACAAAGCGCTCTAAAACAGTTAAACTAGAGTCGTTGTAGCACAAAACTATGTGCTCAGAGTCTACATTCTTGATCGAGCGATCGCGCGAATAACCTTGAAGGCCCAATATATTGCCTAACCTTTCACAAGGCACGAACGTGTAAAAGCGCAATTTTGTTACATAAAACGGTTCTGTCAATATCGTCGTATCATAACCGCAATTAATCAGGCGGTATTTTTATAGATTCAAATTTGTTATTAATTACTTTGATTGCGCGATGTAGAATACGCCATCTTCGGGACCGACGGTTTCCCACGTATGGGGGCACTGAATCTCCACTAAAGCCACTTCATAAGGGCCTCGAAGATGAATGGCACAAGATCGGCCTGCCATTGATCATCTATATCAGAAACCATAACTTTGTATCTTCTGAATGATTTTTAACAGGTTTGTACAGCGTGTACGTATCCTCGTTGCGCAACCAATTTTTTACAGCTTCTTCTCTTATTCCAAATTTTCCTACTTCTCTAAATAAGGGCTCTACGCCACCATAAGAGCCGACAGCTTTTGGTATGTAGTAACATAGAAACGTAGAACCATTTGGCCCATCCAGTCTGCCCAATATACTAAATACTATGGATAGCCCCTGGTCCTATCTTATATGAAGGATGGCCTTATGCCTATCCCATGCATGCTTAAACTCCTCCACTGTATTTGCAGCTACCACTTCTGCAGGAAGGCTATTCCATGCATCCACTACTCTCTCAGTAAAGTAATACTTCCTGATATTACTTTTGAACCTTTGCCCCTCTAATTTAAAACTATGTCCTCTTGTAGCAGTTTTTCTTCTTTTAAATATTCTCTCCTCTTTTACCTTGTTGATTCCCTTTATGTATTTAAAAGTTTCTATCATATCCCCTCTGTCTCGTCTTTCTTCCAAGCTATACATGTTAAGGTCCTTTAATCTTTCCTGGTAAATTTTATCCTGCAATCCATGTACCAGTTTAGTAGCTCTTCTCTGAACTCTCTCCAAAGTATCAATATCCTTCTGGAGATGTGGTCTCCAGTACTGAGCACAATACTCCAAATGAGGTCTTACTAGTGCTCTGTAGAGCGGCATGAGCACCTCCCTCTTTCTACTGGTAATTCCTCTTCCTATACACCCGAGCATTCTGCTAGCATTTCCTGCTGCTCTATGACATTGTCTAATGGGAGAAAAGAAGAAATGAATCACACATCCACTGCTAATGCTATGATCTCATCCCTGCATTCCTGCAGGAGACAGCGCTGAATAGTGCATGTGTACTACCTCCATGCTACATGCTAAATTTTGATCAAAAGGCAATAAGCCCACTCACCACGCCAAGGTTGCCTCTATGAGTGGGTCCTAACCTAAAATTGGTGCGGCGGTGCGCGGCGACCACCAGCGCTGTGGCGCCATCCCGGCCGGTGGCGGGACCCAGTGGCCAAACAGCACCCCTGCTGCCTGACCATGCCATACCTAGCTCTGGGCCCCACTAACCAGCCAGAAAATCAGCAGAGTGGACCCCGTGCAGCACTGCACCATGTGAACAGTTGTCAAAGCTCACCTGTTCTGAAGCTTACAGGAACTCCAACTGAGAGCATGATAGGCTAATTTAACCCCTACTACAGAATACTAGGCTAATTAAAATCACCTGGTTAGAGGAAGGAGTGCAGATCCAGGGACAGAATTATATACATTGAATTATGGGAGAAAAGAAGAAATGAATCGCACATCCACTGCTAATGCTATGATCTCATCCCTGCATTGTCTGCCTACCTTTAAATCTTCTGAAATAATGCCCCCTAAATCCCTTTCCTCAGATACTGAGGTTAGGACTGTATCACTGATTTTATATTCTGCTCTTGGGTTTTTACGTCCCAGGTGCATTATCTTGCACTTATCAACATAAAATTTTAGTTGCCAGATTTTTGACCATTCCTCTAGTTTTCCTAAGTCATTTTCCATTTGGTGTATCCCTCCAGGAACATCAACCCTGTTACAAATCTTTGTGTTATCAGCATAAAGACACACCTTACCATTGAGGCTCCCTGCAATTTCGCTGATAGATATTAAACAATATGGGTCCCAGAACAGATCCCTGAGGTACCCCACTGGTAACAAAACCTTGGTCTGAATATACTCCATTGACTACAACCCTCTGTTGCCTGTCCCTCAGCCACTGCCTAATCCATTCTACAATATGGGAGTCCAAGCCCAAAGACTGCACTTTATTGATAAGCCTTCTATGTGGGACAGTATCAAAAGCCTTACTAAAGTCTAGATAAGCAATGTCTACTGCACCTCCTCCATCTATTATTTTAGCCACTCAATCAAAAAAATCAGTAAGATTAGTTTGACATGATCTCCCTGAAGTAAACCCATGCTGTTTTTCATCTTTCAATCCATGGGATTTTAGATGTTCCACAATCCTCTCCTTAAGTATGGTTTCCATTAATTTCCCCACTATTGATGTCAGGCTTACTGGCCTATAGTTGCCCGATTCCTCCCTACCACCTTTCTTGTGAATGGGCCCAACATTTGCTAATTTCCAATCTTCTGGGACGACTTCTGTTGCCAGTGATTGGTTAAATAAATCTGTTAATGGTTTTGCTAGTTCACCGCTGAGCTCTTTTAATAGCTTTGGGTGTATCCCATCAGGCCCCTGTGACTTATTTGAATTAATTTTAGACAGCTGACTTAGAACCTCTTCCTCTGTAAAGACACATGCATCAAAAGATACATTAGTCTTCTTTCCTAACTGAGGTCCTTCTCCTTCATTTTCCTTTGCAAAAACTGAACAGAAGTATTAATTGAGGCAGTCAGCTAGTTCTTTATCTTCTTCCATATACCTTCCTTCTTTTGTTTTTAATTTGGTAATTCCTTGTTTTAGTTTCCTTTTTTCATTTATGTATCTGGAGAATGCCTTCTCGCCTTTTTTCCCTGACTGAGCTAATGTCTCTTCTGCCTGTGCTTTAGAAGCTCTTATAACTTGTTTGGCCTCTCTCTGCCTAATCTTATAAATTTGTCTGTCATCCTCGTTTTTTTTTTTTTTATATAATTCCAAAATGCTATCTTTTTTGTTTTTAATGATTTTGGCCTCTTCTGCTGAGTACCACAGTGGTCTCTTCCTTTTATTGCTTTTACTGACAAGCCTAATGCAATTTTCTGTTGCCTTCAATAGTGCCACTTTTAAGTAGTCCCATTTCTCTTGGAATCCAATGAAACTGTTCCAGTCTGATAGGGACTCGTATACCACTAATCAGATTTTAGAAAAGTCAGTTTTTCTAAAATCTAAAACTTTTGTTTTTGTGTGGTGTGACTCAGTCACTGTACTTATAGTAAACCACACTGACTGGTGATCACTAGATCCCAAGCTTTCCCCTACAGTAATATCAGATACCAAATTCCCATTTGTGAATACTTCTTCACTACTTGCTGTAGAGATAATCCCAGTAGGGAATTTAGAATATCTGTACTCCTGGCAGAACTAGCTATTTTGGTTTTCCAGTTTACATCTGGAAGATTGAAGTCTCCCATAATGATAACTTCCCCCTTCAATGTCATTTTAGCTATTTCCTCAACTAGTAGACTATCTAATCCTTTGACTTGGCTAGGTGGTCTATATATCACACCTACATGAGTTACCTTATGATTATCAAGCTGCAAGGTAACCCAAACTGACTCTAAATTGTTCTCGCTAACTTGTATCAAATTAGATTTTATGTTATCTTTCACATACAGGGCCACCCCTCCCCCTTCTTGCCTTCTCTGTCTTTCCTGTATAGAGAGAACCCTGGTATTGATATATCCCAGTCATTACTTCCCTTGAACCACGTCTCAGTAACAGCCACTACATCTATATTCTCAGATGCCATTATAGCCTCAAGTTCATTGATCTTGTTCCCTAGACTGCGAGCATTTGTAGACAAGACTCACATTTCTTAACCTTTGTGCTACTGGCCTCTTCTGGCATTGTTCCGGGGGGCAGTCGGACTGCTGGATTATCACTTTTTTGCCCCCCTTTCCTAGTTTAAATGCTTCTTAGAAAATACTTGAAAATGTTCACCGAGGACATTCGTTCCCTTGAGAGAAAGATGCAAACCATCTTTCTTGTATAGTTCTTTTCCATTCCAACAAGAGCTAATATGAGACACAAAGCCAAACCCTTGGTTCAGATACCATTCACCAAGTCATACATTGAATTCCTTAATGTGCATCTTCCTGTCATGATGAAGGTTATGCACAGGCAAAACTGCAGAGAATGAAACAGTTGATGCAACATCCCGTATATCCTTTCCAAGTGTGTGAAAAGCTTCTTTCACCTTTGAAACCCCATTGCAAGCCAGATCGTTTGTCCCAAGATGGAGAATAACATCCACTTCCCTTTGCTGCTTTGCTAACAATATTAAGGATCCGTCGTCTATCCCTGCTAGCGGTAGCACCAGGGAGACACCTCACAACACCATTCTCCTCAAACTTCACACCTCTTATGATGGAATCACCCACCAACAGCTGCTTACTATCAATCCTCACCTTCTCCTTTTGTCTTTGGCTGCAGTCTTACATACTTTAGGCATGGGAGATGATTGTTTCTCACCCACTGTGCTTGAGCAATCCTCCATGTTGCTCTTGCACTCTGAAAGTGCTGCAAATTAATTATGGAGAGCCACACACTGTGGGACATGCCTTCTATCCACGACTCTCCGTCTACCAGAACCTACAGTAACCCATCTTCCATTTCTAGGGGGCCTCTGTGGCAGTGGTATTGCAATGTTCTCAGCCTGAGTTTGTTTAGTGGTTAATTTAAAAATCTCATATTTCAAAAAGGTAATTTCCTGCTGCATTATGAAGAGCTGTCTACAGATGAGACAGTATCCAAACCTTTGAAGAGTGGAACCTGAAATAAAAGCACAACAATTCCTGCACATTTCCTGTTTTCTCAATATCGCAGCAATACCCGTCATTTTAGCAAAGTTTTTAAGCAGCGTCTATCAATCAATGTGACCCAACTGTTTATGCAATTTTAACTAATCAAGATAGTGGATTTATTGTAAAAAGAAAAAAGCGGACTACTTTTAATTTAAAAACAGTTTATGTAAAACTAATAAAAACATTACAAGACGTTGCGTACAAACACATTTTATATACATTCAAAGTAAAAAATTGTATGTAAAACAAATAAAAACATTATAATGCGTTACATACAAATACATTTTATATACATTCAAAGTAAAAAAATTACAACGTTAACCACGCCGTCTGTGACAAAGGAGATTCTCTCTTTTTAGGTTATAAAGTCCCCCGTGTTATTGGCAATGTTACAAACAATGGCTGCCTAAAAGGAGTACGATGAGCATCAAAGGGTTCATCCGACGAACATCTTTTAAAATTATCGAAAAGTTCTCTCCGAAAAGTTCTCTCGTTCTTGTATTACCGATAACGGTTGACGGAATGTTCAGCTCTGCGATAGTTTCCATAAAACTATCCCAACCGTGAGGCGCTTTAGACACGACGTGGCTCTGCGTAGCTGTGCGAATCAGGTCAATGATGTTGGAAACAGGTATAGCTTGATCTTTGTAAATTAATTTGCCCCTGGAGTTCCAGTACGACTTGTCACCTGAGCGCCACAGTTTGTTCAACAAAAGTTCAGCATTTTTTCTACTTACGAATATATTGGAGTCTGTGTTGTAGTACAGACAGCGTTCTTGCAGTCTGTCTAGATTGTATAATTCGAGTCTGGCATAGGCGGTTGTAAAACAGGCAATAAAATTTTTTTTGTTGAAGTTGTAACGTTCTTTTAGGTATCGAGCAAAACAGAATTTTCCGAAACAGAAATTGTTTGATCATAGAGACAAGACCGTTACGTAAAACGCAAAAGTGCATCTACACAAAGAGATGTCTGACTGACGACTTTACCACGCTACCTTTCGGCTATTAAACATGGCGGCTCAATTTCAACAACTTTTTTCATGTATTTTAGCAGGCCCCTCAAATTCCAGACAGAGTTTTTTTGTTAAACGTTTGTTAATACAAGCGGGTACGTTAAATGTCGCACAAACCCGATAACGTCATTCGGTTTTATGCTTTGTACGATGAACTAACCTGTTAGTTTACAAATATCAGGTTTAGCGAGTAAATACCGCAAAATTTTACAGACGCTGATCTATTTCTGCTGGACAAGGTAAATTTGGCAGTCGTTGATGATTTAATGGAGGCAGCTTGTGAAAATCTTGGAATGCAAAACGCAGTCACCAAATACGTACACCACAGAAACTTGAGCATTATGTATCTCGTTCAAAACATTTTTTGTCAGGGTAAGAAAAGCCAAAGGTTCACATAAATAAATAACTTTATCCAGCTCACCTTCCTGGTCAAATGTATTCACCCGACTCCTGAAACCTTTGGGGTGGGTCCCCTTTGCAATCAACAGAAAACTTGAAACAGAAATGGTTCCTGATTCAATAGACATCCTCTTTAAAACTTCTTCTTTTATTAACCCCTTCAAGACCAAGCTAGTTTTCACCATAAGGACCAAGCCACATTTTGCAAATCTGACATGTTTCACTTTAGGGGGTAATAACTCTGGAACGCTTTTGCTTATATAAGCGATTCTGAGATTGTTTTCTCGTGACATATTGTACTTCATGTTAGTGGTAAATTTGAGTCAATATGTTTCACTTCATTTATAAAAAAAGCCAAAATTTACAGAAAATATGGAAAAATTAGCAATTTTCTAAATTTGAATTTCTCTGGTTATCTGACAGAGAGTGGTAACTTACAAAATAGTTATTACTTTACTTTTACCATATGTCTACTTCATGTTTGCATAATTTTGTAAATATAATTTTATTTTTTTGGGATGTTAGAAGGCTTAGAAGTTTAGAAGCAAAATTTAAAAATTTTCAGAACATTTCCAAAACCCACTTTTTAAGGACCAATTCATGTCTGAAGTCACTTTGTGAGACTTATATAATAGAAACCACCCAAAAATGACCACATTTTAGAAACTACACCCCTCAAGGTATTCAAAACTAATTTTACAAACGTTGTTAACCCTTTAAGTGTTCCACCAGAATTAATAGACTATGGAGGTGAATTTTTAAAATGTCACTTTTTTTGCAGAGTTTTCACTTTAGATCCATTTATCCTGCAATTCAGCATGGGTTAACAGCAAAATAAACCTTAATATTTGTTACCCTGATTCTTAAGTTTACAGAAACACCCCATATGTGGTTGTAAAGTGCTTTATGAGCACACAGCGGGGCTCAGAATGGGAGGAACACCGTATGGCTTTTGGAAGGCAGATTTTGCAGGAATAATTTTCAGGCACCATGTCGCATTTGAAGACACCCTGAGGCACCTCAACAGTTAAAAAACACCAAAAGTGACCCCATTATGGAAAATACACCCCCTAAGGAATTTTTCAAGGGGTGCACTGAGCACTTTGGCCCAATAGCCGTTTCATAGAATTTAGAAAGACTTGGCAGTGAAAATGAAAAATTTCATATTTTACAAGAATATCTCGCTTTAGGCCCAGATTTGTCATTTTAACAAGGGGTATCAGGAGAAAATGCGGCCCACAATCTGTTACCCATTTTCTCCTGAATATGTCAACACCCCATATGTGGTTGTAAAGTGCTGTATGAGCACACACCGGGGCTCAGAATGGGAGGAACATCATGTGGCTTTTGGAAGGCAGATTTCGCTGGAATAATTTTCAAGCACCATGTCGCATTTGAAGACACCCCAACAGTTAAAAAACACCAAAAGTGACCCCGTTATGGAAAATACACCCCATAAGGAATTTTTCAAGGGGTGCACTGAGCACTTTGGCCCAATAGCCGTTTCATAGAATTTAGAAAGACTTGGCTTTTGGAAGGCAGATTTTGCTGGAATAATTTTCAGGCACCATGTCGCATTTGAAGACACTCACCCTAATAGTGAAAACTGCAAAATCGATGCTCTAGGGGTGCCAGAACATAAAAGGAAATTGAAGAATTGCCTCATTTAATAAAATGACACCTTTCAATGTATTCATCTAGGGGTATAATGGGAATTAAGGTTTTTATTTAATTTTTTGGGGGGAGCTATTATTGGATTGCCAAATGGAAAAATGCCAACTGAAAATGTCTTGCCATGGATTAATTAAGAAATTACTGAAATGGAATTAATGGATATCAGTTGAGGTGTGATAAACTTGAAAGCACTCTCCAATGCAGAGGCCCGGTTTAGAGGGGCAGGTCTGATAGTAGTGAGTGGTATCTTTTCTAATCCCTTTAACCGAGCAAACTCGACACCTTTTTGGGGGTCGCCTTTTTTTTCTGTGGGGGGAAGTACTCCAGGGAAATGCTGCCCACGTATTATTCTTGATACCCCAGAAGCACTGCTGGATGAAAAACTAGCCTCTCCTTCCTGAACGCCAAAAATCAATTTTTTTATAATTTTTTCCTGAAATTCCAAGAAGGTCCCCCCATGACCAGCTGTTCTGTGGATGACAAAGGCATTATATAGTGACACTTGGGTTAGGTATACAGCTAATTTTTTGTACCACACCTTAGATTTTCTTAAGGCACTGTAGGGCTGTAGTACCTGGTCTGAAAGATCCACTCCACCCATGAACTTGTTGTAATCCTGGATACACACAGGCTTGATGTTCTGCTCAGTGGTTCCTCGGACTGGGACTGGGGTGGACTGATCTGCATGGAGGGTAGTCAACATCCCGTTTGTCCTTGTATTTTAGCAGCATCAAATTTTCTAAGCAAACAGCCCTGCACGATGCACTGTCTGATCTATAAAGGATTTAGGGAGCCCTTTTTGATTTCTTCTAATTGTGCCACATGTGTCTATGCCTCTGGCAGCAAGGCACTTCAGGAGAGGGACACTATTGTAAAAATTGTCCAAATACAGATGGTATCCGTGGTCCAGCAGGGGGTGGACTAAATCCCATACTATCTTCCCACTTATACCCAGAACCGGGGGACAATCTGGTGGCTCAATTTTGGAATCTTTTCCCTCGTAAATACGAAAGCGCAGTGTATACCCAGATACACTTTTGCAGGCCTTATACAACTTCACACCATACCTAGCCCTTTTATTGGGCAGGTACTGGCGGAAATGTAATCGGCCTTTGAAGTGGACCAATGATTCATCCACTGAGAGACATTTTTGGGGGGTATATACTTGACCAAATTTGGAATTGTAGTGGTCAACCACTGGCCTAATTTTAAAGAGTCTGTCATAACTGGGGTTGCTTGGGGGTTGGCATTCATTATTATTGCTGAAGTGTAGGAATCTTAGAAGAGCTTTGAAACGGGCCCGGGGCATGGCAAGACTGTGAAGAGGGGTGTGATATAAAATATCTTTGTTCCAATACGAACGTATTGTTGTTTTTTTTATAATTTCCATGCTTAGGAGAAGTCCTTAAAACCTTTGCATTTCAGTTGTGTTAGTAGGGGTCCATTTGTGGGGCCTTGAGAGATAACTGTCTGGATGTGAGGCAATAAATTGCTCTGCATATATATTTGTTTGTTCCACCATCAAGTTAATTAGGTCATCAGTGAAGAATAATTGGAAAAAATTAATTTCACTGAAACCTGTTGTATCTACATTGATGCCTGGAGTGGCTGTAAATTCAGGCACCTGGGGCACATAGTTATCTGCAGGGATCCATGAAGAGTCACTTGTACGGGGCTGCGACTGCGCACTACCCCTAGGACGCCTACGAGGGGGTTCATCATTAGATGAATCATCTGAAGATGATGAAACTAAAAATGTCACTTCATCTCCACTGTTGGAGTCAGTGTCCTCAAAAAGTACGGCATATGCCTCTTCGGCAGTGAAAAGGCGTTTAGTCATTTTAAACTGTAAACTAACGTAGATTTTTTTTGTCTTTTTTTAATATATTTTTTTCAAAAAAAATAGAACAGTAGACTAAAATACTGTATATCCTTTAGGACAGGATAAAAACTCCCCGAAACACTTGGAAATTATTGACAGGTGTCACAGGTAGCACAGGTGGCTGGCGATGAGCCAGGGGTCTAGTATGGGACACAGAGTAGTGCCAATATCCTTACTGGGGCAGAAAAGGGGTTAATTAATGTATTATTTTACAGTATTAGGTGGCACAAAGCCACATGGGGCATAAGAGACTTATATTTTACAGAATGGTGCCACTCAAGCACAGGACACGAGTGTATACACACCTATTGGCGGTTATTTTTTTTTAATGTAACTTGGGAGTGTGTGACAGGTGACTTGACGGACAGACAGGCTAGTGTGACAGGTATCTTTATTGAATGGACAAACTGGAGTCACAGGTGTCTTGATGGACGGACAGACTGGACTGACAGGTGTCTTGATGGGCGGACAGGCTGGAGTAATAGGTGTCTTTATTGAACGGACAGACTGGACTGACAGGTTTCTTGATGGGCGGACAGGCTGGAGTGACAGGTGTCTATTGAACTGACAGACTGGACCGACAGGTGTGTTGATGGACGGACAGGCTGGAGTGACACGAGTCTTTATTGAACGGACAAACTTTAGTGACAGGTGTCTTGATTGACGGACAGGCTAGTGTGACAGGTGTCTTGATGGACGGACAGGCTGGAGTGACAGGTGTCTTGACGGGCAGACAGTTGTCTTAACGGACGGACAGGCTAGAGTGACAGGTGTTTCGACGGGCAGACAGTTGTCTTAACGGACGGACAGGCTGGAGTGACAGGTGTCTTGATGGGCAGACAGTTGTCTTAACGGACGGACAGTAGTAACAGGTGTCTGGATAAGGTGATGAGGAGATGACTGGACAGGACTTATCTCATTGACTGGGGCAAATCGGTACTGAAGGGGTTAATTATGTACGAAGCAGGGGATGAGGCACAGAACTGACTACAGATGACAGATGACAGGCTGTTGATGAGGCACTGAACTGATCTGTGTCACTGACTGGAGCACAGAAGCAGCTTTTCGGCACTAAAGGGGTTAATGTGATCCTAATCTACAGCAGCTTTTCACACTCTCTCCTCTCTGATCGCTTCCCTGACAGGAATTGGGACGATCAGAGAAGGAGAAGCACATAGTCCCTCCCCAAACCCCCCTAACCTGCCCCGATGCGCTGCGATTGGTCCCTCTGCACTATTGGACCAATCACAGCGATCGCGGGCGGGTCAGAGCTCCAATGCTGTTCCCGCCGGCTTCTCTGGTTGCCTAGCAACCCCAGCACGCCGGCTTCACTGAACCTTCAGCGCATCGCTCCCTGCGCTGACAGTGAAAGCCGATCACGTACATGCACGTGGGGATGCGGTGAGGCACCACATTCCCTCACGTACATGTACGTGATGTTGCGTGAAGGGGTTAAACATTAATTTACAGCAGACGGCCACTTGGTGCACAAGACATGTTGACGCGTTTCGGGTACTGGACCCTTAGTCGTAACAATACAACACAGTGAAACACAAAAGTTTAAATGGATATTGAGCCCACCCCTCCAAGTTTCTGGGGAGGAAGGCATCTTTTCATTGGTTGTTTCACTGCGGTAAACACCCATCATCTAGACTGCTAATCACAGAGTAGATGTCCTTCACATTGTGCTGAAGCTCTCAAACTCATTAACTCCATATGGGGTGTGCCTAAATATATTTGGCTGGACAATGGAAAGAAGAAAAACCGCACAATGTGAATGATGTACTACATATAAAAACATATGATGACATTACTAAAATGACCTTATTCATGCCAGTGGAGTCTTAACACAAAGGATCTGTTTATAGCCTCCAAGAGGAAGGTATATATACATAATCATAAATATAAATATGAGAACAATATCTTCCCTTAGCACTTTACTGGTAGATGTACATTAGCTCCCTTTTTAAGTTTAATCCTGCTGGGGCTCTGGTGTTTAATCTAAATATCCAGAACGCCTCCCGCAGGAGGAGTTTTGTCCGGTGGTCCCCACCTCTTGGGGGTGCAATAACCTTCTCAATTGCAAAAGCATTAAAGCTTTTCACTCTACGGGCGTGCATCTGCACGAAGTGTCTTGCTGCATTGGAGATATTCAATGCATTCGGATTACTGATATAATTCAGATGCTCCAACAACCAATTTCTAAATTTTCACATTGTACTCCCAACATACAGCAAGTCACATTCAGTGCAACAAATAATATAGACCACCCCTGTAGTGTTACAATTGATATAACTTTTGATTGGGAAACTACAGGAGTGGTTAGAATTTTCAAAAGATTGCAAGGGAGTCACATAGTTGCAGGTTTTGCATGGATTGCCCCCGCACCTACTGTTTTTTTCAGTTTTTTATTTGGATTTCGGTTATTGGAGGTGAATAGAGACGGGGACAGAGAGCAGGACAACGTAGCATCCCTCCTAGGAACTATTCTGCAGCCAGATTTCAATGCATTATATAGGATGTCGTCATCATATAATATCGGCAAGCATCCTTTGACCACAGAACAGATTTTATCAAATTCCTTACTATTTTTAATGGATAAAATCGGAACCTTGTCCCGGTCTCTGTCCCCATGTACTTTCATCCTCCCTCCTGAATTTCTGAAAATTACTCCCTTTCTTTTCAGACGCAAAGAGCATGTCAAATCTGCTTTTCTGCAGCGCAATTTTCCTGCCCCTCGATAGCATCCAATCCGTGTAATTTCTTGCTTTTAACCTCTTATCCACCACCCTGAATTCTTCTTCCAAGTACATTGGTAAGCTGCAATTTCTCGCAGTCCGAATGTATTCACCAACCGGGATCGCTTTTATGGTGTGTAAGGGATGATGGCTTCTGGGATTCAAGATAGAATTCCCCGACACTTTTTTCCTATATGTACGAGTATGTACAGTCTCATTTGGGTAGCCATGGAGTGTCAAGTCCAGGAAGTCAATACTGGATTCATTCGCCACGCATGTGAAGCGCAAATTATAATCATTGGCATTTAAATAAGACTGAAGGTCTGGGACGGCAGATACATCGCCCGCCCAGATCATGAGCAGGTCATCAAAGTATCTGCCGTACCAGACCAATTCAGACAAGAACGGGTTGTTCACACTGTAGACATATTTGTCTTCCCAGTATGCCATAGTTAAATTTGCCAATGAGGGCGAGAATTTCGCCCCCATTGACACTCCCCGTATTTGTAGATAGTAGACGCCATCGAACATAAAATAATTATGTGTTAATAAAAAATCTGCTACCTCACATGCCTAGTCTATAAACCCAGAATTAAATCCCGTATATCTATGGAGAGGACACTCCATGGCTAGCAGGGTGACCCTATGGGGAATAGACATCCTTATGTATCTTGTTTGACGACATCCTATATAATGCATTGAAATCTGGCTGCAGAATAGTTCCTAGGAGGGCTGCTATGTTCTCCTGCTCTCTGTCCCCGTCTCTATTCACCTCCAATAACCGGAATCCAAATAAAAAACAGAACTGGCTTAGTTACAAGGGGTTCAGTAGGTACGGGGACAATCCATGCAAAACCTGCAACTATGTGACTCCCTTGCAATCTTTTGAAAATTATAACCACTCCTGTAGTTTCCCAATCAAAAGTTATATCAATCGTAACACTACAGGGGTGGTCTATATTATTTGTTGCACTGAATGTGACTTGCTGTATGTTGGGAGTACAATGCAAAAATTTAGAAATCGGTTGTTGGAGCATCTGAATTATATCAGTAATCCGAACGCATTGAATATCTCCAATGCAGCATGAAACTTCGTCCAGATGCACGCCCGTAGAGTGAAAAGCTTTAATGCTTTTGCAATTGAGAAGGTTATTGCACCCCCAAGAGGTGGGGACCACCAGAAAAAACTCCTCCTGCAGGAGGCGTTCTGGATATTTAGATTAAACACCAGAGCCCCAGCAGGATTAAACTTAAAAAGGGAGCTAATGTACATCTACCAGTAAAATGCTGAGGGAAGATATTGTTCTCATATTTATATTTATGCTTATTTATATATACCACTGGCATGAATAAGGTCATTTTAGTAATGTCATCATATGTTTTTATATGTAGTACATCATTCACATTGTGCGGTTTTTCTTCTTTCCATTGTCCAGCCAAATATATTTAGGCACACCCTATATGGGGTTAATGGGTTTGAGAGCTTTAGCACAATGTGAAGGACATCTACTCTGTGATTAGCAGTCTAGATGATGGGTGTTTACCGCAGTGAAACAACCAATGAAAAGGTGCCCTCCTCCCCAGAAACTTGGAGGGGTGGGCTCAATATCCATTTAAATTTTTGTGTTTCACTGTATTGTATTGTTACGGCTAAGGGTCCTGTACCCGAAACGTGTCAACATGTCTTGTGCACCAAGTGGCTGTCTGCTGTAAATGAACGTTTAATAAAAGAAGAGGTTTTAAAGAGGATCTCTATTGAATCCGGAACCATTTCTGTTTCAAGTTTTCTAAGAAAAGCCAAACCATAAATTTAAACACTAAATACATGGTCCTTTTTAAGAACCCTCGTGATAAATGAGAGATTATTACGTTGGCCCGGCAAATCTACCCTGGTAAAACACGGCGGTTTTATAGGAGCGCTGCTCGTTTTTGCAATACCTTTAATCATAGCTTGATAGCCAACACCGCCGGTGGTTCATAATGCAGCATGCTGAGAAAATGTTCCTGGTTTCCAAAAGCGATTTGGGCCGGCTTAAAAAAAGTCTGTAGAAACAAATGACATACGTCAAACCACCATACGGTGTTTAGACGATGAAATTAGCAAAATACTACACAGAAATGACCTTTTAGATGATGAAAAAATTAAGAGCTACACTACCGTGTTACAGAGATACTTGATGCTCAACAAACCGTCCAGTAAAGAAATGTCAACCTTAACTGTCATTACACAGCCTCAACCCGATCAACAACGATTGACAAATGACGCCTCAATCAACCCCGATACTAAAGAGATACTCGACAATGTTAATATACGTTATAGAAAAAATTCTGAATTTTTGTTGAACAAACTGTGGCGCTCAGGTGACAAGTCGTACTGGAACTCCAGGGGCAAATTCATTTACAAAGATCAAGCTATACCTGGTTCCAACATCATCGACCTGATTTGCACAGCTATGCAGAGCCACATCGTGTCTAAAGCGCCTCACGGTTGGGATAGTTTTATGGAAACTATCATAGAGCTGAACATTCCGTCAACCGTTATCGGTAATACAAGAACGAGAAAACGATAATTTTAAAAGAGGTTTGTCGGGTGAACCCTTATATGCTTCTCGTACTCCTTTTAGGCAGCTGTTGTTTGTAACATTGTCAATAACACGGCGGACTTTATTACCTAAAAAGAGAGCGTCTCCTTTGTCACAGACGACGTGGTTAACGTTGTAAATTTTTTACTATGAAGGTATATAAAATGTATTTGTATGTAAGGCATTATAATGTTTTTATTTGTTTTACATAATTTGAATGTATATAAAATGTGTAAGTACGCAACATCTTGTAATGTTTTTATTAGTTTTACATAAACTGTTTTTAAATAAAATGTAGTTCGCTTTTTTCTTTTTACAATAAATCCACTATATTAATTAGTTAAAATTGCATAAACAGTTGGGTTGCATTGATTGATAGACGCTGTTAAAAATGTTGCTAAAATGACGGGTATTGCAGCGATATTGAGAAAAAAGTACTACACGCAGAAAGCTGTGGGCTCTTAAGGCAGCGTAGAGCCCTTATTTAGAGAAGTACAAACATTTTGAATAAGAGAAGAAGATACTTACACGCTGTACAAACCTGTTAAAAAATCATTTAGAAGAAACAAAGTTATGGTTTCTGATATAGATGATCAATGGCAGGCCGATCTTGTGTCAATGATAGATTTTTCTAAAGAAAATAACGGTGTAAAATACTTGTTGACGGTCGTCAATATTCTTTCTAAATCAGCTTGGGTATCCGGACTTACCAATAAATCCGGGGAGACAATGTCGGCGGCTTTTGATAAGATATTTAAGTTAAGCGGCCAGACCCCTAGTAAACTACAGAATGATCAGGGGCGTGAGTTTATAAACAAGCCTATGAGACGGCTTTGTGACACCTATAAAATACATATTTTTTTAACTTCAAATGCAGTTAAGGTGTCGTTAGTTAAGCGTTTTAATAGAACTCTAAAAACCAGAATGTGGCATTATCTTAGAGAACAAAACACGTACAGATACATCGACAAGTTACAAGACCTGGTGTATAGTTATAATCACGCGTATCACAGAACCATAAGGTGTCGACTAGAGTTGAGCGAACACCTGGATGTTCGGGTTCGAGAAGTTCGGCCGAACATCCCGGAAATGTTCGGGTTCGGGATCCGAACCCGATCCGAACTTCGTCCGGAACCCGAACCCCATTGAAGTCAATGGGGACCCGAACTTTTCGGCACTATAAAACAGCCCAGGAAAGAGCTAGAGGGCTGCAAAAGGCAGCAACATGTAGGTAAATCCCCTGCAAACAAATGTGGATAGGGAAATGAATTAAAATAAAAATTAAATAAATAAAAATTAACCAAAATCAATTGGAGAGAGGTCCCATAGCAGAGAATCTGGCTTCACGTCAGCCACCACTGCAACAGTCCATTGGCATATATTTAGGCCCAGCACCCAGGCAGAGGAGGGAGGTCCCGTAAAAGAGAATCTGGCTTCATGTCAGCAGAGAATCAGTCTGCATGTCATAGCAGAGAATGAGGCTTCACGTCAGCCACCACTGCAACAGTCCATTGGCATATATTTAGGCCCAGCACACACACAGGCAGAGGAGAGAGGTCCCGTAACAGAGAATCTGTCTTCATGTCAGCAGAGAATTAGTCTGCATGTCATAGCAGAGAATGAGGCTTCACGTCAGCCACCACTGCAACAGTCCATTGGCATATATTTAGGCCCAGCACCCAGGCAGAGGAGGGAGGTCCCGTAACAGAGAATCTGGCTTCATGTCAGCAGAGAATCAGTCTGCATGTCATAGCAGAGAATGAGGCTTCACGTCAGCCACCACTGCAACAGTCCATTGGCATATATTTAGGCCCAGCACCCAGGCAGAGGAGGGAGGTCCCGTAACAGAGAATCTGTCTTCATGTCAGCAGAGAATCAGTCTGCATGTCATAGCAGAGAATGAGGCTTCACGTCAGCCACCACTGCAACAGTCCATTGGCATATATTTAGGCCCAGCACCCAGGCAGAGGAGGGAGGTCCCGTAACAGAGAATCTGTCTTCATGTCAGCAGAGAATCAGTCTGCATGTCATAGCAGAGAATGAGGCTTCACGTCAGCCACCACTGCAACAGTCCATTGGCATATATTTAGGCCCAGCACACACACAGGCAGAGGAGAGAGGTCCCGTAACAGAGAATCTGGCTTCATGTCAGCAGAGAATCAGTCTGCATGTCATAGCAGAGAATGAGGCTTCACGTCAGCCACCACTGCAACAGTCCATTGGCATATATTTAGGCCCAGCACACACACAGGCAGAGGAGAGAGGTCCCGTAACAGAGAATCTGGCTTCATGTCAGCAGAGAATCAGTCTGCATGTCATAGCAGAGAATGAGGCTTCACGTCAGCCACCACTGCAACAGTCCATTGGCATATATTTAGGCCCAGCACACACACAGGCAGAGGAGAGAGGTCCCGTAACAGAGAATCTGTCTTCATGTCAGCAGAGAATTAGTCTGCATGTCATAGCAGAGAATGAGGCTTCACGTCAGCCACCACTGCAACAGTCCATTGGCATATATTTAGGCCCAGCACACACACAGGCAGAGGAGAGAGGTCCCGTAACAGACAATCTGGCTTCATGTCAGCAGAGAATCAGTCTGCATGTCATAGCAGAGAATGAGGCTTCACGTCAGCCACCACTGCAACAGTCCATTGGCATATATTTAGGCCCAGCACCCAGGCAGAGGAGAGAGGTCCCGTAACAGACAATCTGGCTTCATGTCAGCAGAGAATCAGTCTTCATATCATAGCAGAGAATCAGGCTTCACGTCACCCACCACTGTAAGAGTCCATTTTCATAAATTTAGGCCCAGCACACAGGCAGAGAAGAGAGGTCCCATAACAGAGAATCTGTCTTCATGTCAGCAGAGAATTAGTCTGCATGTCATAGCAGAGAATGAGGCTTCACGTCAGCCACCACTGCAACAGTCCATTGGCATATATTTAGGCCCAGCACCCAGGCAGAGGAGGGAGGTCCCGTAACAGAGAATCTGTCTTCATGTCAGCAGAGAATCAGTCTGCATGTCATAGCAGAGAATGAGGCTTCACGTCAGCCACCACTGCAACAGTCCATTGGCATATATTTAGGCCCAGCACACACACAGGCAGAGGAGAGAGGTCCCGTAACAGAGAATCTGGCTTCATGTCAGCAGAGAATCAGTCTGCATGTCATAGCAGAGAATGAGGCTTCACGTCAGCCACCACTGCAACAGTCCATTGGCATATATTTAGGCCCAGCACACACACAGGCAGAGGAGAGAGGTCCCGTAACAGAGAATCTGGCTTCATGTCAGCAGAGAATCAGTCTGCATGTCATAGCAGAGAATGAGGCTTCACGTCAGCCACCACTGCAACAGTCCATTGGCATATATTTAGGCCCAGCACACACACAGGCAGAGGAGAGAGGTCCCGTAACAGAGAATCTGTCTTCATGTCAGCAGAGAATTAGTCTGCATGTCATAGCAGAGAATGAGGCTTCACGTCAGCCACCACTGCAACAGTCCATTGGCATATATTTAGGCCCAGCACACACACAGGCAGAGGAGAGAGGTCCCGTAACAGACAATCTGGCTTCATGTCAGCAGAGAATCAGTCTGCATGTCATAGCAGAGAATGAGGCTTCACGTCAGCCACCACTGCAACAGTCCATTGGCATATATTTAGGCCCAGCACACACACAGGCAGAGGAGAGAGGTCCCGTAACAGACAGACAATCTGGCTTCATGTCAGCAGAGAATCAGTCTGCATGTCATAGCAGAGAATGAGGCTTCACGTCAGCCACCACTGCAACAGTCCATTGGCATATATTTAGGCCCAGCACCCAGGCAGAGGAGGGAGGTCCCGTAACAGAGAATCTGTCTTCATGTCAGCAGAGAATCAGTCTGCATGTCATAGCAGAGAATGAGGCTTCACGTCAGCCACCACTGCAACAGTCCATTGGCATATATTTAGGCCCAGCACACACACAGGCAGAGGAGAGAGGTCCCGTAACAGAGAATCTGGCTTCATGTCAGCAGAGAATCAGTCTGCATGTCATAGCAGAGAATGAGGCTTCACGTCAGCCACCACTGCAACAGTCCATTGGCATATATTTAGGCCCAGCACCCAGGCAGAGGAGGGAGGTCCCGTAACAGAGAATCTGTCTTCATGTCAGCAGAGAATCAGTCTGCATGTCATAGCAGAGAATGAGGCTTCACGTCAGCCACCACTGCAACAGTCCATTGGCATATATTTAGGCCCAGCACACACACAGGCAGAGGAGAGAGGTCCCGTAACAGAGAATCTGTCTTCATGTCAGCAGAGAATTAGTCTGCATGTCATAGCAGAGAATGAGGCTTCACGTCAGCCACCACTGCAACAGTCCATTGGCATATATTTAGGCCCAGCACCCAGGCAGAGGAGGGAGGTCCCGTAACAGAGAATCTGGCTTCATGTCAGCAGAGAATCAGTCTGCATGTCATAGCAGAGAATGAGGCTTCACGTCAGCCACCACTGCAACAGTCCATTGGCATATATTTAGGCCCAGCACCCAGGCAGAGGAGGGAGGTCCCGTAACAGAGAATCTGTCTTCATGTCAGCAGAGAATCAGTCTGCATGTCATAGCAGAGAATGAGGCTTCACGTCAGCCACCACTGCAACAGTCCATTGGCATATATTTAGGCCCAGCACCCAGGCAGAGGAGAGAGGTCCCGTAACAGACAATCTGGCTTCATGTCAGCAGAGAATCAGTCTTCATATCATAGCAGAGAATCAGGCTTCACGTCACCCACCACTGTAAGAGTCCATTTTCATAAATTTAGGCCCAGCACACAGGCAGAGAAGAGAGGTCCCGTAACAGAGAATCTGTCTTCATGTCAGCAGAGAATTAGTCTGCATGTCATAGCAGAGAATGAGGCTTCACGTCAGCCACCACTGCAACAGTCCATTGGCATATATTTAGGCCCAGCACCCAGGCAGAGGAGGGAGGTCCCGTAACAGAGAATCTGTCTTCATGTCAGCAGAGAATCAGTCTGCATGTCATAGCAGAGAATGAGGCTTCACGTCAGCCACCACTGCAACAGTCCATTGGCATATATTTAGGCCCAGCACACACACAGGCAGAGGAGAGAGGTCCCGTAACAGAGAATCTGGCTTCATGTCAGCAGAGAATCAGTCTGCATGTCATAGCAGAGAATGAGGCTTCACGTCAGCCACCACTGCAACAGTCCATTGGCATATATTTAGGCCCAGCACACACACAGGCAGAGGAGAGAGGTCCCGTAACAGAGAATCTGGCTTCATGTCAGCAGAGAATCAGTCTGCATGTCATAGCAGAGAATGAGGCTTCACGTCAGCCACCACTGCAACAGTCCATTGGCATATATTTAGGCCCAGCACACACACAGGCAGAGGAGAGAGGTCCCATAACAGAGAATCTGTCTTCATGTCAGCAGAGAATTAGTCTGCATGTCATAGCAGAGAATGAGGCTTCACGTCAGCCACCACTGCAACAGTCCATTGGCATATATTTAGGCCCAGCACACACACAGGCAGAGGAGAGAGGTCCCGTAACAGAGAATCTGGCTTCATGTCAGCAGAGAATCAGTCTGCATGTCATAGCAGAGAATGAGGCTTCACGTCAGCCACCACTGCAACAGTCCATTGGCATATATTTAGGCCCAGCACCCAGGCAGAGGAGGGAGGTCCCGTAACAGAGAATCTGTCTTCATGTCAGCAGAGAATCAGTCTGCATGTCATAGCAGAGAATGAGGCTTCACGTCAGCCACCACTGCAACAGTCTATTGGCATATATTTAGGCCCAGCACACACACAGGCAGAGGAGAGAGGTCCCGTAACAGAGAATCTGTCTTCATGTCAGCAGAGAATTAGTCTGCATGTCATAGCAGAGAATGAGGCTTCACGTCAGCCACCACTGCAACAGTCCATTGGCATATATTTAGGCCCAGCACCCAGGCAGAGGAGGGAGGTCCCGTAACAGAGAATCTGGCTTCATGTCAGCAGAGAATCAGTCTGCATGTCATAGCAGAGAATGAGGCTTCACGTCAGCCACCACTGCAACAGTCCATTGGCATATATTTAGGCCCAGCACCCAGGCAGAGGAGGGAGGTCCCGTAACAGAGAATCTGTCTTCATGTCAGCAGAGAATCAGTCTGCATGTCATAGCAGAGAATGAGGCTTCACGTCAGCCACCACTGCAACAGTCCATTGGCATATATTAAGGCCCAGCACACACACAGGCAGAGGAGAGAGGTCCCGTAACACAGAATCTGGCTTCATGTCAGCAGAGAATTAGTCTGCATGTCATAGCAGAGAATGAGGCTTCACGTCAGCCACCACTGCAACAGTCCATTGGCATATATTTAGGCCCAGCACACACACAGGCAGAGGAGAGAGGTCCCGTAACACAGAATCTGGCTTCATGTCAGCAGAGAATCATTCTGCATGTCATAGCAGAGAATCAGGCTTCACGTCACCCAACATTGGAACAGTCCATTGGCATATATTTAGGCCCAGCACCCAGGCAGAGGAGAGAGGTCCCGTAACAGAGGATCTGGCTTCATGTCAGCAGAGAATTAGTCTGCATGTCATAGCAGAGAATCAGGCTTCACGTCACCCAACATTGGAACAGTCCATTGGCATATATTTAGGCCCCGGCACCCAGACAGAGGAGAGGTTCATTCAACTTTGGGTAGCCTCACAATATAATGGTAAAATGAAAATAAAAATAGGATTGAATGAGGAAGTGCCCTGGAGTACAATAATATATGGTTAAGGGGAGGTAGTTAATGTCTAATCTGGACAAGGGACGGACAGGTCCTGTGGGATCCATACCTGATTAATTTTTATGAACGTCAGCTTGTCCACATTGGCTGTAGACAGGCGGCTGCGTTTGTCTGTAATGACGCCCCCTGCCGTGCTGAATACACGTTCAGACAAAACGCTGGCCGCCGGGCAGGTCAGCCCCTCCAAGGCATAAAAGGCTAGCTCTGGCCACGTGGACAATTTAGAGACCCAGAAGTTGAATGGGGCCGAACCATCAGTCAGTACGTGGAGGGGTGTGCACACGTACTGTTCCACCATGTTAGTGAAATGTTGCCTCCTGCTAACACGTTGCGTATCAGGTGGTGGTGCAGTTAGCTGTGGCGTGTTGACAAAACTTTTCCACATCTCTGCCATGCTAACCCTGCCCCTGACACAGCTGCCTTGGCGACCTCTTGCTCCTCCTCTGCCTTGGCCTTGAGCTTCCACTTGTTCCCCTGTGACATTTGGGAATGCTCTAAGTAGCGCGTCTACCAACGTGCGCTTGTACTCGCGCATCTCCTATCACGCTCCAGTGCAGGAAGTAAGGTGGGCACATTGTCTTTGTAGCGTGGATCCAGCAGGGTGGCAACCCAGTAGTCCGCACACGTTAAAATGTGGGCAACTCTGCTGTCGTTGCGCAGGCACTGCAGCATGTAGTCGCTCATGTGTGCCAGGCTGCCCAGGGGTAAGGACAAGCTGTCCTCTGTGGGAGGCGTATCGTCATCGTCCTGCCTTTCCCCCCAGCCACGCACCAGTGATGGGCCCGAGCTGCGTTGGGTGCCACCCCGCTGTGACCATGCTTCATCCTCATCCTCCTCCACCTCCTCCTCATCCTCGTCCTCCTCGTCCTCCAGTAGTGGGCCCTGGCTGGCCACATTTGTACCTGGCCTCTGCTGTTGCAAAAAACCTCCCTCTGAGTCACTTCGAAGAGACTGGCCTGAAAGTGCTAAAAATGACCCCTCTTCCTCCTCCTCCTCCTCCTCCTCCTCCTGGGCCACCTCCTCTTCCATCATCGCCCTAAGTGTTTTCTCAAGGAGACATACAATACCACTTCTAACGCTGATAACGGCGTCATCGCCACTGGCCATGTTGGTGGAGTACTCGAAACAGCGCAACAGGGCACACAGGTCTCGCATGGAGGCCCAGTCATTGGTGGTGAAGTGGTGCTGTTCCGCAGTGCGACTGACCCGTGCGTGCTGCAGCTGAAACTCCACTATGGCCTGCTGCTGCTCGCACAGTCTGTCCAGCATGTGCAAGGTGGAGTTCCACCTGGTAGGCACGTCGCATATGAGACGGTGAGCGGGAAGGCCGAAGTTACGCTGTAGCGCAGACAGGTGAGCAGCGGCAGGATGTGAACGCCGGAAGCGCGAACAGACGGCCCGCACTTTATGCAGCAGCTCTGACATGTCGGTATAGTTGTGAATGAACTTCTGCACCACCAAATTCAGCACATGCGCCAGGCAAGGGATGTGCGTCAAACCGGCTAGTCCCAGAGCTGCAACGAGATTTCACCCATTATCGCACACCACCAGGCCGGGCTTGAGGCTCACCGGCAGCAACCACTCGTCGGTCTGTTGTTCTATACCCCGCCACAACTCCTGTGCGGTGTGGGGCCTGTCCCCCAAACTTATGAGTTTCAGAATGGCCTGCTGACGTTTACCCCGGGCTGTGCTGAAGTTGGTGGTGAAGGTGTGTGACTGACTGGATGAGCAGGTGGAAGAAGAGGAGGAGGAAGCCGAGAAGGAGGAGGTGGCAACAGGAGGCAAAGAATGTTGCCCTGCGATCCTTGGCGGCGGAAGGACGTGCGCCAAACAGCTCTCCGCCTGGGGCCCAGCTGCCACTACATTTACCCAGTGTGCAGTTAGGGAGTCCCTGGCCGTGCTTACTGGTCCACGTATCTGTGGTTAGGTGGACCTTGCTACAGATGGCATTGCGCAGTGCACACTTGATTTTATTGGATACTTGGTTGTGCAGGGAAGGCACGGCTCTCTTGGATAAGTAGTGGCGGCTGGGAACAACATACTGTGGGACAGCAAGCGACATGAGCTGTTTGAAGCTGTCTGTGTCCACCAGCCTAAATGACAGCATTTTATAGGCCAGTAGTTTAGAAATGCTGGCATTCAGGGCCAGGGATCGAGGGTGGCTAGGTGGGAATTTACGCTTTCTCTCAAATGTTTGTGAGATGGAGAGCTGAACGCTGCCGTGTGACATGGTTGAGATGCTTGGTGACGGAGGTGGTGGTGGTGTTGGTGGTACATCCCCTGTTTGCTGGGCGGCAGGTGCCAACGTTCCTCCAGAGGCGGAGGAAGAGGCGGCAGCAGCAGAAGAGGCCGAGGCGGCAGCAGCAGAAGAGGTAGCAGGGGGAGACTGAGTGACTTCCTTGTTTTTAAGGTGTTTACTCCACTGCAGTTCATGCTTTGCATGCAGGTGCCTGGTCATGCAGGTTGTGCTAAGGTTCAGAACGTTAATGCCTCGCTTCAGGCTCTGATGGCACAGCGTGCAAACCACTCGGGTCTTGTCGTCAGCACATTGTTTGAAGAAGTGCCATGCCAGGGAACTCCTTGAAGCTGCCTTTGGGGTGCTCGGTCCCAGATGGCGGCGGTCAGTAGCAGGCGGAGTCTCTTGGCGGCGGGTGTTCTGCTTTTGCCCACTGCTCCCTCTTTTGCTACGCTGTTGGCTCGGTCTCACCACTGCCTCTTCCTCCGAACTGTGAAAGTCAGTGGCACGACCTTCATTCCATGTGGGGTCTAGGACCTCATCGTCCCCTGCATCGTCTTCCACCCAGTCTTGATCCCTGACCTCCTGTTCAGTCTGCACACTGCAGAAAGACGCAGCAGTTGGCACCTGTGTTTCGTCATCATCAGAGACATGCTGAGGTGGTATTCCCATGTCCTCATCATCAGGAAACATAAGTGGTTGTGCGTCAGTGCATTCTATGTCTTTCACCGCTGGGGAAGGGCTAAGTGGACGCCCTTGGGAAACCCTGCCAGCAGAGTCTTCAAACAGCATAAGAGACTGCTGCATAACTTGAGGCTCAGACAGTTTCCCTGATATGCATGGGGGTGATGTGACAGACTGATGGGGTTGGTTTTCAGGCGCCATCTGTGCGCTTTCTGCAGAAGACTGGGTGGGAGATAATGTGAACGTGCTGGATCCACTGTCGGCCACCCAATTGACTAATTCCTGTACCTGCTCAGGCCTTACCATCCTTAGAACGGCATTGGGCCCCATCATATATCGCTGTAAATTCTGGCGGCTACTGGGACCTGAGGTAGTTGGTACACTAGGACGTGTGGATGTGGCAGAACGGCCACGTCCTCTCCCAGCACCAGAGGGTCCACTAACACCACCACGACCATGTCCACGTCCACGTCCCTTACTAGATGTTTTCCTCATTGTTATCGTTCACCACAACAACAAAAATATTATTTGGCCCAATGTATTGTATTCAAATTCAGCTGAAAATAAATTTGAGGCCTAGTATTTAGGCGCTGGGTGACAGGTATAGATTTACTGACGGAATTAGACTTGGAAATGCACAGTAGCGTGTGTGTGAAGTTATTCTGAATGACCCTATGTGCACCTTGAATATTATATACCCTTTTAGGGATGTATTTAAAGTAGGCCTGATACAGCAGAAACCACTAAATTAGGAAATTGCTAAATTGGGAATTGTATTTCAACCCAGAACAAAAAATGTGCTTTGACGGACACTAAATAACTTGCCCAGCCAGAACAGTACACCAGTAACGACAGATTTAGCGGGATATAAATTTGAGGCCTAGTATTTAGGCGCTGGGTGACAGGTATAGATTTACTGACAGAATTAAACTGGGATATGG
The DNA here is from genome assembly GCF_014858855.1 of Bufo gargarizans. Lineage (NCBI taxonomy): Eukaryota > Metazoa > Chordata > Amphibia > Anura > Bufonidae > Bufo > Bufo gargarizans. Next base: position 124,531,442 of record NC_058086.1, read on the forward strand.
TCAAAAAATAACCACACTATTGCTGGTTAAATGCACTTGGTGTGACAGCTTGACCAACCACACTACTGAGGATTAAATGCACTTGGTGACAGGCGCAGCTTGCCCCTGATGTAGTATATGGCCAAAAAATAAACAGACTATTGCTGGTTAAATGCACTTGGTGTGACAGCTTCACCCTGATGTAGGCTTTAGCCAAAAAACAACCACACCATTGAGGGTTAAATGCACTTGGTGACAGGCGCAGCTTGCCCCTGATGTAGTATATGGCCAAAAAATAAACAGACTATTGCTGGTTAAATGCACTTGTTGTGACAGCTTCACCCTGATGTAGGCTGTAGCCAAAAAACGACCACACCATTGAGGGTTAAATGCACTTGGTGACAGGCGCAGCTTGCCCCTGATGTAGTATATGGCCAAAAAATAAACAGACTATTGCTGGTTAAATGTACTTGGTGTGACAGCTTCACCCTGATGTAGGCTTTAGCCAAAAAACAACCACACCATTGAGGGTTAAATGCACTTGGTCGCAGCTTGTGCTGGCGCACCACAAGACACAAAATGGCCGCCGATCACCCCAGAAAAAAGTGACTGACAAACGGTCTGGGCAGCCTAAAAACAGTGAGCAATTGAGTATCAGCAGCTCAATGACCCATAGCTGCAGATCGATCAATAATCAAGTCCTTTGGAGGAGTTAATCTGCCCTATCTCGCCCTACTGTCACAGCCGCAACCTCTCCCTACGCTAATCACGGCAGAGTGACGGGCGGCGCTATGTGACTCCAGCTTAAATAGAGGCTGGGTCACATGGTGCTCTGGCCAATCACAGCCATGCCAATAGTAGGCATGGCTGTGATGGCCTCTTGGGGCAAGTAGTATGACGCTTGTTGATTGGCTGCTTTGCAGCCTTTCAAAAAGCGCCAAGAAAGCGTCACAAAAGCGCCAAGAAAGCGACGAACACCGAACCCGAACCCGGACTTTTAGGAAAATGTCCGGGTTCGGGTCCGTGTCACGGACACCCCAAAATTCGGTACGAACCCGAACTATACAGTTCGAGTTCGCTCATCCCTACTGACAACTCTTTATCCGTGGACTGGTCCGAATTTTTGAACGGCTACACATTGTTTGCTTTTAATTTATCGCCGGATCAAGAACCCGGTGGTCATTTCTCGCTAGTAAAAAGCGGAAATCTCAGAGCTGAAATTAGTTTTGCTGAGTCGGTTGTAAACACTATTAGCATGATAGTGTATTCAGTTCATAAAAACATTCATGAAATAAATGACAGATGGTAAGTTTTATATGATTTTCAATAAAAATGAATAATTATGAAATTACACGTGTTATTAAAACCGACTTTCACGCTCATCGCATATTTAAAGGTGTATTTCCGTGCGATTTATTACTTAAAAATAAAATCATTGACCGCCCAGCGGCCTACATTGCACATACGGACAATTTGCATAAGCGGGGACGACACTGGATTTTAATTATATTACAGCCTGATGACGTATCTATATTTTTTGATAGTTATGGATTATCGCCGTCGAGTGAGCTATTTCCTGCTGAATTTATAAAATGTTTACACAAAAATTCTAAGACTGTAAGGTATCAAAACAGACAAATCCAGGATGTCGCTAGTTCGGTCTGCGGCCATTACTGTATCTATATCTTACATTGTATAGCTAAAGGAATACCTTTTGAAAGTGTATTAAAAATGTTTACGAGTGATTTTAGAAAAAAAAATTGTGTTGTGCGCTCCTTTGTAGTGAAGCGCATGAAACAATATATATATGCTGTTGCAGTTACACACAAACTTGTTGGTCCCTAAGTGATTGTTAAAAATGTAAGTTGATGTGTTGAAAATAAAGAAAATTGAATAAAACTTTTTAAAATGATTTACATTTTGTCATCCTTGATTTTTTTTATCATTGCTATTATAAGTGAAAGACGCCCGGCCGTGTAGTATACTTCTTTTGGACATGTCCGGGCATGCCAATATATAAAAGGCATATCAAAATGATATCAAAGTGATATCAAATCACAAAATGATATAAAGATAGTATAAAAGCGTATCAATATGTTATAAATGGGATATAAAGTGTTAATAAAAGTGTAATGCTGCAGAACCCCAAGCAACCAGGCAAAGATCTGAACAAACGTGGATTTATTGAAAACACAGCAGTAAAGTCCAAGCCAGAAATCATACAGAAATAATGTAGTCCAAATAATAACCTCTGTGGGAAAACGTCAGAAAAAAGCCAGACCAGGCTAAAGTTCATACAAAATAGTCTGTGAAACCAAATACCTAAGGATGAGACGGTGAAGTATCCAAGGTCTGATCCGAGGCCACACACGGTGCAACTGTAGAGCAGAGACGAGTTTTCCAGAGGCATTCACTAAATGGAGACACACAGAGTTCATGCATGGAACAAACTTAGTGAATCTGAACCAGCATACTCCCAGGTTGTAGAGACAACAGTGAGCACTGATCAGCCAGGGAGATCACCTTTTAAACACCTGCTGGCCAATCAGAGAGTGCTGCTTGTCAGAACCGCATAGGTCATGTGATGATCCTATTCATTAGCACCTGTGCAGCAAATCCCTAATCAACTTTGAATTTGTGCACAGATGCTTTACCTGCCAGTGGCCGACGTAGTGCATAAGATGCACGCACACTCGGCTGCGCATTCCTTTGCGAATAACCACTCGGGCGTGCACGCGGACACCTAACAGACTCGGCACGAGCACGGGATTGTGCCAGCATGGACGCCGGAACGGAACCCGCAGGAAACTCCGGAGGCAGGTCTGGCCGCAACGTATTGCCATCAGCCCCGCAATTCTGCCTCAGAGATCCCCGCGGCCCTCCGGCGCCCATGCATATCTGCCTGCAAGGGAACCAAAACCGCAGAGTCCCTTACAAAAAGCTTATCATTTGATAAGGACTTATAAAGTGATATAAAAAGCTTATCATTTGATTTAAATTTATATTTATATTAAACCATATAAAATGATAGGAAAAGCATATCAAAGTGGGAGGCATTAAGGCGTGGTTTTGGGCGGCAAGGGGCGCGAAATGGGCGGATCTGGGCGGGGTTAGGGTTTTTCTGAGAGGGGTTATGGTGTGAAAAAGGGGCGGGGCACCTGTCACTGTGTTTGACGAGACATGTCCCACTATACTACTAGAGGCAAAAGTAAAATATATTTGCCATTTAGGGGGGCAGTTATATGTTCTAAAGCCCTTTTTGTTGTATATTAGTGGTAAAAGTAAAATATATTTGCCGGTCAGCGCTGCAGTTATATGTTCTAAAGCCTTCTGTAGCATGTATAAGTGGAAAAAAATAAGGGCCTGTTTGCCATTCAGTGGTGCAGTTAAATGTTCTAAAGCCCTTTTTGTTGTGTATTATGGCAAAAGTAAAATATATTTGCTGATCAGAAGTGCAGTTATATGTTCTAAAGGATTTAGTAAAGTGTATAAGTGGAAAAAGAAAAATATATTTGTCGTTCAGTGGTGCAGTAATATTTTTGAAAGCCTTTTGTGGCGTGTATAAGTGAAAACAAATAAGGGCCTATTTGCCGTTCAGCGGTGCAGTTATATGTTCTAAACTCATTTTTGGCTTTTATTAGTGGAAAAAAAATAAAATAAAATAAAAATATATATATATATATATTATTTGCAGTTTGGCGGTGTAGTTAAATGTTCTAAAGCCCTTTTTGGCATGTATTAGTGGCAAAAAAATAGATATTATTTGCCATTCAGCGGTGCAGTTATATGTTCTAAAGTCCTTTATGGCATGTTTTAGTGGCAAAAAAAATATTTATTATTTGCCGTTCAGCGATGCAGTTACATGTTCTAAAGCCCTTTGTGGCGTGCATTAGTGGCAAAAAATAAGGGCCTATTAGCCGTTCAGCGGTGCAGTTATATGTTTTAAAGCCCTTTTTTCATGTATTAGTGGTAAAAGTTAAATATATTTGCTGTTCAACAGTGCAATTATATGGTCTAAGGCCCTTTTTGGCGTGTATTCGTGGCAAAAAATAAGGGCCTATTTTCTATTCAGCGGTGCAGTTATATGTTCTAAAGCCTTTTGTGGAGTGTATAAATAGAAGAAGAAAACGAAATTTGTTGTTCATAAGTGGAAAAAAAATAAGGGCCTATTTGCTGTTCAGCCATGGAGTTATATGTTCTAAAGCCCTTTTTGGTGTGTATTAGTGGCAAAAAAATATATATTGTTTGCAGTTCAGCTGTGAGGTATATATGTTCTAAAGCCATTTGTGGCATTTATTAGTGGAAAAATAAGGGCCTATTTGCCGTTCAGCAGTGCAGTTATATGTTCTAAAGCCCTTTTTGGCATTTCTTAGTGACAAAAAAATATATTTATTTGCCATTTAGCGGTGCAGTTATATGTTCTAAAGCCCTTTATGGCATGTATTAGTGGCAAAAGTAAAATATATTTGCCGTTCATTGGTGCAGTTATATGTTCTAAAGCCCATTTTGGCATGTATTAGTGGTTAAAAAAGAGCCTATTTGCTGTTCAGCAGTGCAGTTATATGTTCTAAAGCCCTTTTGTCATATATCAGTGGCAAAATAAAAATATATTTGCTGTTCAGCGGTGCAGTTATTTGTTCTAAAGCCCTTTCTGTCATATATAAGTTGCAAAAGTAAAATATATTTCCCATTAAGCGATGCAGTTAAATCAACCTACAGCAGGACATTGTGGGAGTTGTAGTTTTAAGACAGCTGGAGGGACGCAGGTTGAGCATGCCTGTTCTAAAGCCCTTTTGTGAAGTGTATACCGTATTTTTCGCCGTATAAGACGCACTTTTTCTTCCCCCAAAATGGGGGGAAAATGCCCCTGCGTCTTATACGGCGAATGCAGTCAGTTTTACATCGCTGGCAGCGATGTAAAGCGAGCGGGGACTCTGGGAGGGACTGGGAGGAGGAGCTGGGGCCGGCAATAGCGGCGGGGCGGTGCAGTCACTGTACTAAAGGCCCGCCCCGCCGCTCCGGTGTACTAATAAAAAATGTCATATTCAATTAATGGTTATTAAATATGCCCCTTTATGCCTAATAGTACCTTAAATCCTAAGCGCATCCGTACAATGCAGGCCGGGCGGGCGGCAGCGTAACTCCCTGATGTCACGTGCCTGCGCCGCCTACTTTATGAATGAAGCAGGTGGCGCAGGCAAGTGACGTCAGTGAGTGACGCGCCGCGCCGGCTGCCCGGCCTGCCGGCATTGTACTGAAGCGCTTAGGATTTAAGGTACTATTAGGAATAAAGATGCATATTTAATAACCATTAATTAAATCAGACATATTATATTAGTATACTGGAGCGGCGGGGGATCTGTGGATGGCACAGTTATGGGCTGGGAGGGTCTGTGGATGACACATGTATAACAGTGCCATCCACAGATCCCCCCCTGTAACAGTGCCAGCCACAGATCCCCCCATAACAGTGTCTGTCATCCACAGTTCCCCCATAACAGTGTCCGTCATCCACAGTTGCCCCCATAACAGTGTCCGTCATCCACAGATCCCCCCATAACAGTGTCCGTCATCCACAGATCCCCCCATAACAGTGTCCGTCATCCACAGATCCCCAGTAATAGTGCCATCCACAGACCACCTAGTTCCAAACCCACAGCACACCTTTTGGTTAAAAAAAATTTTTTTCTTATTTTCCTCCCCAAAAACCTAGGTGCGTCTTATACGCCGGTGCGTCTTATACGGCGAAAAATACGGTAAGTGTAAAAAACAATATTATATTTGTCGTTCAGCAGTGCAGTTATATGTTCTAAAGCCCTTTTTTTGTGTGTATTAGTGGGGGAAAAAAATGACTTATTAGCCGTTGTGTGGTGAAGTGAGAAAATTACTGACTTTTTTGGGGTGTTTGAATTTCCTTTTTTGATCTAACAGTATGTCAGAAAGAAAAGTGTCAGACTTCCCATCCTCTACTCAACCTGAAGCTCCTGCTCCTCTTCCTCCTACTCCCCATCAGTAATTCCATCAGCAATCGATCACCAAAGCAATTGCCAAGAGACAACAGTATGTGTGCACTCATCCAACGGTGCAGAAGCTGAAAGTGCTCCTGTCCAAGTTGCTGGTGCTGCAGTCCCTCCCTTTTCAAGTGGTGGACTCTGCAATTTTCAGAGAACTGATGGCTTGTGTCGAGTTGAGGTGAAGAGTCCTGAGCCATCATTTATTTTCCAAAAAGGCAGTACCAGCCCTGCACCCACATGTAGAATAGAAGGTGAGCCAGTCCTTGAGCCTTTCAGTATCTGCCAAAGTGCACAGAAGTGCTGATGTGTGGAGCTGTAACTAAGGTCAGGGACAATACACGTCCTTTACGACCCACTGGGTGAATGTAGTTCCTGCATAGACACACGAGCAACTCGGCCAGGTGATGCTGCTTCCGTCTCCACGTTGGTCCAGCGACAATATCCGCCTATGCCTCCTCATCCTCCACCGTGTCCTCAATCTCCACTGCAGGGACAATTTACAGTGCCCCTCCAGCATACAACATGTGTAGGGCACGGCTGTGTCATGCTGATCTACACCTCGTTTACCTGGTCAAACTGAGTCACACAGGGAGGAACTGCTCGGTGTACTTTATCAAGAAATCGAATACTGGCTTTCTCAGCAATTACTCAAAATCAGAACCAGCTGGTTCTCCAGCTGTTCCTGAAGTCTTCCACCCATCTGTAAGACATTCTAAAAATGGCCAGGAAACTTTGCATGCACTTCAGCCACTTGTACACTGCCAAGCACACCCTCCTTGAGCTGCAGTGACAGAACGGCATCCCCAACATAGGCTGATATGCAACGTTTCCACCCATTAGAACTCCACCCTCCATATGTTGGACCGACTATATGAACAGAGAAAGGCCATAAATGATTTCTTGCTGATCCAAGTGGACAAAAGTACTCCCCTGTGTAATTACGATGTCAGCCAGTGGCAACTCATGCGTGACACTTGCCGTTTGCTCAGGCCCTTTGAGGAGGTCACATTATTTGTCAGTCGCCAGGACTACGGGATCAACAATGTAATTCCACTGCTTCATTTCCTGGAAAAGATGCTGGTAAATCTGGCTAGTCAGGAGACTGGAGACATGGCTACTACATCTCAGGCCACATAAGCCCTGTGGGGGCAGAACTGGAGGAGGAGGAGGAGGACATTAGAGCACAAGCAATGTGTAGTGAAGTGGGTGTTTTTTACGCAAAGGTGACAGGAGAGGAGGAGCAGGAGCAGCCAGAGGAGCTACAGGGAAATTAGAAAGAGGCAGAGGATACGACACACTATGGCAGTTTGCAGTGGAGATGGAGGCAGGGAGTCCCTCCAAGTCACTTGCACAAATGTCCTGATGTATGCTCACATGCTTGCATAGTGACAGACGAATTATCACCATTCGGCAGGGGGATGACTTCTGGCTCTCCACCTTGTTGGATCCTCGCTACCGGTCCAAAATGGGGGCCTTTTTTACACCCGATGAGAGGGAGAACAAATTGACCTACTATAGAGACATCCTATGTGGTGAGTTGGCCACTGCATTTCTGCAATATCGTCCATCCTCTCACAGTTGTGACTGAGGAGACCCTCTGCGCTCACATAACACTGCCATGGCTGCTGGGAAGGGGTGGGGTGACTAGAGCAGTACCATCTCCATCAGCAGCAGCCTGAGTCTACAGTCACTAATGAGTAGCTTTCTACACCCGCATAGTGAAGAAACTACTCACCAGCAGCTATACGTAGAGCAGAACCTGAACAAGCAGGTGGTGACATACTTGGAGTGCACCTTGCCAACCAACCTTGAATATCCGCTGGACTACTTGGCAGCTAAACTGGATTTGTGGCCGCAACTAGCCAGGTTTGCCCTGGAAAAGCTGTCTGCCTGGCCAGTAGTGTGACATTAGAGCGGGTGTTTAGTGCGGCGTGATGCCATAGTTACCCCAAGAAGAACTCACCTGTCCACCCAAAATGTGGAGAGACTGACCTTTGTCAAGATGAAGCAGGCATGGATCAGCCAGGATTTCCACCAATAAATGCCTGATGCATCAGATTAGATCATCCATGGTGCCACACCAACAGTTTGACAAAAGAGACAGATTTCTTCAGGCTACCTGATTGAGCTACTATTCTGATGCTGCCAGTCGCCTGATGCCACACATCTGATGACAAGTGCTCCTTCTTTCACCCACCAACTTCAGCTGGTACTGGCATTGCCACCCACCTCTCCACTCTGTCACCGGGTCACTCTGTAGTGTCCTGATGCTGCTGCCACCTCCACACTATGTCACATTGCCGCTCTGTGGTCTCCTCATGCTGCTTCAACCTCCAAACGGTGTCACCTTGCCACTCTGTGTCCTCCTGATGCTGCTACTGCCACCTCCACACTGTCATTGTGCCATCCTGTGGCCTCCTCATGCTGCTTCCACCTCACCACTATGTCATAGGGCTACTCTGTGGACTTCTAATGCTGTTCCCACCCTCCTCACTTCATGACTGGGCCACTATTTTGCCTTTCGGCCTGGCTGACATTATCATTTATTTGACCCTTCTTCTGATCTGTCAGAAGGAAGGAAAAATGAGACACACAATGGATCCTGTCTGTGTAGAAGCTGTAAGGCCTGTATGGTCCTATCAGAATTGGCTTGTGATTTGGTAGCCAGAAGCAGAAGTGGGTACAAAACACAGAAGACATACAAATCTTCCATTTGCGTGTTATCTCTGTTTTGGATCCACTCCATTAGCAATACTGATGGATTACTGACCAAATGCTGACTGAGTGAAGGCAGATGCTCAACAGACATGATCTGTTTTTTGGGGTTATTCTTCTGATGGATCAACACAAACTTTCTGCTGACACACAGTATTATTTCACTACCATAGCAGATACCCTATACGTGTTACTGCAAGTCACAGTGTTCTACACCACTAAAGGCTCTCTGCAGCCAGGAAAGTTTTTTAACGTGATTTGCCGCATCGAACCGAATAGTTTTTTGTTTTTTTTAAATTAGCTCATCTCTAATCAGGACGATAAACCCTATTAAACAGGCATATTGCCTGGTAGGGTTGATCATGCTGAATAAATGTATATCTTTCATTTTGATAAAGGGTTAATAAAGGCAGAGATATATTAACTTTTATATTTATGTAAATTACCTAGTTGGAGCACCAGAGGCCACTAGTTCAAAAACCCTTGTCTTTTTCTGTATTCTCCCCTCCCCTTTGAGTGACAGGGCAAGTCATCTTTTTTAGCCCTGTTTTTTTGCATCATCACTGAGACTCAAAGGCTTGTGACTTTTCATGCACAGTGATTTAGATGTTGCTTCCTGACCTTGGGAAGCAGCAGAAGATCCATTGTACAAGCAACAAGTTGGATCAGTGCCTCGGCCCCTGCTTAGTGGGTTTGATGAATGCTGATTTCTTAGTTTATCAGATCCACTGCTCAGGCTTCGAGACACTGAGTCTCAGTTCTGCCGAAAGAACACAGGGCTAGACAAGATGTCTACCACTCAAAAGGGAGGGGGAGTACATGGAGCACAGAGGGTGTTATGCTAGTGGTGCTCCTAGCGTTATGGCCAGTCCCCTTGTGCTCCATCTAGGTAATTTACCTAAATATGAAAGTTAATATCTATCATCCATTATTAACCCTTTATAGGAAAATAATTATTTACTCAGCAGTATCAACCGTACCAGGCAATATGTTGTCACGGACGTTCCCACGAGATCGTTGGCAGGAGATCGGTGAGACTAGCAACACGTGGTTTGATCTGACATATTTTCTGTTTGGATCAAATGACGTCTGTGTTGTTTGTGGTGCTTGCCACACCTTCTTTCCCCAGGTGTGGCTATTATGGTCATTTAACCTCCTCTATATATATTGTTGTTTCTTCCACTATGCTATGCGGGTTATAGCGTCAGTTTGAGTTGTGGATAGCTGGTATGTGGATCTCGGTTGAGTTTCTGGTGCTGCCATAGCCACTTGAAGTCAAGTGTTTTCTTTCCCTTTTGTATTTTGTTTGGGTTATTTTGTGTGTTGCATTTCCCTGTCATGTGTATTAAGGCCTGACGGAAACTCCTGTTTGTCCTACCTTTTGGAGGAACAGGATGTCTCAGTCCTGATATTAGTACCAGGGTCCTATAGGGTGAGTTAGGACATTACGTATTCCTGCGTCTGATTCCACCTACCTCTGGGGTCTGTTCATACTGGTAGTTAGTCAGGACTTTGATTAGGGTTTTACTAGGAGGTGTCCAACTCCTTTTCCAAGTTTCTAGGCCTTATTCACTCACCCTTTTTCGTCCTAAGTTCGGTGTGGTGTTACCCTCCCACGAACGTGACATTATAAACCGCCAAAACCGTATTTTTTTTTTGCTTGTTTCAGTACAGCCATGGATCCTATTGCTGCACTGGCTTGAAGGTAGCTGACCTGCACACTACCATCTCTCAGATCCAGAGACCACAGGCTGCTGGTCCTAGTGGTGGTTACCAGGCCTATCTAAAACCTAAAGTTGCCCTCCCGGACAGATTCTTTGGGGGAAGTGATAATTTAATTTTGTTTAGGGAGGCGTGCAAATTGTATTTTAGCCTAGTCCTCATCTGGGGATGATATTCAGAGATTTGGTGTGGTTATTTCATTGCTAAAAGGGCACGCTCAATCATAGACTTTTTCTCTACCGACCAGATCACAGTCTCTCCGGTCGGTGGATGAAAGCTCAAAGCTCTGGGTCTCATCTATGATGACCCGGTTCGGACCTCCCTGGTAGAAACCAAGCTACATGGCCTTCGTCAGGGAGAGAGTTCTGCTGAGATCTATTGCTCTGAATTTAGGAGATGGGCTACGGATACTGAGTGGAACAATCTGGCTCAGTTCTGTCAGGGATTATGAGAGAGGCTGAAGGACGCTTTGGCCTTTGATGAGAATCCTGAGTCTCTGGAAGCCACTATGTATCTTGCAGTATGCATTGATAGACGCCTCAGAGAGAGATATCTAGGGGCCCCCACTCTCAGGATGTACTATCACATAACGTATCGTCTTCCTCTGACACTTTGGGTGAAGATACTCCTGGGTTTATGTCTGGGGACGAACCCTTGTGTTGAGGGAAGTGTTATATTTAAATATATATGTATATATGCCCTGACATATATGCATATATATTGGCCCTTTTTATGGACCCGTCCAGGTGGGATATGTGTGTATAGATGGAGATGTATGTATGCCCCCTTGGCAGCATGCATTTCTATGTATATGGTATATTATATGGGTGGGCTTATTGGTTATATGTTTGTATATGTGTATATATAAATATATATATATATATATATATATATATATATACACTCACCTAAAGAATTATTAGGAACACCATACTAATACAGTGTTGGACCCCCTTTTGCCTTCAGAACTGCCTTAATACTACGTGGCATTGATTCAACAAGGTGCTGATAGCATTCTTTAGAAATGTTGGCCCATATTGATAGGATAGCATCTTGCAGTTGATGGAGATTTGAGGGTTGCACATCCAGGGCACAAAGCTCCCGTTCCACCACATCCCAAAGATGCTCTATTGGGTTGAGATCTGGTGACTGTGGGGGCCATTTTAGTACAGTGAACTCATTGTCATGTTCAAGAAACCAATTTGAAATGATTTGAGCTTTGTGACATGGTGCATTATCCTGCTGGAAGTAGCCATCAGAGGATGGGTACATGGTGGTCATGAAGGGATTGACATGGTCAGAAACAATGCTCAGGTAGACCGTGGCATTTAAATGATAGCCAATTGGCACTAAGGGGCCTAAAGTGTGCCCAGAAAACATCCCCCACACCATTACACCACCACCACGGTGGTAACAAGGCATGATGGATACATGTTCTCATTCTATTTACGCCAAATTCGGACTCTACCATTTGAATGTCTCAACAGAAATCGAGACTCATCAGACCAGGCAACATTTTTCCAGTCTTCAATAGTCCAATTTTGGCAAGCTCATGCAAATTGTAGCCTCTTTTTCCTATTTGTAGTGGAGATGAGTGGTACCCGGTAGAGTCTTCTCCTGTTGTAGCCCATCCGCCTCAAGGTTGTGCATGTTGTGGCTTCACAAATGCTTTGCTGCATACCTCGGTTGTAATGAGTGGCTATTTCAGTCAACGTTGCTCTTCTATCAGCTTGATTCAGTCGGCCCATTCTCCTCTGACCTCTTTCATTAACAAGGCATTTTCGCCCACAGGACTGCCGCATACTGGATGTTTTTCCCTTTTCTTTGTAAACCCTAAAAATGGTTGTGCGTGAAAATCCCAGTAACTGAGCAGATTGTGAAATATGCCTCCCACCAGAAGATTTGTATGTATATGTGTATGGATGTGCCCCAAGCATCTATACACATATCCTATACAAATAAAGATGTCCTGTGCCCTCCTCTTCCTGCATCCCTGCAGGAGATGAGAAGGTCACCAGATGGCTGGACAATTATGTCCAGCCTCTGGTGACTTCAAAAGGCATAGGATCAATAGAGATCCGATGCCTTTTGGGGTTAACTATCTCAAGCTGCTGGCGATAGTTAACATAACAGAGAAAGGGAAACAAACGTCCCTCCCTCTGTTATCTGCATACCTCCTGCACAACAATTATCGCACCGCAAAGTATGCAGATGTGCTAAATGCGGAGGATCAAAGGATCCCTCAGTCTGCAAGCGCGCTCTCGGATGCGCGGGCCGGTGCGGTGACGTCATATCACCGCCCCCACCCACGTGTTCACGCCCACGGCGTGCATGCGTGCCACAGCACGGGCTGCCTCGGGAGTGAGCGCCGCTGAACTTAAATAGTCCTGCAGCGCTATGCTGAGGCACTGTTGGACCAGCCCCCAGCCGGAGAGGATCATCTCCTAGGAAAATGAGCACCCCCTGGACAACCAGCATACCGGCTGAGTATTACTATTCCCCTGAGTCTGTATTAACCCCTCGTTACTCCCTTAGGGACAGCTTAGAGCCTGGTTGGGTGGGCTGTTAACGTGTATGTAAGTGTTAGGTATAGTTAGATTTTGGGGGTGAGTATTGGAAGTGGGATTGTGTTGAGTTTAGTTAGTACCGTATTAGTGTGTTGTTATAGTTGTTTACATATTATATTGTTGCTGCTATAAATATATATATATATATATATATATATATATTCCATTGATATAGATATATATAATTATAAGCAACCTTGAGAAAATGAGGAAGCAGCACACTGTATAAACGAGGGGTGTATGTCCGGCCAGTGTGGACCAGCACCTAGGTCCAAAACTAGAAGTAGGAAAACAGCCAGCAGCACTCCGAATAAATTCAAGAAAATAGTGGTTTATTGGAACCAAGGACAGGCGACGTTTCAACAGCTTGTTGCTGTCTTTATCAAGCACGTGCTTGATAAAGACAGCAACAAGCTGTTGAAACGTCGCCTGACTTTGGGTCCAATAAACCACTATTTTCTTGAATTTATTCGGAGTGCTGCTGGCTGTTTTCATACTTATAATTATAAGCAGATATTAGACTATAACGTATAGTGTTTTAATAAATATCTTTTATTTAATCACCGTGTGTGGTCTTTTATTGTAAAAGGCGCCACAGCAATAGACGCAGGCAGTTCAGTGTAGAGTTAGGTAATCAGTAGTGATTGTTTAATTGGTATAAATAGGCGGAGGCTTCACTAGACGACTCACGCCTATGTATGAATAAGTGCATAAATATCAATAATGAATATTCCCTTTAACACCTTGCAATTAGGGGGAGCTACTCCTGGATCTGCTTTTAAGCATATTAGTCAAAGGAATGTAATGTCTTTTTTATGCGGACAAAAGGGACATTATATTGATGTATGTCCATGCATTTAGCATCAAAAATAAAAAGGGAACATCTAATTCCCATCTGTCTCTTAGAGGGGTGGGAGGAGAGTCAGAAAATGTGCATTTGTCTTTGCCTGGTAGTACCTAATCTCTCCTGAACTGCTGAGGTTGGCGCTAGAGTCAAAGACTGTGGGGATTGAGGTGTTTATCGACAGTGAGGTAGGGGTGAACCTGATTGATGGTCAGTTCGTCCGTATGCATCGGTTGTCTCCAAGTGCATTAGAGAAAAACATTTCCATTTTTGCTATTTATTTAGCACCTCTAACTCAGAAGTGTTTATCTCAGATGGTGCATGACATAAGAAGAGTGGGTGACTTTCATCAAGAATTTATCTTGTGTTTTGTGTGGAGGGTCTTCCAGCTTCATTGGTTCTGGGTTTACTGTAGTTAGGCAAGCACAATCCAAACATTGATTGGCAAGCTAGATAGATTCTTTATTGGGGTGATTTATTAGTGATATACGAACATCGGCCTGAACGTTTCAAGAATGCGAACGTGTGTTCGCGATCAACTGTTCACGAACCACGCTTTTGCGGCGGGCTCCATTGAATTTAGTGGCAGGCAAACCTGAAAAAACAAATACTTACTAAAAGTGCACAAATAGTCCTACAACATGTACGGTGACATACCAGCGGGAGATCATTAGCAAAAATTCCCACAAAAAATCTGTATTTTAATCAGGGGCAATTTTTAGGCATCTTGTAAAATTCTATTTTAGGGCACGGGAATACAGGCCCCAAAAATAAGGCATTCACCTGACAGAAAAGAACTTGTAATGATGTGGCTGGAGGTACATTAGGCGGTCACTGTCTAAAAATGTATATGTAGGACAGTGCAGGCCCCCAAAATTAGGCATTCAGCTGTCAGAAAAGAACTTGTGATGATGTGGCTGGAGGTACATTAAGTGGTCACTGGATAAAAAATTTACTGTTGGCCACTGGAGTACAGGCCCCAAAAATTAGACATTTACCTGACAGAAAACAACTTGTGATAATGTGGCTGGAGGTATATTAGGCAGTCAGGGGATACAATTTTTTTATGTAGGCCAGGATAGGCCCCAAAAATTAAGCATTCACCTGACAGAAAAGAACTTGTGATGATGTGGCTGGAGGTTCATTACATAGTCACTGGATAATTTTTTTTTTATGTAGGCCACTGAAGTACAGGCCCCAAAAATTAGGCATTCATGTGACATAAAACAACTTGTGATTATGTGGCTCGAGGTACATTAGGCGGTCACTAGCTAAACATTTTACTGTATGCAAGTACAGGCACTCAAATTAGTAATTCACCTGACAGAAAACAACTTGTGATGATGTGGCTGGAGGAATATTAGGTGGTTACTGAATATAAATTTTACTGTAGGTCAGTACAGGCCCCAAAAAGTAGGGATTCATCTGACAGAAAATAACTTGTGATGATGTGGCTGGAGGTACATTAGGTGGTCACTAGATAAAATTTTTACTGTAGGCAAGTACAGGCCCCAAAAATTAGGCATTCACCTGACAAAAAAGAACATGTGATTATGTGGCAGGAGTTACATTAGGTGGTCAATGACTAAACAATTTGCTGTAGGCCACTGGAGTACGGGCCCAGAAATTAGGCATTCATCTGACAGAAAATAACTTGTGATGATGTGGCTGGAGGTATATTAGAAGGTCACTGGATACAAATTTTACTGTAGGCCAGTACAGGCCCCAAAAATTAGGCATTCACCTGACAGAAAACAACTTGTGATTCTGTGGCTAGAGGTAAAATAGGTGATCACTGGATACAAATTTTAATGTAGCACAGTACAGGCCCCAAACATTAGGCATTCACCTGACAAAAAATAATTTGTGATCATGTGGCTGGAGGTATATAAAGTGGTACTGGAGAAAGATTTTTACTGTGTCTGGAGGTACATTAGGTGGTCAATGACAAAATTTTTTACTGAAGGCAACTGGAGTACATGCCCAAAAATTAGGAATTCACCTGACAAAAAAGAACTTGTGATGTCTGGAGGTAGATTAGGTGGTCACTGGATACAAATTTTACTTTCGGCCAGTACAGGTCCCAAAAATTAGGCATTCACCTGACAGTAAATAACTTGTGATTTTGTAGCTAGAGGTACATTAGGCGGTCACTGGCTAAAAATTGTACTGTAGGCCAATGAAGTACAGGCCCTAAAAATTAGGCATTCCCTGACAGTAAATAACTTGTGATGATGTGGCTGGAGGTACATTAGGCGGTCACTGGCTAAAAAATTTAGTGTAGGCAAATGATATACAAGCCCCAAAAATTAGGCATTCACCGGACAGAAAATAAATTGTGATGATGTGGCTAGAGCAGGCATGTCTAAACTGCAGCCCTCCAGCTGTTGCAAAACTACAACTCCCAGCATGCCCTAATAGCTGTAAGCTATCCAGGCATGCTGGGAGTTGTAGTTTTGCAACAGCTCGAAGGCCGCACTTTGGACATGCCTGGGCTAGAGGTACATAAGGCGGTCAAAAAAAGAACTTGTCTTGATGTGGCTGGAGGTATATTAGGCAGTCACTGGCTAAAAATATTAATGTAGGGCAGTAGAGGCTCCAAAAAATAGGCATTCATCTGACAGAAAAGAACTTGTGATGATGTGTCTGGAGGTAAAATAGGCGATCACTGGATACAAATTTTAATGTAGCACAGTACAGGCCCCAAATATTAGGCATTCACCTGACAAAAAATAATTTGTAGGCCAATGAAGTACAGGCCCCAAAAATTATTTAATCACCTGACAGTAAATAACTTGTCATGATGTGGCTGGAGGTACATTACAGTGGTCACTGGCTAAATAGTTAGTGTAGGCCAGTACAGGCCCCCAAAATTTGTCATTAACCTGACCGAAAAGAACTTGTGATAATGTGGCTGGAGGTATATTAGGAGGTCACTAGATACAAATTTTACTGTAGGCCAGTATAGGCCCCAAAAAACAAGTCATTTGCCTGACAGAAAAGAACTTGTGATCATGTGGCTGTAGGTACATTAGGCGGTCACTGGATACAAATTTTACTGTAGGCCACTGGAGTACAGGACCCACAAATTAGGAATTCACCTGACTGAAAACAACTTGTGATTATGTGGCTGGAGGTACATTAGGTAGTTACTGGATACAAATTTAACTGTCGGACTTTTATACTGCTGTATATACATAAGACAAGGACCATTCATTGTTCTAAATGGTGGCGAATATGTGTTGGCTGAGGAAATTCAATTAAACGTGGTCGTCACAGTTGTTGAATTCCTCAGAGATCCATGCCTCATTAATTTTTAGAAATGTGAGGTAGCCCACACTGTCATGAGCTAGCCGAGTGCCCTTATCGGTCACGATCCTCCCCTGCTGCGCTGAACGTCTTTTTGTACAGGACACTCGACGAGGGGCAAGTTAAGAATTCCATGGTAAATTGTGCCAGCTATTACCACAGGTAAAGCCTGCACACCCAGTAGTCCAAGGGTTCCTCGCTTCTCAGAACATCCACATCTGCTGTTTACCTGATGTAGTCGGACACCTGTCGGTCTAGGCGTTCCCTGAGGCTGGATCCGTGGGATTAAGAATGTCAAGGCAGATGCCTTGTCATCAGGGCCGGCCTTAGGTGTTCAGGCGCCCTGTGCGAGATAACCTTGTGGCGCCCCCCCCCCCCCCCAAAAAAAAAAAAACACTGCTTGTTGCTGGCATCATGGCATAGGCTGGCTGACTATCCAACCAAGTAGTTACCAGCCCTCACACCCCAAAGGCCGGTGTAATGTTATACTTCCCTAGTTCGTGAGATTTCCCTACCCTCGTCACTTCCGGTCGCACCGGACATGACGTGAGGAGGTGTGCCGCGCAGGCGCACAACGACAGGTTAGGGAAATTTCACAGCAGAGTGCGCATGCGCCAGGAGCCTCGCCGGCGGTTAGGGTAGGGAAAAACTATGGGCCAATGCGCAGGCGCAGTGATCGGATGGATGTTCTCAGCTGAACACCGGCCGACACTGCGCATGCATCGGGAGCCTCACCAGCGGTTAGGGAAGGGAAAAATTACGTACGGGCCAGTGCTTTTTCCCTACCCTAACCGCTGGTGAGGCTCCCAGCGCATGCGCAGTGTCGGCCGGTGTCCAGCTGAGAAAATTCGTTTCCAATGTAGTATTAATAACTAAACAATTAAATAATAAACATATTGCATTGTCTACTTACCGCCAGGACAATTAGATGATCTGGACTCTGGCTGCAGTCTGGCTCTGGGGACTCCATTGTCACTCTCTTCCCCCCCCCCTTCCCTTGTCACTCTCATTATCCCCCCTCTCCCTTGTCACTCTCATTATTCCACCCGCCCTCCCTTGTCACGCTCATTATTCCCCCCCCCATCACTCTCATTATTTCCCCCCCCATCACTCTCATTATTCCCCCCCCCATCACTCTCATTATTCCCCCCCCATCACTCTCATTATTTCCCCCCCCCATCACTCTCATTATTTCCCCCCCCCATCACTCATTATTTCCCCCCCCCATCACTCATTATTTCCCCCCCCATCACTCATTATTTCCCCCCCCATCACTCATTATTCCCCCCCCATCACTCATTATTCCCCCCCCCATCACTCATTATTCCCCCCCCCATCACTCATTATTTCCCCCCCATCACTCATTATTCCCCCCCCATCACTCATTATTCCCCCCCCATCACTCATTATCCCCCCCCATCACTCATTATTCCCCCCCCCATCACTCATTATTCCCCCCCCCCATCACTCTCATTATTCCCCCCCCATCACTCTCATTATTTCCCCCCCCATCACTCTCATTATTTCCCCCCCCATGTCACTCTCTTTCTTTCCCCCCCCCCCCATGTCACTCTCTTTCTTTCCTCCCCCCTCCCCCCTTGTCACTCTCTTTCTTTCCTCCCCCCTCCCCCCTTGTCACTCTCTTTCTACTCCCACCTCCACCTCTAGTGTAGCGTGGCCGAGCTCTGTTAGGTCCGCGGTACAGGAGCATTTGTTTCCTGTACCCGGCCGGACTGAAAGGAAGTGCACACTAAGTGAGCACTTCCTGTCAGTCCGGCCGGGTACAGGAAACAAAAGCTCCTGTACCGCGGACCTAACAGAGCTCGGCCACGCTACATTAACAGGCGCAGGATTCTTTAGAGCGGCAAGCGCTCAGCCTCAGCCACTCAGGCGGCGCAGAATGAGGGGCGCCGCCAGCCGCCCCCAACTTATATAAGTAACTTTTTTTTTTTTAAACCGCAACGGGCGCCGGGCGCCCCCTGCTGAATATAGGAGGAGGGGGGGGGGGGGAGAAAACATAAGTGCCGCCTCGCCTGCCCATATTACATTGCGGGCTGTCGGCCGCCCGGCGCCCCTGTTGCTATGGCGCCCTGTGCGGCCGCACAGCCCGCACACCCCAAAGGCCGGCCCTGCTTGTCATGTACTTGTTCTGGGGGTGGTGATTTTGAAAATCCGAGTCCGATACTGTCGGAGGGGGTTGTGATATACGATCTATACCCTGACCTAGAGTGTTAGAGGCTCAGGGAGATGCACCGGAGCATTGCCCCTCTAGGAAATTGTTTGCTCCATCAGAATTGAGTCATAAGGTGTTTGAGGAACATCACTGTACGGTTCTTACGGGACACTCTGGGAGTAGATCCACTGCCGACCTCATCTCTCGTAGATTCTGGTGGCCGAATTTGCATAAGTGTGTTGAGGACTATAAGTGTGTTGAGGATTGCGTAAGTGTGTTGGCCTGTACTATCTGTGCACACACTAAAATGACACATACTCAACCTTCTGGATCTCTACTTCCGTTGCCCATACCGTCTAGACCATGAACTCGCTTGTCTATGGATTGTATTACTGATTTGCCAAATTTGTCTGGAAAGCCAGTTATTCTGGTGGTAGTGATCGTTTTAGTAAAATGGTGCACTTTATAGCCTTGCCTGGCCTTCATAATGCTAAAACACAAGTGTTTGTTGACAACATTGTGAAACTTTATGGCATTCCCTCTGACGTGGGCTTGGATCGTGGGTCTCAATTTGTGTCCAGATTCTGGAAAGTGTTCTGTACTCGGCTGGGGGTACAACTGTCTTTTTCTTCTGCTTTTCATCCTCAGACGAATGGACAGATGGAGCGCACTAATCAGAGTCTGGAGACTAAGGCTACTTTCACACCTGTGTTTAGGTGCGGATCTGTCTTGTATCTGCACAGACGGATCCGCACCTATAATGCAAACGCTTGTATCCGTTCAGAACGGATCAGTTTGCATTACCATGAACAAAAAAAAAAAAAAGTTGTTCATGATAATGCAAACAGAATTTTGCGGAACATTGAAAGTCAATGGGAGGCGGATCTGTTTTCAATTGCACCATATTGTGTCAGTAAAAATGGATCCGTCCCCATTAACTTACAAGGACGGATCCTTTTGGCTCAGTTTCGTCAGACAGACATCCAAACACCGCAAGCAGCGTTTTGGTGTCCGCCTTCAGAGCGGAATGGAGGCTGAACGGAGGCAAACTGATGCATTCTGAACGGATCCTTATCCATTCAGAATGTATTGGGGCTGAACTGATCCGTTTTGGGGTGCTTGTGAGAGCCCTGAAATGGATCTCACAAGCGGACCCAGAAACGCCAGTGTGAAAGTAGCCTTACTTAAGATGTTTTGTCTCTGAGAACCATGAGGAATGGTCTTTGTTTTTATCTTTGGCAGAGTTTGCCATAAATAATCATAGACAGGAGTCTACTGGTAAGTCACCATTTTGAGAGGTATATGCGTTTCATCCTCAAGTTGGCACATTATCTGGTTCGGATACTTCTGGTATCCCCGAGGAGGAACGTTTTTCCTCATCATTATCTTAAGTATGGCGTAAAATTCAAAATAACTTGATTAATATGGGCAACAAGTATAAATGTGTGGCTGACAGGAAATATATGAATGGTCCGGACCTAAATGTGTGGGTGATTTTGTGTGGCTGTCCACAAGAAATATGAAGTTGAAGGTTCCTTCTTGGAACTTGGGTCCAAGGTTTGTTGGTTCATATGAGATCACTGCTATTATTAATCCTGTAGTTTTTTGTCTGGAACTTCCTCAGGCTTTAAAAATTTATAATGTGTTTCACAAATCTTTGTTATAGAGATATGTTGAACCTTTGGAGTTGTCCCCCTTGCCACCCACTCCTGTCATGGTATACGGCAGTTTGGAATTCCAGATCACCAAGATTATTGACTCTAGAGTTCTCCGTAGATCTCTTCACTATCTTGTTCACTGGAAGGGTTATGGAGCAGAGAGGATGTGGGTACCGGCATATGACGTGAATGCCAGTCATTTGGTTAAAGCCTTTCACAGGTATCATCCGGATAAGGTTGGTCCTGAGTGCCTGGAGGTCACCTGTAGAAGGAGGGTGCTGTCACAGACTTTCCCGCGACAAGTGGCAGGAGATCGGTGAGACTAGCAACACATAGTTTGATCTGACATGTTTTCTGTTTGGATCAAATGACGCCTGTGTTGTTTCTGGTGCTTGCCACACCTTCTTTCCCCAGGTGTGGCTATTATGGTCATTTAACCTTCTCTATTTATTGTTGTTTCTCCCACTATGCTATGCAGTTTATAGCTTCAGTTTGGGTTGTGGATAGCTGGTCTGTGGATCTCGGCTAAGTTCCCGGTGCTGCCATAGCCACTTGAAGTTAAGTGTTTTCTTTCCCTTTTGTATTTTGTTTGGGTTATTTTGTGTGTTGCATTTCCCTGTCATTTGTATTAAGGCCTGAGGGAGACTCCTGTTTGTCTTTCCTTTTGGAGGAACAGGTTGTCTCAGTCCTGACATTAGTACTAGGGTCCTATAGGGTGAGTTAGGACATTAGGTATTCCTGTGTCTGAACTCACCTACCTCTGGGGTCTGTTTATACTGGTAGTTAGTCAGAACTTTGATTAGGGTTTTACTAGGAGGTGTCCATCTCCTTTGCCTAGATTCTATGCCTTATTCTCTCACTCCTTTCCCTCCTATGTTTGGTGTGGTGTTTCCCTCCCACATCCGAACGTGACATATGCCTGGTTTAATAGTGTTGAGCTTGTTGACAGGGACTCTTTAAATTCTAACTGAAAACCCATCTTACTGTTATATTTGAGAATGCAGAAGAATATGATGGCAATAAAAATGAGAAAAAAGGGATAAAGGTCTGATTTCTCAAAACTGGAACTACACCAGCCTTGATAAGCCCTGCACCACTGGAGGGTGCATTTCATTTATGATAAGGATCACGCCTGATCATAAAATAAATGCACCCTCTGACAGTCCATGCTCTTAACTGAAGTTTACTCTAGGTGGCATTGATTTCTGTCAACATTTAGGCCACTTATTAATGAAACTGGCGAAGCCAATAGCCCTGCATATGCCTAGCCACAGCCATGTCCCATTTTATGGAAACTGGAGAGGAGGGTGTAAAAACTCCATTTGCAACTAAGCTTAAGTAAAAAACAAGGCATGATGGGGTGATAAATCTCCCCTTTAATATTTACTTACTTTGCTCTTAATAGATCCTGATCTTTAAGTGCTGAGCCTTGTAAGTAGATGACTCTTTGGGACCACATTGGAATTTGAAGAATACGCCTGACTTGAACATCCATCTCCGTAGGACACAAGATCACCACATAATAATCCTGTATTCAAAAGAGATAACAATTTTGTAATTACATGGTCTACTTCAATATTTAAATAAATTTTAGGATTTGTGAATTTTGGCAGTTCTGGGCTTTTTTACTTTGGACCTTCCGGGGCAAATTCTGTGAAACACAGGTCATATAGTCAATTAAAACTAATTTATTGAATTATTAAATTCAAAATGAAATGAACCTTTACTAAACCTAGTGGTCCCAGTTGTGACTGTGCTGGGGCTCAGCGCTATTGTTACACAGCAAGTGTGGTCCCATTGTGTCACTTTAACAGATATGGCCTGGGGCTACTGCTAAGGCCTCATGCACACGAACATTTTTTTTCCCGTTTCCTTTCATTTTTTTTTGTTCTGTAGGATCATCCAGCTACTCTGTCCCACAAAAAATCTTTATGCACACGGACGTCATCCGCATTTTTTGCAGATCCATTTTTTGCGGACCGCAAAACACTGAAAAAGCCATAAGGTTGTGTGCAATAGGCCTAAGGGTGTAAACAAAGTCACCCCACATCCTACTGTTTTTCATCCTTTAACCCATATACAGGGTTTTGGACTTGCAGGAGAACCACCTCAGAGGAGTCTCTGCTCAAGTGACAGCTTCCTTACAGCAGTCAAGAGACACTGGTGCAGTGCACCGAGGGATCAGACAAAATCATAGTGAGAAACAGATCAAGTAGAGGCAATCCAATAAAAAGTCTGAGGCGGTAGGCAGCTCATGATCAGTATGAAGATCAGGCAGAGGTCAGGACAGGCAGAAAATGATCAAATCTGGGAAACAGGCACAAGGTGGTAAACAGGCAAACATATAACAGCACACCATTGTAGGAGTCTAGCAGACGAGAACCTATTTCTCAGTCACTCACACAGGTAAAGGAAGGGTGACTAGCCATAGGCTAGGTAAGATTAGGGTATGCACACACTGGCCCCTGTGCCGACGGGAGTGTGTATGAGCGCCATACAGGCAGTGAGAGGCACTTCCAGCAAGAAACAGACCACAGTCTGCCAGTAGGATCATCCAGGAGTGGCCCTCTGGACTATGAAAGAGGGGAAGTGGATGAGTAGTGAGGTGCCAATGCCTGTTAATGGGAGCGGAGTGGCAGTGGGTATGGGCCACTGGCATAGCAGCTATCATATTATTATTGCAATTGTGTCACTTTACAAGTGACAAAATAAGTGACAGACATATTTCTCATGATACAGATTCAATATAGAATTGCAACATCCTGGTAAAACTCTTGTATTGACATCTCTGCTTGATATATACTATATATACATATACTATATAGCAAACAAGTTCCAACAGAGCATTATGCACCACTCATCTCAGGATTCTGTATGTCAACCCAAGAGAAAAGATAAGGAAAATATATTTGTATGTCATGTTATATAAAAGGTATAAAAATGTAACCAACAGTTATATTTTAAAGTCATTGCTGAATTATATTATAGTTTTGTAATGTTTAAAGAATACCTGAAGCCTTGGGTGTGCATAGAATTCATTCAAGAAATCCATTAGTAGATCAATCTTCAAAGAACTGACACATAACACTACATGTTTTTCTGTCTGTGCTCGGTGTCGGCTGTAGTTTCCTCCCGACTTTTGCCTTTCCATCCACAGATAGGCCAACTGCTCAAACTATGAAATATAAATAGGCATGGGTTGATAAAGATTGTGTCCATAGACTACTACCACTGGTATTACTGAAAATGGGTTTTGTTTCACACTGCTTTCCAAATACTTAGCGATCCAAAAACAAGTATAATCAAAAACATGAGGAGTCAAACAAATCACCATGAAAGCTAATCAACTAAAATAACCCAGTAAGCTTACCTGAAGCCTTAAAGGGCATTAGCAGATTTGTACCCACAAAACTGATTGACATGTTACATGTGTACTTGGCAGCTGAAGGCATATGTGCCCGCAATGCTGAGAAAAATTATGTTTTATTATATGCAATTGAGCCTTTAGGAGAATGGGACATTGCCTTTACACCTAGAGGCTTTGCTCTCTCTGTAACTGTGCTCTCTCCACTTTGGTTGAGGGCCTGGTGTGATGAGGTTTTCACTGCCTGGCCCTGTCAATCAAAGTGCAGAAGGCATGACAGCTGCAGCGAGAGCAGATTTTCTAGGTGTAAGGGCAACACCACTATTGCTCCTAGAGGCTCATAACAAAAAATACGTTGGTACCACAACATTAGTTAATTACCTAACCAATTTAATGTATTAAGTAAATTTATTCAACAAAGTTATGATCAGGAGGTCTTAAATACACCATTGCTCTTTCCTTTAAACTAACAAACCAGTGATTTTAAATGGACTGTAACACTGGTAGGCAGGGACAGAGATGGACAGTGAGCCCTAACCTAGAACCCAGCCTGCTTTCCCTATCCACTTGCAGGTAGCAAGACTGCAACCGGTCGACAATCCCTATGCTACTTACGCACAGAGACTGACAAACACCAAGAGACAAAACAACACAAAAAAAGGGTCATATATAAATGGGTCAGAACCAGACAAGCTAAGCAGTACCAAACGAGAGAAAGAGAGTCGTCAGAAGAAAGGCTGGGGTCAGGAACGAGCAATCCAATACACACAGAACCAGGAAGGCAGCTAGTGAGCCAAACAAGACTATCAATGGCACTGGTATATGGGTTTAAATAGAGCACAACATCCCAGTATCAGAAACTCATAGGCGCTCCATTAGTCATAAACATAGCACATAGGAATAGAGCAGCTGAGCAATGAGCCCACTGCTATTCTCCTCTAGCACATGCTCTCTGCAGGGAAGAACAGAGCATTGCATCCTGTTGCTAATGATGTTGTCTCGTCACCAGGGGATGTGGCTTAGCAGCGCATTTCTCCCGGCATGGCCATACTGAGGCTGAGGATCCCGATGCTGGAGCTCGGACAGGTAAGCTGTTAATTTTCCCTGTTAGGGTACCTAAGGGTAATTAAACACTTAGGGGAAGATTTATCATGAGGGAATTCTTTAAAGTGTACCTAAAAAATACAAATTAACTTTAATAAGATCTACTCTAAATGTGACTACATACATTTTTGTGATATGCTTTTATTATTATTATTATTATTATTATTATTATTCATTTATTTATTTTCATTTATTTATTAACTTTTAACTTTCCTAGTAAAATTGCACTATTGCAATTTAGATTCTGTATTCCCCTACACTTCTGTATAATAGAGTAAGGATTCACTGAGGCTACACTGAGTACTGTACATGCAGGAGCTCCACAGCACAATACTAGCAGAGCCGACACAGGCAGAGGAGCAATGTGCTCTGTTATTAAACCCATTGCATTGAAGTAAAATCATTTTACAGCAAAAATACCATTTTTGTACCCATCATATTAAGTACACAGTTTACATTTCTGTAAACACTGTTAGCAGACACATTATTGCAACAGACAGTGTTTTTCATAGACAATTAATGAAAGACAAATTAAGGCAAATAACCTTTGACAGGTATACACCAGAAAACTAAGGTATATCTGATAGTAATTGACTCCCAAAGTTTTTATTTCCTCAAAATACTGCAGTTCTATCCTTGACAGACACATTATTGCAACAGACTGATTTTCATAGACATTTACTGTATAATACAATAATTTAATTGTTGAACCAGTAGTATTAGTTTATAAACAATTCCCCACAAAAGCTGCATTGTTCTATCCGTGTTAGTGGATACACTGTATTTTTCATAGACATATATAGTACAATAAGTGAATTGTTGAACCAGTGATATAACATGCCTAGTTAACCCCATCACAACATGTGACGTACTAGTTGGTCACAACGGAAAGTGCCTTCCCACAAATTGACATACTAGTAGATCATGATGATCGGGCGGGCACCGGAGATGTGCACGTCCGATTAATTCAGAGGCCCAGTTGTGACTGACAGCCAGGCCCCTGCCCTATATGCCAGCATGTCTGCAAATGCCGATGCCAGTGGATTAATCCCTTATAGGCCGCAATCAGTGCTAACCGTGGCATATAAGAGGATCGCAGAGGGAGGGGGCTCCCTCTGCCTCTCAATCTCCCCCCGTGCTGCAGTGACAGGGAGCTGATGGCTACCATGGCAACCTCAGGCCACACAAAGACCTCAGGGTCTGCCATGTACGGAAGGAAGCCTGTGATGCCCAGCCCCCAGGTTGGGTATCACAAGAACACTGTCAGTGTATTACAATGAAAAAATAGTGCAATACACAGACATGGGATTCAGCCAGTTCCCTCCAGTTCTCCAGAACCAGTTGTTAAAATTACAGTCCGATCGGAGAACCGTGTTACTGGCTGAGTTCCGATCTGGTGCTCTGGTGGCGACAGGACAGCTGGAGATGCTCGCTTCCTTTGCTTCTCGCTCCGCTGACAGTTTAGGTATTTAGTTGGGTGGTATGTGTTTGTAGTGTATATATGGTGTATTTATGTATGTGTACCATATATATGGTGTATTTATGTGTATGTGTGTTGCATATATATGGTGTATGTATATGTAAACATTTGTCATGATGCCGCGTACCAGTTGAAATTTGAATCCCACCCCTGACAGCATGTATTGTACTACCCTGAAACAGTTATCAAATCCTAAAATGTTGAAGTCCCTGTACTGGGACAAAAATAAAAAGTAAAAAAAGGGTCCTTTACCTCAATCAAGCAATTATTTATACAAAAAAAAGTAATAAAACTGACATTAGAATATGTTGTGTCCATAACAAGCAGCTCTATAACATGTCACATCACCTACCCCTTAAGGGGGACACTGTAAAAAATGTACATAAAAACTGGGCTAAAACAGCAAATTTTTGGTCACCTTGCCCCAAAAAATGTAATATTAACGGATCAAAAAATCAAATGTACCCAAAGATAGCACTAAAAAAACCTTTAACTCTTTTGACAATAAACAAGGCCCTATACAAGACGATCGGCAGAAAAATAGAAAAATATATGGCTTTCAGAAAATGGAGACTCAAAAAACGAATTGAAAAAAAATAGACAAATTTGGGATGATCTACCCCCTCAGGTGAATGCCATAAAAAATAAAATAAAAACTGTGCCCCAAAAAAGTATAATATTGAACAATCAAAATACCTCATGCATAGAGTTGAGCGAACACCTGGATGTACGAGAAGTTCGGCCGAACTTCCCAGAAATGTTCGGGTTCGGGATCCGACCAGAACTTCGTCCCGAACCCGAACCCGAACCCCATTGAAGTCAATGGGGACCCGAACTTTTCGGCACTAAAAAGGCTGTAAAACAGCCCAGGAAAGGGCTAGAGGGCTGCAAAAGGCAGCAACATGTAGGTAAATCCCCTGCAAAAAAACGTGGATAGGGAAATGAATAAAAAAAAAAAAAAAAAAAAAAAAAAAATAACCAATATCAATTGGAGAGAGGCCCCATAGCAGAGAATCTGGCTTCACGTTACCCACCACTGTAACAGTCCATTGTCATATATTTAGGCCCCGGCACCCAGGCAGAGGAGAGAGGTCCCATAACAGAGAATCTGGCTTCATGTCAGCAGAAAATCAGTCTTCATGTCATAGCAGAAAATCAGGCTTCACGTCAGCCAAAACTGGAACAGTCCACTGTCATATATTTAGGCCCCGGCACCCGGGCATAGGAGAGAGGTCCCATAACAGAGAACCTGGCTTCATGACAGCAGACAAATAGTCTTCATGTCATAGCAGAGAATCATGCTTCACGTCACCCAACACTGGAACAGTCCATTGTCAGATATTTAGGCCCAGCACCCAGACAGAGGAGAAGGGTCCCGTAACAGAGAATCTGGCTTCATGTCAGCAGAGAATCAGTCTTCATGTCATAGCAGAGAATCATGCTTCACGTCACCCAACATTGGAACAGTCCATTGTCAGATATTTAGGCCCCGGCACCCAGACAGAGGAGAGGTTCATTCAACTTTGGGTTGCCCCGCAATATAATGGTAAAATGAAAATAAAAATAGGATTGAATGAGGAAGTATCCTGGAGTACAATAATATATGGTTAAGGGGAGGTAGTTAATGTCTAACCTGCACCAGGGATGGACAGGTCCTGTGGGATCCATGCCTGGTTCATTTTTATGAACGTCAGCTTGTCCACATTAACTTTAGACAGGCGGCTGCGTTTGTCTACAATGACGCCAACTGCCGTGCTGAATACACGTTCAGACAAAACGCTGGCCGCCGGGCAGGCCAGCACCTCCAAGGCATGAAAGACTAGCTCTGGCCACGTGGACAATTTGGAGACCCAGAAGTTGAATGGGGCCGAACCATCAGTCAGTAAGTGGAGGGGTGTGCACAAGTACTGCTCCACCATGTTAGTGAAATGTTGCCTCCTGCTAACACGTTGTGTATCAGGTGGTGGTGCAGTTAGCTGTGGCGTGTTGACAAAACTTTTCCACATCTCTGCCATGCTAACCCTGCCCTCAGAGGAGCTGGCTGTGACTCAGCTGCCTTGGCGACCTCTTGCTCCTCCTCTGCCTTGGCCTTGGGCTTCCACTTGTTCCTCTGTGACATTTGGGAATGCTCTCAGTAGCGCGTCTACCAACGTGCGCTTGTTCTCGCGCATCTTCCTATCACGCTCCAGTGCAGGAAGTAAGGTGGGCACATTGCCTTTGTAGCGTGGATCCAGCAGGGTGGCAACCCAGTAGTCCGCACACGTTAAAATGTGGGCAACTCTGCTGTCATTGCGCAGGCACTGCAGCATGTAGTCACTCATGTGTGCCAGGCTGCCCAGAGGTAAGGACAAGCTGTCCTCTGTGGGAGGCGTATCGTCATCGTCCTGCGTTTCCCCCCAGCCACGCACCAGTGATGGGCCCGAGCTGCATTGGGTGCCACACCGCTGTGACCATGCCTCATCCTCATCCTCCTCCACCTCCTCCTCATCCTTGTCCTCCTCGTCCTCCAGTAGTGGGCCCTGGCTGGCCACATTTTTACCTGGCCTCTGCTGTTGCAAAAAAACTCCCTCTGAGTCACTTCTAAGAGACTGGCCTGAAAGTGCTAAAAATGACCCCTCTTCCTCCTCCTCCTCCTCCTCCTCCTCCTCCTGGGCCACCTCCTCTTCCATCATTGCCCTAAGTGTTTTCTCAAGGAGACATAGAAGTGGTATTGTAATGCTGATAACGGCGTCATCGCCACTGGCCATGTTGGTGGAGTACTCGAAACAGCACAACAGGGCACGCAGGTCTCGCATGGAGGCCCAGTCATTGGTGGTGAAGCGGTGCTGTTCCGCAGTGCGACTGACCCGTGCGTGCTGCAGCTGAAACTCCACTATGGCCTGCTGCTGCTCGCACAGTCTGTCCAGCATGTGCAAGGTGGAGTTCCACCTGGTGGGCACGTCGCATATGAAGCGGTGAGCGGGAAGGCCGAAGTTACGCTGTAGCGCAGACAGGCGAGCAGCGGCAGGATGTGAACGCTGGAAGTGCGAACAGATGGCCTACACTTTATGCAGCAGCTCTGACATGTAGGGATAGTTGTGAATGAACTTCTGCACCACCAAATTCAGCACATGCGCCAGGCAAGGGATGTGCGTCAAACCGGCTAGTCCCAGAGCTGCAACGAGATTTCGCCCATTATCGCACACCACCAGGCCGGGCTTGAGGCTCACCGGCAGCAACCACTCGTCGGTCTGTTGTTCTATACCCCGCCACAACTCCTGTGCGGTGTGGGGCCTGTCCCCCAAACATATGAGTTTCAGAATGGCCTGCTGACGTTAACCCCGGGCTGTGCTGAAGTTGGTGGTGAAGGTGTGTGGCTGACTGGATGAGCAGGTGGAAGAAGAGGAGGAGGATGCTGAGTAGGAGGAGGAGGCAACAGGAGGCAAAGAATGTTGCCCTGCGATCCTTGGCGGCGGAAGGATGTGCGCCAAACAGCTCTCCGCCTGGGGCCCAGCCGCCACTACATTTACCCAGTGTGCAGTTAGGGAGATATAGCGTCCCTGGCCGTGCTTACTGCTCCACGTATCTGTGGTTAGGTGGACCTTGCCACAGATGGCGTTGCGCAGTGCACACTTGATTTTATCGGATACTTGGCTGTGCAGGGAAGGCACGGCTCTCTTGGAGAAGTAGTGCCGACTGGGAACAACATGCTGTGGGACAGAAAGCGACATGAGCTGTTTGAAGCTGTCTGTGTCCACCAGCCTAAATTACAGCATTTCATAGGCCAGTAGTTTAGAAATGCTGGCATTCAGGGCCAGGGATAGAGGGTGGCTAGGTGGGAATTTACGCTTTCTCTCAAATGTTTGTGAGATGGAGAGCTGAACGCTGACGTGTGACATGGTTGAGATGCTTGGCGACGGAGGTGGTGGTGTTGGTGGTACATTCTCTGTTTGCTGGGCGGCAGGTGCCAATGTTCCTCCAGAGGCGGAGGAAGAGGCCGAGGCGGCAGCAGCAGAAGAGGCCGAGGCGGCAGCAGCAGAAGAGGTATCAGGGGGAGCCTGAGTGACTTCCTTGTTTTTAAGGTGTTTACTCCACTGCAGTTCATGCTTTGCATGCAGGTGCCTGGTCATGCAGGTTGTGCTAAGGTTCAGAACATTAATGCCTCGCTTCAGGCTCTGATGGCACAGCGTGCAAACCACTCGGGTCTTGTCGTCAGCACATTGTTTAAAGAAGTGCCATGCCAGGGAACTCCTTGAAGCTGCCTTTGGGGTGCTCGGTCCCAGATGGCGGCGGTCATTAGCAGGCGGAGTCTCTTGGCAGCGGGTGTTCTGCTTTTGCCCACTGCTCCCTCTTTTGCTACGCTGTTGGCTCGGTCTCACCACTGCCTCTTCCTCCGAACTCTGAAAGTCAGTGGCACGATCTTCATTCCATGTGGGGTCTAGGACCTCATTGTCCCCTGCATCGTCTTCCACCCAGTCTTGATCCCTGACCTCCTGTTCAGTCTGCACGCTGCAGAAAGACGCAGCAGTTGGCACCTGTGTTTCGTCATCATCAGACATGTGCTGAGGTGGTATTCCCATGTCCTCATCATCAGGAAACATAAGTAGTTGTGCGTCAGTGCATACTATGTCTTCCACCACTGGGGAAAGGCTAGGTGGATGCCCTTGAGAAACCCTGCCAGCGGAGTCTTCAAACAGCATATAAGACTGCTGCATAACTTGAGGCTCAGACAGTTTCCCTGGTATGCATGGGGGTGATGTGACAGACTGGTGGGCTTGCTTTTCAGGCGCCATCTGTGCGCTTTCTGCAGAAGACTGGGTGGGAGATAATGTGAACGTGTTGGATCCACTGTCGGCCACCCAATTGACTTATGCCTGTACCTGCTCAGGCCTTACCATCCTTAGAACGGCATTGGGCCCCACCAAATATCGCTGTAAATTCTGGCGGCTACTGGGACCTGAGGTAGTTGGTACACTAGGACGTGTGGCTGTGGCAGAACGACCACGTCCTCTCCCAGCACCAGAGGGTCCACTAACACCACCACGACCATGTTCGCGTCCACGTCCCTTACTAGATGTTTTCCTCATTGTTACCGTTCACCACAATAAGAAAAATATTATTTGGCCCAATGTATTGAATTCAAATTCAGGCCTTTTTTTACAGACACCTAACACTATCTGGCTATCTATTTAGGTACCGTATTACACTAATAAAGGCACAGCAGTAACGACATATTTAGCTGAATATAAATTTGAGACCTATTATTTAGGCGCTGGGTGACAGGTATACGTTTACAGACAGTATTAGACTTGGAATTGCACAGTAGCGTGTGTGTGAAGTTATTGAGAATGACCCTGTCAGCACCTTGAATCTAATATACCCTTTTAAGGATAGATTTAAAGTAGGCCTGATAAAGCAGAAACCACTAATTTAGAGAATTGCTAAGTTGGGAATTGTATTTCAACCCAGAACAAAAACTGTTCTTTGACGGACCCAAAATAACTTGACCAGCCTCAGCAATAACCACAGATTTAGATGAATATAAATTTGAGGCCTATTATTTAGGCGCTGGGTGACAGGTATAAGTTTACAGACAGAATTAGACTTGGAAATACACAGTAGCGGGTGTGTGAAGTTATTGAGAATGACCCTATCTGCACCTTGAATCTAATATACTCTTTTAGGGATAGATTTAAAGTAGTTAATATACAGTAATCAAAGCAAAAGGTGGCTTTGACGTGATGACGTGATGACGTAGTGGACGTCGCGCTCCCGGCTCTCCCCGCTGCTCTGCTACCTCGCTGCCGCTTCGAGTATGCTGGCGTCTGTGTGCCGAATCCTCCATCTACCCTCTCTGTGACCGGGACCGTGTGATCAGCGCTGCTGCCTTTTGCCCAAAGCCTGCCACGCTGCTGATATCGGCTGTTAGGTTCAGGCTGCCTCCGGCTCTTTCTTGATTGTGCCGTGCTTGATGCTGCCGCTCCTGCCTCCTTTCCTGCTCTCCATTTTACTGTGAACAGTTTTGCCGTCTGGAGGTTTTCTCTCCTTTACCTCCGTGGAGTGTGCCTCCGGTTCCTGCCTGATCCGCTACCCCCCCTTGCTCTGATGTCAGTGAGTAACCTTGTGTTCCCTCATATCTGATGGTTTTTTGAAGAAGCTATAAGCTTCTCTCCTCTAGTGACTAACCTCCCTATAACTGCTGACTCCAACTAACCTTGAACGGACTTTGAATAAGTTGTGTATGATTGCATATGATTATAAGCTGCATTTGATCATAAGATCACAAGAAAGCCAACTTTAAAGTCTAAAATATAAGCTGGAGAAGGGGGAAAAAAAAAAAAAAAGGAAATAAGAGGAGAAAGAGTATAAAGAAGAGTGGACATAAAAAAAAAAAAAAAAAGGGAAGAGTGAAAAAAAAAAAAGGGAAAAAAAACAAGAACTAAGAAGAAGGCACTGAAAAAAAAAAAGGAAAAAAAAAAAAAAGGAAAAGGGGGATAAGGAAAAAAAAAAGGAAAAAAAAAAGGAAAAAAAGAAAAAGAAAAGGAACAAAAAAAAAAAAAGAGATAGAAGGAGAGCAAAAAAAAAAGGTATATATTTAAAAGAGAGAAAGGAGGCGGAATAAGGGGAAAAAAAAATCAAATAAATATCTAAAAAAAATATATTTAAAAAAAAAATAAATAAATAAAAAATAAAGAGGAATAAGATATGGGCCCAAAAGCCCCAAGGCGTTCGACCGATCTATCAGGTCAGAAACATGGGTCTAGAACGGCTGAACCAACAAACTTGACCAGTTTCTGAAATCCCCAAGGGTCAATACGAGGGGCGGACAAAAGGAATTCTCTGAAAAAAAAAATTATGAATTAGAGGTAACTGAGCGAGAAATACAAAAAGGCGCTAGATACCCTGAGGAGGAGGATGGAATAATGGGGGAAGTTATCCCTGATGACAATTCGTCCCCGCTGGAAGAAATACTCCTAGCGGTTAAACAGAACGGAGATTTAATACAGGTGGTTACAACCCAACTTGGATCTATTCAAGTTGATGTGGGACTAATAAAAGATGAATTGACCAAAATGCGAGACAGACTCAACACCCTTGAAAGTTCTGTCACCCTTATACAGAAGGAATCCAAAAAAATAAATACGGAAGTTTCTATACTTAAAGTGGAAAATAATCTCCTGAAGAAAAAGGTAGTGGACCTTGAAGATAGGTCACGAAGATATAACGTGAGAATAATAGGGATTCCAGAGGGTGAGGAAGGAAAAAATCCAACCGAATTTGTACAGAAACTAATTCTTGAGAACTTTGGTAAAGAGTCATTTTCTCCTCTTTTCATGATTGAAAGAGCTCATCGGGTCCCAGGAGGAAAACCAATTCCAGGGAGACAACCTCGGACAATCCTTGCTAAGTCACTGACTTCAGGGGACAGAGATGTCCTCCTGAGAAGGGCGAGGGAATCCTCACCGGTTGTGTATAACGGGATTAGACTGGCCTTTTTTCCTGACTTTTCGAAAGAAATACAAGAAAAGAGACGCACATTCATGATTGTTAAAAAGAAGCTAAGAGAGAGGGATATTAAATATTCTCTTATATTCCCGGCCAAACTGCGGATTATTTTTGAAGATAAAACTTTTTTTTTTGATACCTCAGAAGAAGCCGCGGACTGGATTGAGCGAAACAATCGATGACTCAATTGGGTTATGAATTGACGGGAATAATTAGTAATATAAGGGGCTCATACCCCTAAATGTAGTCTTCTTTGCTTCAAAATGGCGGTGTGGGGGTGGTTGACTGGGGGGAGGGTCGAGGGTTGGTCATAGGAAAGAAATCTACTACAATATGTGGTGGGTTGCCTGTGGGAGGGGGGTGAGGGGGGGGGTTGGGTTGTGGTGCGTCAAAGTAGGTGTGGTTCCCTTTTTTTTTCAGTTTATTATTCTCTTTTTCCATCTTGTTTTCTCCTTTTTCCCTCTCTCCTAATCTTCCATTTAACCATTGTTGATGACGAATGATTAGAATTTTTTCTTGGAATGTACGTGGTTTGGGGGAAAGAGGTAAGAGACAAGCGGTTTTTGACTTGACTCAGGCCCATCTACCAGCAATAGTATGTTTGCTCGAGACCCATCTTACTGAGGAGACCACTAGAGTGGTCGACAGGGGATGGGCTGTGCATACGTATCATTCTACCCTCTCCAATTACTCGAGAGGTGTTACGGTGTTGATACATAGACTTATTGACTTCGTTTGTGAGGCATCCTCTGTTGACCAACAGGGAAGATTTATTTTTCTATATTGCAGGTTAGGGGGAGAGTTATGTATTTTGGCCTTTGTCTATATCCCTCCGCCATTTTCTCTTCTGGTTCTTAA
The DNA here is from genome assembly GCF_014858855.1 of Bufo gargarizans. Lineage (NCBI taxonomy): Eukaryota > Metazoa > Chordata > Amphibia > Anura > Bufonidae > Bufo > Bufo gargarizans. Next base: position 124,566,714 of record NC_058086.1, read on the forward strand.
CTCTCTTCTATTATTCATGGATAAATGGCCAGAATGTCCAACATTGATTATTGGTGATTTTAATTGTGTCATCGATCCTTTACGTGATAGGGTCTCTATGAGTGCTAGGGGTGACAGTACGGTCCAGGGGTCCCCCCTCGCACGGTTCTGCCTGGAGGCTGGATTTGAGGACGCTTGGGAATATCTGGGACAGGGGAAAAGGGTTTTTTCATGTTTTAGTAAAGCAGGTAAATCATTGTCTAGAATTGACCTAGTACTGATAAATAGCAAATATATGAAATTGATAAAACGAATGAAATATGAAACAAGGTCAATATCTGATCACTCCCCGTTAGTACTTGAATTATGCTTCTCTCAGGATAGATATATATCAAAACCTCCCTTTAGACTAAACCCTTACTGGCTATCAGTCATAAAGACACATGAAATAATTCGAAATGAAATAGGCCGATTCTGGGATATCAACGACGGCTCAGCAAAAATTCAAGTGGTATGGGATACCTTTAAGGCGTACATGAGGGGATTGATGGTTAGTAATATCACGAATCTTAGAAGAGAATATGGAAAAAAACAGAAAAATCTAGAGAAACATGTGATCTTAGCGACAGAATCCTTCCATATAAATAAGACGGAGAAAAATAGGGAAAATATGCAAAAAGCCACACAAATATATGCTAATTTTTTACTGGATAAAGCTCAACAGAATCTTTTCTTTAAAGGGCAAAAATATTTTACTGATTCTGGGCGACCCGGTAGGCTACTCTCCAGAGTAATCTCCAATCAACAACCTAAAAAACATATAGAGAAGGTTCGAGTGAGGGATGGTAGAACAGTTACTGGTCAGGGTCCGGTGGAGAAGGCCTTTTTTGATTATTTTCTTGATATGTATAAGGCTGATTCTAATATTACAGACGATAAGATAGATCTCTACCTAGATAGGATTAACTTTTCAACTATTACTGAGAACCAAAAGAAAGCATTAGAACTGGAGGTCTCAATTAAGGAACTTGAGGGAGCTATTAAATTATGTTCACCTAATTCTACTCCTGGTTCAGACGGGCTTCCATATGAATTTTATAGCAAATATGGGGACTGTATTTTTCCTAGATTACTGGAGGTCTTTACTGAATCAATGGAGGATGGGAGGTTGCCAGATTCAATGATGGAGGCTACAGTGATACTAATTCCAAAAAAAGGCAAGGACCCTCTAGATTTAGAATCTTACAGACCAATTTCACTGCTTAATGCAGATGTAAAGCTTTTGGCGAGGGTCCTTGCTACAAGGCTCTCTGGGGTCATCTCCTCCATAGTCCATCCGGATCAGAGCGGTTTCATTAAAAATAAGGGTACACATTATAATCTACACCGGCTCTTTTCTAATATCCAGGCCCCTGGGGGGACCGCCCGCTCCATCCTGTCATTAGATGCCTCTAAGGCCTTTGACAGGGTGGAGTGGCGTTTCCTCTGGAAGGTTCTTGCTAGGATGGGCTTTGGAGAGAGGTTTATACGTACTCTTAGGCTATTGTATGGATCTCCAAGGGCTAAATTGAGTCTTAATGGAATTTTGAGTAGCAGTATCGAGTTAAACAGAGGCACCCGTCAGGGTTGCCCACTATCTCCCTTATTATTTGATATATATATCGAACCCCTTGCGATGGCCATTAGGCAGGACGATCAGATCAAAGGATTTGGTACGCTAGGAACACAAGATCGTATCTCACTATATGCAGACGATGTTCTGTTTTTTATAGATCATACGGAAACCACTCTCCCTAGGATTATTCAAATGGTTAAATTATTTGGTGAGGTTTCTGGTCTTCTTATAAACTGGACCAAGACTAGTCTGCTTCCAATAGACCCCCTACCACAGAAAGAGATTCCTGTTACACAGTTGGATATTGTTGATACTTTTCAATATTTGGGTTTGACGATATCGCCTCGGGTCGAAAATTTTGTAGAACTTAATTTGATCCCCATAATAGTAAAGATCAGAGCTAAAATAGGAATTTGGCTGAAACTTCCCCTATCTAGAGCTGATCGAGTTTCACTAGTCAAAATGGTGATATTACCACAATTGCTCTATGTGCTCAGGAATACACCTATTTGGATACAAGACAAACATTTTAAACTTATAGAGAGACTAATTAATGATTTAATATGGGGAAGAAAGCGAGTTCGAATTAAGTTGGAGTATTTGTATAGATCAGTGGAGTGCGGGGGTTTAAATCTCCCCTACTTTAAGGGATACTTTATTGCAGCCCAGCTATTGAGGTGCTATGAATCAGAGCATAGCGCACTACTGGGGAAGTTGGTAAATAGTCATGCCCACAATAATATTTTTTCCTTGTTGGAATCTGGCCTATTGAAGAGCTATGAGCAAGGCTACAGAGAGACTATAAAACTACTCCTTAAGGTGTGGGCTACAACTAGGACATGGTTGAAAGTTAAGGGTTCACTTACATTTACGCCTCTTTGGCATAATTTGTATTTACAAAGGCTGGATGAAATTGCAGCTGACACATTTTGGCAGAAGAATAAAATTTTATATATCTCACAGGTAGTTAAAGATAGAGAAATTAAATCCTATATAGAAATGATACAAAATTTAAAAAATCTTTCATGGTTTAGGTATTTCCAATTGCGTTCTGTGTTATCCAGCTTGGATGATAAGCGGCTGTTGGATATAGATAATGTATCCTTTCTGAATGATTGGGTAGGAGGTACACATTCCAGAATAAAAATTTCAAATATATATAAGTTATTACTTAAAGCACGGTTTAGTGACATACACTCTCCAGGACAAAAAGCGTGGGAGGTGGACTGTCCGAATGTACAAATAGAAGGGTGGGATAATATTTTTGGGAATCTATCTTCACTATCCCAGAACTTTAACCATGTCCTGATACAATTTTATATCTGCCACAGATTATATATTACTCCATTGTGGATGAACAAATGTGGGTTAAGAGACACGTCCAACTGTCCCAAATGTGACACTGTAGGAGCAGACTTTCTCCATATGATATGGACCTGTCCAGAACTTATAAACTACTGGAACGGTATCAATAACTATATTATGTGTAAACTAAAAATTCGAATTCCTTTTGAACCACAAGTATTTATTCTCAATGATCTCTTCAAATTAAAAAATCATAAGTATCAAAAGATTCTTTTGAGTAGAGTATTGATGTTGGCTAGAGTTTTGATCAGCCGCACCTGGTTTGCCCGATCTACTCCAAACAAAAACACATGGATAAATTTAATTGATAAGGTAATGAACTACGAAAAAATTTTATACAGACGGAGGGAAAATGAATATCAATGGACCAGGATATGGGGTGGTTGGAGGTCTGGTTAGCTGAGATCAAGTTGTTTTATATATAAGGGTCCTACTTTGACGCACCACAAACTGGGAGGGAGGGAGGGGAGGATTTTCTAAATATTTTGAAAAGATGAGTGGAATATACGCACATATAATCACTTGGGTTACTAAGAATTGAGAGACTGTAATAAATTTTTTATTGTAAATGTTTTGTAGTTTTCCCAATAAAATTTAAAAAAAAAAAAAAAAAAAAAAAAAAAAGTAGTTAATATACAAAAAACCTCTCTGTCAGACTAGACAGCTATGATTTCCACCTGTACAGTATCCAAAATAGACTACAACAAGCAAGTGGAAATAATGTATCAAAATATCAATTTATTATAAAATATATAGTATGGGGAGAATACAGGATGATATGCAGTGTACAGAAAAGCAAAGGGTCGAAGACACCCTAACATACACCTGTCAACCTATGTACCAATCAGACACAGGATAGTATAGCACTCAATGAACGAGGGATAAAAGCACAGGGACAACTGATACTGCATAGCATAAAAATATCCACCACAAAAGGGTTATATGCTGTCAATTGCAAAATATCATACCATATTGTCCATGGGCTATCTCTCACATCCCCTAAAACATATACGGCATGACTAATGATGATAAAAGGACCTATCAATATCCTAAAGAATAATAGTCACAGTGGTAGGCCTGAGAAATCTAGCACCCACTATGGATGTAATAGAAGTGCCGGGGGGATGCCAAGCTAGGCTAAACACAGGACGTACCTGAAGACATGGTGACTGGAAGAATGTCAGACCCTAAGCGCAAGACCTCAACGCGCGTTTCACCTCAGCGGCTTCGTCAGGAGGTACCGAATGATATACCAGCAGGGTATATATAGTCTAAATAGGGGTGGGGAGATATTACCTGGATTCAAACCACCTGCGGTCCACTTCATCGGGCGCGGAAGACTTCATGATCCACGATGTCATCTCTCAGCGCGGCTATGTCTGCGTACCGCGCATGCGCGGCAAATACAGACGTCACAGAGCACGTTGAAATGGCGTCGTGCAGCGCATGCGTAATCCGCGACCCCATGGATCGCAGGTGACCCGCACCAACCAGTAATGGATCTAAAACAGAAAGTGATTGTGGTCGCGTGGATCGTATAGCGTATATGAAAGGGAGGGAAGAACTCTATACATCCATATTGGGTCCCACACAGCCCGCATGCCCAAATCAGAGAGATATATGTGTACATTCATATGAAAATATAAAACATTTTTTATATATATAAAATCGCATAGACAGTCTATGCGCTAAAATGACATTGTGAGTGAAGAACATTAAGGACACCTTATGTAAATGATACAAATGTGACGGTGATAACAATATATGTATATATATATATATATAGTGCACATATACTCAATATATTAATAAAATAATGATAAATGCATGATCAATAAAACATAGATCATGGATTTGTGATACAACGTGAACAAATCATCATGAAACTGGAAAGAAAGTGTCAATAGCATAAAACCCTGATCAATGGTTGAGGATTAGACTTGCAACTCGATCCCAACTAAATAATGGGACAGACTCACTGGTGTTCAACCGGACTGCGTGGCCAATATGCCATAATTGGCTATAAGATCAAAGTATCCTGGCTGGATCTAAATATGCATCCCTCTAAAAATCTAAGACCACAACAGTGTAGAGTAAGGGTGGCCGGGGCGGCCACACTGGCAGCAAAAGCCGCCAGTGGGGTTGACCAGGGCACCCCCACCCCACATCAAACAAAGACATCAGGAAACGGGACCCATAGGGCGGGATTCATGTATGCATCTCCCCCACCGTGAAGGACATAAGATATCCATATGAGGGCTACCCCTAGTCCGAATAACTAAGAATAGCCCCAAACCAGCAATATACAAAGGTATATTAAAGGCCTCATTGGCCATATAATGTCCGTTCTCTCATAAGTGGGTGTATATTGCTTGATGTTCTTATTCTTTCTTGTCCTTTGTCCCGGCCATGTCTTCCGCTGGTTAGTAGCAGGATCCATCCACACGGAATCCCAAAATACTGTGGATTGATCTCAAGAAAAAGAAAAGACACAAATATTATAGTACAGAAAAACAAATAAAAATAAAAAGAACTATACCCTGCAATTAAAATTTGCGCAGTTCTTATAAAAAGGAGGAGAAGCTGTTAGATTTGTTGAGACCATATGGGGTGACGGTATCCAGGGTGACTATCCATCTAGTTTCTCTACGAAGTAAGGCTACTTTCCCGCCTCTAGATCCTAAATGGATTCTGTCAATACCTTTCACCGTCAATCCCCGTGGGTCAGACCCGTGAAATCTGCAAAAGTGTCGTGGGACAGCCTGTAGTGATTCCCAGTCCCTCTCTGGTTTTTCTGCGGCTGCTTTAATCCTACCAATGTGTTCAAGGACCCGTACCTTGAGGGCCCTTTTTGTCATGCCAATGTAAAACAAATTACATGGACATGTAATCAAGTACACCACTGCCTCTGTGTTGCAATTGATGTTATGTACAATCTTGAAACTTCTTTTCCCAGAAGAGTCACAGAAGGCAGTGGAGCGGACCATGTACTTACAAGCAGCACATGATCCGCAGGAGAATGATCCCCATCTGGGACCCTTACTGCCAAAAATGCCTCCTACTGGTTTCGGGACATAGTGGCTCTTGGTCAGGATATCACGCAAATTGCGTGACCTCCTCCATGTGATCTGGGGGTATGTCGGGATATTTTGAATGAGCCGCCACTTATTATTGAAAGGGGTAATGAATCTCACCCCTGAGTCCCTATTCTCCTTATTTTTATTTTTAATTCTACTCACCAACAAGGAGTCTCTTTTAGTTTTTTTGGCTCTCTCGTAACCTTTCTGGATCGTATCAGGTGAGTATCCTCTTTCAAGGAATCGCCGCGTCAGAACCGATGCATGTTGTTCAAACTGCTCTTCACTGGAGCAGATTCTGCGAGTTCTTAAAAATTGCCCCGTGGGTATTGCCTGTATGGTTTTCGGATGGTGTGCAGAAGAGGCGTGGAGAAGGGCATTGACAGCAGTAGAGTTCCTAAAGAGATCAGTGGACAAATATCCATCAGGTCCTTTCGTGATCATAATGTCCAGGAATTCCACATTTGTGAGACTGTACTTCCAAGTGAGCTTGATGTTACGTGTATTTGTATTCAGACAGGCTAAAAAGCCCTCCAAAGCAGGAACAGTGTCCTGCCACAGGAAGAACACATCGTCTATATACCTCGACCATAGGAGTACGGCATCGTATCCAGGAGTGCTATGGACAATCTCTCTTTCTCACAGCCCCAGGAACAGATTCGCATATGAGGGGGCACAAGATGCCCCCATTGCTGTCCGCTGGAGCTGTAGGAAGAGGCGATCTTTAAAAAGAAAATAATTATGCGTTAGCATAAATTCTAATAAAGCCAAAATGAACTCTATCATGTTGTTATTGTGACAGACAACAGAGGGTTGTGAGTGACAGACAACAGAGGGTTGTAGTCAATGGAGAACATTCAAAACAAGGTCATGTTACCAGTGGGATTCCACAGGGATCTGTACTGGGACCAATTTTGTTTAATATCTTCATAAGTGATATTGCAAAAGGCCTCGATGGTAAGGTTTGTCTTTTTGCTGATGACACAAAGATATGTAACAAGGTTGATGTTCCTGGAGGGAAATGCCAAATGGAAAAGGATTTAGGAAAACTAGAAGAATGGTCAGAACTCTGGCAACTGAAATTTAATGTGGATAAGTGCAAGATAATGCACCTGGGGCGTAAAAACCCAAGGGCAGAATATAGAATATTTGACACAGTCCTGACCTCAGTATCTGAGGAAAGGGATTTAGGAGTAATTATTTCAGAAGACTTAAAGGTGGGAAGACAATGTAATAAAGCAGCACGAAATGCCAGCAGAATGCTTGGATGTATAGGGAGAGGTATAAGCAGTAGAAAGAGTGAAGTGCTTATGCCGCTGTACAGAACACTGGTGAGACCTCACTTGGAGTATTGTGCGCAGTACTGGAGGCCATATCTCCAGAAGGATATAGATACTCTAGAGAGAGTTCAGAGAAGAGCTACTAAACTAGTACATGGATTGCAGGATAAAACTTACCAGGAAAGGTTAAAAGACCTTAATATGTATAGCTTGGAAGAAAGAAGAGACAGAGGGGATATGATAGAAACTTTTAAATACATAAAGGGAATCAACTCGGTAAAGGAGGAGAGCATATTTAACAGAAGAAAAACTACCACAAGAGGACACAGTTTTAAATTAGAGGGGCAAAGGTTTAAAAGTAATATAAGGAAGTATTACTTTACTGAGAGAGTAGTGGATGCATGGAATAGCCTTCCTGCAGAAATGGTAGCTGCAAATACAGTGAAGGAGTTTAAGCATGCATGGGATAGGCATAAGGCTATCCTTCATATAAGATAGGGCCAGGGACTATTCATGGGATTCAGATATATTGGGCAGACTAGATGGGCCAAATGGTTCTTATCTGCCGACACATTCTATGTTTCTATGTTTCTATGTTATCATAATCGGTCAAAGATAAGAACGATCTAGATGCCCGTAGTCCCTGGTCGTGGTATATAGACGTGTAGAGTGATTCAATATCACATGTGACGAGAACCACGTCGGAATCAACGTGGATCCCATTTAGCCATCTCAACATATCCGTGGTATCCTTCACAAAGGATGGGAGGATTTCCACACTCCTTTGGAGAAAGAAATCAATAAATTTTCCCACATTGGTGCACAGACCCCCAATCCCCGAAACAATGGGACGTCCGGGGGGGTGCATATGATTTTTGTGCACCTTGGGCAGCAAATAGAGGGTGGGTTTAACAGGAAATTCAACCTGCAGACCCTCTATCATTTTGGGGGATATAATGCCCCGATCACAAGCATCCATCAGGATGTCATCCAAATCTCTTTTATAAAGAAAGGTAGGGTCCCTTTCAATTCTCTTGTAACATTGTTTGTTATTAAGTTGCCGAAACGCCTCCTTCTCATACATCTGCACCGGCCATATCACAACGTTACCCCCTTATCGGCTGGTTTGATTACAACCTCTTTAAGTTCCTGTAATTCGCGCAGTGCCTGTCTCTGTGGGCGGGTCAGATTGTCTCCCCTAATATATGGGTGATCAATATTTAGATCACGTTTGACCAGCTTCACAAAGACATCCACCGCGCGAGACAACGTTTTAGGGGGGAACGTACGTGAGCGTCAGTGCAGATGTATGGGGGACCTCCTTGTCCTGATCTCTACTTGATCGTCAAGGAGGGATTCCAGGTCCCTAATCGCTTGTCTTTCTACTGGTGACATGAAGGTGGTAGACTCAATATTTTTTAAAAAGCAACTTACGGGCAAATAATTCGAGATCTTTGACCACTTCAAAGTAGTCAAATTTCCCAACCGGGGAGAAGGATAAGCCCTTCTGCAGAACATATTGTTGTGTTGGAGTGAGGCAAATATCAGAGCGGTTAATTACCTTTTAGTTCTTTATTCTCTTCCCTCGGCCGTTCCCGTTCCAGTGTTTTCTCTTTTGTCCTGGGGTACGCAGATTGTAGCCCGTCCTTACGGGATCCGGGCCACGTTCGGTAACCGGGCACCCGTCTAAAAAAGACGCGCCACATTCGTCTTCAGATATAGAGGATGCTACTGATTGGGAACGTGAGCATGGCTCGGACCTAAAATTGGTTCTCTGCCACTTGAACACTTTGTTTTGCTGGTAATCTCCCAGATCTCTCTGAAATTTCTTCGTTTTCTGGACTGTATTTCTCGCTCCCATTTAGACGCGCTGGGAGATGACGTAGTGGATTATGGAGTCTTCCGCGCCCGATGAAGTGGACCGCAGGTGGTTTGAATCCAGGTAATATCTCCCTACCCCTATTTAGACTATATATACCCTGCTGGTATATCATTCGGTACCTCCTGACGAAGCCGCTGAGGTGAAACTCATGTCGAGGTCTCCCGCTTATGGTCTGACATTCTTCCAGTCACCATGTCTTCAGGTACGTCCTGTGTTTAGCCTAGCTTGGCATCCCCCCAGCACTTCTATTACATCCATAGTGGGTCCTAGATTCCTCAGGCTTACCACTGCGACTATTATTCTTTAGGATATTGATTGGTCCTTTTATCATCATTAGTCATGCCGTATATGTTTTAGGGGATGTGAGAGATAGCCCATGGACACTATGGTATGATATTTTGCAATTGACAGCATATAACCCTTTTGTGGTGGATATTTTTATGCTATGCAGTATCAGTTGTCCCTGTGCTTTTATCCCTCGTGTCTGATTGGTACATAGGCTGACAGGTGTATGTTAGGGTGTCTTCGACCCTTTGCTTTTCTGTACACTGTATATCATCCTGTATTTTCTCCATACTATAGATTTAGAGTAGGCCTGATACAGCAGAAACCACTAATTTAGAGAATTGCTAAGTTGGGAATTGTATTTCAACCCAGAACAAAAACTGTGCTTTGACGGACCCAAAATAACTTGACCAGCCTCAGCAATAACCACAGATTTAGATGAATATAAATTTGAGGCCTATTATTTAGGCGCTGGGTGACAGGCATGGGCGTAGCTATAGGGGGTGCAGAGGTAGCATTCGCTATCGGGCCCAGGAGCCTGAGGGGGCCCAAAGACCCTTGTGCCACATAAGAAGACACACAATGCACTGAGGGAAGGGGGGCCCAAGCTGAACTCTTGCACCAGGGCCCATGAACCGTTAGCTACGCCCCTGGTGACAGGTATACGTTTACAAACAGAATTAGACTTGGAATTGCACAGTAGCGTGTGTGAGAAGTTGTTGAGAATGACCCTATCAGCACCTTGAATCTAATATACCCTTTTAATGAATAGATTTAAAGTAGCCCTGATACAGCAGAAACCACTAATTTAGGAAATTGTTGGGAATTGTATGCACTTGGTGACAGCTTGCCCCTGATGTAGGATATAGCCAAAAAATAACCCGACTATTGATGGTTAAATGCACTTGGTGACAGCTTGCCCCTGATGTACGATATAGCCAAAAAATAACCACACTATTGATGGTTAAATGCACTTGGTGACAGCTTGCCCCTGATGTAGGATATAGCCAAAAAATAACCACACTATTGATGGTCAAATGTACTTGGTGGCAGCTTGTGCTGGCGCACCACAAGACTCAAAATGGCCGCCGATCACCCCAGAAAAAAGTGACTGAGAAACGCTCTGGGCAGCCTAAAAACAGTGAGCAATTGAATAGCAGCAGTTCAATGATCCACAGCTGTAGATCGATCACTGACTTAAGTGTTTTGGAGGAGTTAATCACTGCCTAATCTCGCCCTAACAGTCGCAGCTGCAACCTCTCCCTACACTGTTCAGAGCAGAGTGACGTGCGGCGCTACGTGACTCCAGCTTAAATAGAGGCTGGGTCACATGCTGCACTGGCCAGTATACAGTTCGGGTTCGCTCATCCCTATCTGAGAGCCATACATTTTTTTCAGTTTTTGGGCGATTATTAGGTAGGGTTTCATTTTTTGCGGGATGAGATGACGGTTTGATTGGCACTATTTTCGGGTGCATATGACTTTTTGATCGCTTGCTATTACGCTTTTTGTGATGTAAGGTGACAAAAAATGGTTTATTTAGCACAGTTTTAAATTTTTACGGTGTTCATCTGAGGGGGCAGGTCATGTGATATGTTTATAGAGCCGGTCGATACGAATGCAGCAATACCAAATATGTATACTTTTTTTTTATTTATGTAAGTTTTACACAATAACAGCTTTTTTAAAACAAAAAAACATGTTTTAGTGTCTCCATATTCTGAGCCATAGTTCTTTTTTTATTTTTTGGGTGATTGTCTCGGGTAGGAGCTAATTTTTTGTGGTATGAGGTGACAGTTAGATTGGTACTATTTTGGTGGGCAAACGCCTTTTTGATCGCTTGCTGTTGTACTTTTTGTGATGTAAGGTGACAAAAAATGGTTTATTTAGCACAGTTTTTATTTTTTTATTTTTTACGGTGTTCATCTGAGAGGTTATGCAATGTGATATGTTTATAGAGACGGTCGATACTGACGCGGCGATACCTAATATGTATACTTTTTTTCCCCCCTATTTTTTATAAAACATTTTAAGCTTTATTTGGGGAAAATTACGTTTTTGTTTCTTTTTACTTGAAACTTTTAATTTTTGCGGGGGAAAAATTAATTTTAAAACTTTTTTTTCACATAATTTTTGGGGGTCTAATCCTTTACAATGCATTCCAATACTTCTGTATTGGAATGCATTGGCTGCATGAGTAATACTGTGTGCATTACTCATACAGCTTCCGGGGCCTGTGAAATCCAGGGGGCTGGATCTCACAGGCACGTCACAGGAAGGCAGCGCGATGCCTTCTTCAGACATCGCGCTGCCTTCCATGCCATCGGGTCCTCCCTACAGCCACATGGGGACCCGATGGCACCGCTCGCCGCCGCCACCGCTACTGCTACTTAGGAAAGCCACAAACTGCAGGTCTGAATTGACCTGCGGTTTGTGGCAATCGCGGGACACCCCCTGGCATTTTCCCGAGGTGCCTGCTCAATGATCAGAAATACACAAGTGCCTGCGGTGATCAGAAATACACAGGGCGTACTGTATCCTTAAGTACCAGGACATAACGGCGTAACTGCATGCCCTGTGTCCTGAAGAGGTTAAACTTTTGATCAGGACTGTACTTAGTAATACCTCCAAAAATAGTTATTACTTTACATTCCCCATATGTCTTCTTCATGTTTTGATAATTTTGGCAATGCAATTTTATTTTTTGGGGATATTACAAGGCTTAGAAGTTTAGAAGCAAATCTTTATTTTATTTTTAATTTTTTTAATAAATAAAAACACTTAAGCATCAGTCCAGGTCTAAAGTCACTTTGTGATGCTTTCATAATAGAAACCACCCAAAAATGACCCATTCTAGAAACTACACCCCTCAATGTATTTAAAACTGATTTTACAAACATTGTTAACCCTTTAGGTGTTCCACAAGAGTTAATGGCAAATGGAGATAACATTTCAGAATTTCGATTTTTTTGGGCAAATTTTCCATTTTAATCCATTTTTTCCAGTAACAAAAGCAAGGGTTAACAGCCAAACAAAACTCAATATTTATTGCCCTGATTCTGTAGTTAGCAGAAACACCCCATATGTGGTCAAAACTCCTGTACGGGCACACGGTAGGGCACCGAGGGAAAGGAGCGCCTTGTGGTTTTTGGAAGGGAGATTTTGCTGGACTGGTTTATTTACACCATGTCCCATTTGAAGCCCCCCCGATGCACCCCTAGAGTAGAAACTCCATAAAAGTGACCCCATTTAAGAAACTACACCCCTCAAGGTATTCAAAACAGATTTTACAGACATTGTTAACCCTTTAGGTGTTCCACAAGAGTTATTGACAAATGGGAGATTAAATTTAAGAATTTAAAAATTTTTGTAAAATTTTATATTTTCAGCCATTTTTTCCAGTAACAAAGCAAGGGTTAACGAGGTATTCAAAACTGATTTTACAAACATTGTTAACCCTTTAGGTGTTCCACAAGAATTAATGGAAAATGGAGATACAATTTCAGGATTTCACTTTTCTGGCAGATTTTCCATTTTAATTATTTTTTTACTTTTACAAAGCAAGGGTTAACAGCCAAAGAACACTCAATATTTATGGCCCTGATTCCATAGTTTACAGAAACACCCTATATGTGGTTGTAAACTACTGTACGGGCACACGGCAGGGCGCAGAAGGAAAGGAATGCCATACGGTTTTTGGTGGACTGGTTTTTTGACACCATGTCCCATTTGAAGCCCCTCTGATGCATCCTTTGAGTAGAAACTCCATAAAAGTGACCCCATTTTTGAAACTACGGGAAAAGTTGGCAGTTTTGTTGGGACTATTTTTAGGGTAGATATGATTTTTGGTTGCTCTATATCAATGTTTCCCAACCAGTGTGCCTCCAGCTGTTGCAAAACTACAACTCCCAGCATGCCTGGACAGCCTTTGGCTGTGCGGGAATGCTGGGAGTTGTAGTTTTGCAACAGCTGGAGGCACACTGTTTGGGAAACACTGTTCTATATTACATTTTTGTGAGGCAAGGTTACCAAAAATAGAAATTCCGAAATTTCATCTCCATTTGCCATAAACTGTTGAGGAACAACTAAAGGGTTAATAACATTTGTAAAATAATTTTTTAATACCTTTAAAAGGTCAAGTTTCTTAGATGGGTTCACTTTTATGGAGTTTCTACTCTAGGAGTCCTTCAGGGGTTCTTCAAATGGGACATGGTGCCAAGAAAAGGTCGTCAAAATCTGCCTTCCTGAAACCATATGGCGTTCCATTCCTTCGGCGCCCTGCCATTTGGTCATACAGCAGTTTACGACCATGTATGGGGTGTTTCTGTAAACTGCAGAATCAGGGTAATAAATATTAAGTTTTGTTTGGCTGTTAACCCTTGCTTTTTTTGCTGGAAAAAAACGGATAAAAATTGAAAATTTGCCCAAAAATTGCTGTTTTGGCACCGTTTTTATTTTCATGGGGTATTTTTATAGAGCAGATTCTTACGGACATGGCAATACCTTATATGGCTTTACACTATATTATCCATTTAGAAAGAAAAAATATATATAATTTATCATCTCCATAGTCTAAGAGTTAGTTTGTTTTAAAGTTTTTAGCTGATTGTCTTAGGTAGGGCTCATTTTTTGCGAAATGAGAGGACGGTTTTATTGTCACTATTTTGGGGGGATATGACTTTTTGTGATGTAAGGTGACCCCAAAAAATACCTTTTTTTGCACCATTAAAATTTTATTTTTTTGACTGTGTTCATCTGAGGGGTTAGGTCATGGGGTATTTTTATAGAGCAGATTCTTATGGACGCAGCTACACCTAATATGTATACTTTTTTTTAAAATGTATTTAAGTGATACACTATATTAACCAAAAAAATTACATTTTTATATCTCCATAGTCTAAGAGTTAGTTGTTTTTTTTTTGTTTTTTTTTAGCCGATTGTCTTAGGTAGGGGCTCATTTTTTGCGTGATGAGAGGACTTTTTTTGCACCGTTTTTTTTTTTTTTTGACCTTGTTCATCTGATGGGTCATGGGGTATTGTTATAGAGCAGATTCTTATGGACGCTGTGATATCTAATAAGTCAACTCTTTTATTCATTTTAGTTTTATAAAATATTTTTTAAGACATTTTTTATATTTTTTTGGGTATCTCATGTCTGAGAACCATAGTTTTTTTTTTTTTTTTTTTTTTGATTGTCATTGGCTAAATGGAGTTAAAATTGGGGAAGGGGATTATAAATTTAGCACTCCATGGAAGTGTGGTACTCTGCGAAGCAACCGTTAATGCAGATGCCCAGATGATCGGGACATGTGTCAGACTGAGTGGTGGTGTCCTTCTGTATCCCCCTCCTGTGACACACTCTGCAGCACTTTTTTGGGGACTGTCCCTTCTTTCCAGTATGGGGGGAACACACCTGGAAAGTGTTGGCCAGGGACGTACAGGGCGCCTCCAGTTCCTGAGGTACTCCGGCCTGCTCTTTCCCAGTCAGAAAGGATCAGGGCCTTGAGGACTGCCTCCGAGAACTGGAGGAATTTCTCTGTGTTGCCAGTGCTCCAGGACAGCACAAAAGAGTTGTACAAGGCAACCTGTACCAAGTAGACCACAACTTTTTTGTACCATGCCAGGGTTTTGCACATGGCATTATATGGCTTGAGGACTTGATCAGAGAGATCAACTCCTCACATATACCGATTGTAGTCGACAATACAATCGGACTTGAGGACTGTTGCCGCGGTACCTCACACAGGGACAGGGGTTATGCCCTTACCGTGAATTGTTGACAGTAAAAGGACATCCTTCTTGTCCACTGGTAAGGGCACAGGTCTCACCCCTGGGGATAGGTACATGGAGGCTGTGGGTAGGGAGGCAGCATTAATTTTTCCGCATGGTCCCACAAGCGGACGGGGATCTGGCGGCGAGGGACTGGAACAAGGGGATACTAGTATAAAAGTTATCCACGTACAGGTGGTAACCCTTATCTAACAGTGAGTGCATAAGGTCCCACACAAGTTTCCCACTAACACCCAGCGTGGGGGGACATTCTGGGCTTTCAATACAGGAATCTCACCCCTCGTACACACAAACTTGGAAGTGTACCCTGAGGTACTCTCACAAAGTTTGTACAGCTTAACGCCATACCTCTCCTGCTTAGAGTGAACATGTTGGCGGAAAATGAGTTTCCTCTTGAAAGCAATGAGAGACTCATCAACCGCGACCTCCCATCCAGGTACATAGACCTCCCAAAATTTGGCCCCATTTGGGGGGGGGGGCATGCTGCATTATGTGCATAATGCAGGCATTTCCGAATGGCCTCAAACTGGGTACGTGTCATGGTCGTACTGTAAAGTGGGGTCTGATAGAGGACATCCCCACTCCAGTAATGCCTGACACAGTTTTTTTTTTACTAGGCCCATGTGCAGCACAAGGCCCCAAAACTTCCTCATCTCGGCTGCACTTACCGGAGTCCAGCCACCGGACCTAGACAAAAAGGAGCCCGGGTGTTGAGCAATGAACTGTTGGGCGTACCAGTTCATAAGCTAATCTGGTGGGCCGGAAAACTAGTACGAACCCCAGAGCTGCTCGTACTAGTGTGGGCCACAGGGTCCCTGACATGGCAGTCCCCTTGCTCCGCCTGGCGGCGTCTCTGCTGCCTTGGGGGCTTATCATCGCTAGATGATGAGGAAGACGCGGATGACAAGAGGAAAGTTGGGTCATCATCGTCCTTAATGAAGCTCTCGGATTCAGAGGCAAGCAGGGCGTATGCCTCCTCGACCGAGAACATCTGGTGGGCCATAGGGGAGTGTGTGCGTGTGTGTGCATAGAAAACTTTATTCTGTGTGCGTGAATGGGGGACGGGTGTTCGCATACTTTGCCCTAAACCTAAATAACCCAAAATATTGAAATTCACAAAAAGTGTAAAAATATAAAAATAAAGATTCAAACGCGCTGATCAGCGCTACGAAGCTGATCAGCGGTGGGGTGGGCGATGCACTAACAGTGGCCGGACAATAAGTGTCGGCTACAGTCAGCGCATGCAAACAAAAAAAAACACTTGCGCCCCAAAAAATGTGTGTGTGAGGGCAGGGGGGGCAAGCTGCACTACCTCTGGGGGGTCTAGGGTCACACAGCTGAGTGCTGTGGACCACAGACACCCGATCCGGGTGCTACACCACATAAATTTTATTTTTTTTCCCTACCTCTCCCAAATATGCCTATTTGTGCCTAATGGCACAAAAAACTTACACTGCAGCCAGAGCTCTTCTCTCTCCCCACTCCATGGACATGCATGAGTGGGAGAGGAGCTGCGGAAATTCAAATTTGCCGGTCCGCCCGCCCACCTGCCCAGCCAGCCAATCAGAAGCTCTCCTGAGAGGTGCCGTGACTGCCACCTCTCAGGATCGCAGGACGGTCATGGGTGGTGTATTATCACACCACTGATCACCGTCCTATTCCAGGTTATCGAGTCACCAGAGACCCGAATAACCCTGAAACGCAGCAAACCGCAGGTCTGAATTGACCTGCCGTTTGCTGCGATCGCCAACACGGGGGGATCACAGGACCTCTCAATGATTTGAGCAGGCACCTTGTTCTGATCACCGCACGCCACGCGGCGGTGTTCGGAACTACACAGGGCGTACCTGTACGTCCTGTGTCCTTAAGTACTACGACATCAGGGCGTACAGGTACGCCCTGTGTCCGTAAGAGGTTAAGGACGACTCTTTTATTGTGGCAGATGAGAAAATGGGGAAGGACATTACACAGGGGGATAGCCAGACCACCCTCAGTTCGTCTTCTCAGTGCGAATTGGACCATGAAGAGGAGGAGGAGCTGGATACACTTCGGCAACCGGCAACCGAGGAGGGGAGACAAGGGGAACACAGTAGTTCCAACAAAGGCAGGGAAACACTCTCCAAGGCATGGGACACTTTCATTACACCCGCCAGCAACCTTACCCTGAAGAGCGGCCTAGTGGTACAAGGAGGGAAAAGTTTTGGAAGATGGTGAAGGAATACATAGCAGACCGTGTCAGCGCCCTAAATAATCCCTCAGTGCCTTACAACTACTGGGTGTCCAAGCTGGAAACGTTTCACGAACTTGCTCTCTACGAAGGTCCTCGCCTGCCCTGCCGCCAGTTTTGTCTGAGCGTGTATTTAGTGCTGCTGGTGGCATTATAACAGATAAGCATATCCGCTTCTCCACTGGCAATGCTGACAGGTTGACTCAGATAAAAATGAACAAGGCCTAGATTGCCCCTGACTTCTCAACTCCACCAGAGGAGAGATGAGCTGATGATGAACATAAAGGCAATTTCAATCTAAATCTAAAGTTTTAGAGGTCAGCTCAGCAGCAGGCCCTCGCCCATAATGTTTTAGAGGGTCAGCTCAGCAGCAGGCCCTCACATATAATGTTTTAGAGCATCAGCTCACCAGCAGGCCCTCGCATATAATGTTTTAGAGGGTCAGCTCAGGCCCGCACCTAAAATCTTTTACTTAGTCAGCAAACCTGCAGGCCCGCAACTCAATGTGAATGAGGCCCTCCTTTATGTGATATAGAGGTTGTAATGGAGTGCCTCTTCCTTGTAATTTTTGGCAGCACTTGCACTTTATATACAAGAAAATATACAGGAAATAATGTTTTCAATCAATTTGTCATAGAAAGTCAATTTTTTACATTGGTTTTGTGCGTAGATTGTGGGCCTGGTGATCACTTTAAGCCATTTTAAGCTGCATCGGCAGCAGCATGGTGATAAAAATAAGTGGCAAGGTGACATGGTGTGGAGATGGCAGGATGAGGAGGCCACATAGTGACACAATGACTGAGTCTGGATAAAAGACTATGGCCACAGATTGTTTAGAAAGATGCAGATGGAAACAATCTGTGGGGCTGTATCACGGTCACCTGCAGATTAATCCAGCCATAAAATTCAATTTGGGTTTGTCGGTTCCACCTCAGCTCACCAGCATACCCGCACCAAAAATCTTTTACTGGTTCAGCACACCTACAGGCCCGCAACTCAAATATTTTACTGGGTCATCTCACATGCAGGCCCGCAACTTAAATCTTTTACAGGGTGAGCTCACATGCAGGCCCGCAAATCATGCTGCCTTGCTTTGAAGTAGTAGCCGTAGCCTTTTATCAGGCTCCCTCTCTGAAATCGAACAATGATTCCCCGTTACTGGTCGTCACCATGTTAGGCGCATAAAAGAACATCGAAAGTTGACAGGAAAGATATCCAAATGGATCGTGGACATCACGGGGACATGTGATCAGGCAGAAGTTATCTAGAGTCAACAAAGCGGCAGCAGGTCCTCTCCTATATAATCTTTCCTCATCCAAAAAACTGCAGTGACATTCCCTGTAATTTTTTATTACTCATTCCAATAACAGGGTATCTTAAGAATCCTGTACTGTTATTTATCGTCACTACCTTTCCAAATCGGGAGTGGGTAATTGCCGCGTGCCTGCTGCCTTCCTTGGATGTTTCTGCTTTAATAACTTGACCCACTCTCTCCATCCAATCAGATTTCAGCCATTGACCTCCCTTGGATGTGGTATCCCTTTCTCAAACTCCCTCTCCAGCATCAAACCCTGATTCCACATTACCTGTGATCACCATGATAGGAGCAGAAAAGAACATCAAAAGTTGATAGGGCAGACGTCTAAATGGATCATCACCATTATGGGGACGTGCAATCACCCAGAGGTTATCTAGAGTCATCAATGCGGCAGCAGGCCCTTGTCCCTAAGGTTTTAGATGGTCAGATCAGCAGGCCCTTGCTCAAAATGTTTTTGAAGTTCACCAGCAGGCCATCAACCATAATTTTTCATGGGTGTGTATGATAATCTCCTTTATGTGTAACAAAAAGTGTTTTAGAGTGCTGGTTCCTTGTAAATTTGTGGCAGCCCTTTCACTTACTGAATAGGCTTTGAGTGTAGGAGTCCTACTACCTGAACTATGATACCATAATGATGATGAGGCCCTCCTTTATGTGATATACAGGCTGTTTCGGAGTGCCTCTTGCTTGTAATTTTATTGCAGCACTTGCACTTAATATATAATTGAAAATACAGGAAAGAATGTTTGCTAACAATTGTTCCTGTCAAATTGATTTTTTGGGGGGTTTTGTGCATATTTTTGTCAGTCTGTAAAAGTGTCGTACAACTCGGACAACATGGTTCCCAGCAGCGACATGATTCCCAGCAGCGAGCTGGGAGTCCAAGATGCATCCAGACATCGTCCCCATGGTGTTCCCGATCCATTTTGGTGGTGTTTCTCTCACTTTCTGACCTTTTCCAATGGACCAGGCACCCTCCCCTCTTCAGAGCAGGGGGTGCCTGGTTGTCTCCCATTGACTTCCATTATACTTGTGTGCTCGGCCATGCACACAAAAATAGCAATGTGTTCAGCCCGAACACCCAAACACACAAATACTTTTGTGCTCAATCATCACTATGGGGAAGTCTTTGAGCCTGTCTGTGTCTGCCAACGTCTGGAGCTGTAACTACGATCAGGGACAATACATGTCCTTTATGGTCCACTGGGTAAATGTGGTTCCTGCACAGCTACACCAGCAACTTGGCCATGTGACACCGCTTCTGCCTCCACGTTGGTCCTGAGACAATTTCTGCTTCTGCCTTCTCATCCTCCACCGTGTCCTCAGCCTCCACTGCAGGGACAATTCACAGTGCCCCTCCAGCTTACCATATGTGCAAGGCACGGCAGTGTCACGCTGTTCTGCACCTTGTTAGCCTGGAAGAACACAGGGGAGGAACTGCCCCTTGTCCTTCATCAAGAAATCGAATCCTGGCTTTCTCCCCGACAACTCAAAATCGGAACCATGGTGAACTACAACGGGAAGAACATGGTGTTGGCGCTGCGCCAAGAAGAGCTGAGCCGTGCACCCTGCATGGCGCACTTGTTCATTATGGTTGTCAAGTGTTTCCAGAAGTCTTCGACCTATCAGCAAAACATCCTAAAAATGGCCAGGAAACTTTGCATGCACTTCAGCCACTCGTACAAAGCAAAGCACATCTTCCTTAAGTTGAATCTGCAGAACGGCATCCCCAACATAGACTGATATGCGAGTTTCCACCCGTTGGAATTCCACCCTCCATAAGTTGGACCAACTATATGAACAGAGAAAGGCCATAAACAATTTCTTGATGATCCAAGAAGACAGAAGTTCTCCCCTGTGTAACTTCAATGTCAGACAGTGGCAGCTCATGCGTGACACCTGTGGTTTGCTCATGCCCTTTGAGGAGGCCATGTTATTTGTCAGTCGCCAGGACTACGGGATGAACAACTGTATTCCACTGCTTCATGTCCTGGAACAGATGCAGGTAAATATGACTGGTAAAGGTACTGGAGACTTGGTGCCTAGATCTCACGGCCACATCAGCCCTGTGGGGGCTGAACTGGAGGAGGAGGAGGACATTGGAGCACAAGCAATGTGTAGCAAAATGTGTGGTTTTTCTACATAGGTGACAGAAGAGGAGGAGCAGGAGCAGCAAGAGGAGCTACAGGGCAATTAGGAAGACGAGGCAGATAACACAGACTCACTGTGAAAGTATGCAGTGGAGATGGAGGCAGGGAGTCCCCCCGAGTCAATTGCACAAATGGCCTGATGCATGCTCACTTGCTTGCGTAGTGACAGCCGAATTGTCAACATTCAGCAAAGGGATGACTTCTGGCTCTCCACCTTGTTGGACCCTTGCTACCAGTCCAAAATGGGGGCCTTTTGCACCATCGTCCATCCTCTCGCAGATTTGAATAGGGTCTCTCTGCGCTCACATTCCTCTGTCATGGCTGCTGTGGCAGTGTGGCGGGTAGGAGCAGTTCCAGCTTCATCAGCAGCAACTTGAGTCTAGAGTCACTGATGAGCAGCTAGTAAAGAAACTACTCACCAGCAGCAGCAGCTAGACCTAGAGCGGACCTGAACAAGCAGGTGGTGGCATACTTTGATAGCACCCTGCCACCCCACATTGAAGATCCGCTGGACTACTGGGCAGACAAACTGGATTTGTTGCCGCAACTGGAAAAGCTGCCCTGCCCGGCCAGTAGTGTGGCTCTGATGCAATTTAGTGTGTTATCTCGTTTCCCTCTCTTTTGTTTTGTTATCTCGTTTCCCTCTCTCAGCTGTCATCTAGTTGCACTGATTGCATCCCTTTATATCCCCTCCCATACTGCATCACTTTGCGGTTTATACAACTTCCTGGATTGTGCTCACTGCTAGATGCTGCAACTGCTGTTACTCAAGTAAGTCTGTTCCTTTATTTGTGTTTTCCTGTTGGCTTGAGCCTAGGTGACCCTGACTCCCTCCGTATTAAGTGTAGGGAGCCGGTGGTCGTGTACCCTCACTATTATAGGGTTTTCAGGTGTCACACAGTCTAGGTACTAGGGCATGCAATTATCTATCATAAAGATCTTTGCATGGGCTGAGCAGTCAGGGATAGCTCTAGTGCTTTTATAGGGCTCACCCTTATGTTCCTTAGTTTGAGATCAAGTCAGTCGGATCTTTATTTGTGTCTTCTAGTTTTCTGCACCATCCTTGACACTGTTCTATTAAATGCTTATACAAGTATAGCCCCCACTAGAGTGGAGTGAGTGTCAGCAGTAAGTTTGTGTTGACATCACTGATTATTTTGCCCTTACTCTGATCCATCAGAACAATAAACCCCCAAAAACTGATACCGTCTGTGGAGCATCTGCCTTTACTCAGTCAGCATTTGGTCAGTAATCCATCAGTATTGCTAAAGCCCAAAATACAGGAGTGGATCCAAAACAGAGATGACACATGAATGGAATATTTACATGTCTTCTGTGCTTTGTACCTACTCCTGCTTTTGGCTACAAAATCATAAGCCAATTCTGATGCAAAATAGTGAACATGTCATGCACGCCTTACAGCTGTTACATAGGCAGGATCCGTTGTGCGTCTCATTTTTCCTTCCTTCTGAAAGATCTGAAAGAATAAATAGTAGTCCACAAAATTGTGGGGATTGTGGGATCTGCATGGAAAGTCAGAGTGGCTCTATGACATAGTGGTGAGGTGTAAGCAGCATGAGGAGACCACAGAGTGGCCCAATGACAGAGTCTGGAGGTGGCAGCAGCATCAGGAAGCCACAGGGTGGCACAATGACAGTGTGGAGGTGGCAGCAGCAGCATCAGGATGCCACAGAGTGGCACAATGACAGAGTCTGGAGGTGGTAGCAGCATCAGGAGTAGGTCACAGGGTGGCACAATGACGGTGTGGAGGTGGCAGCAGCATCATCAAGAGACCTGAGTGGTGAGGGGGCAGCAGCATCAGGAGACCACAGAGTGACCCGTTGAAAGAGTGGGGAGGTTGGTGGCAATACCAGTACCAGCTGAAGATGGTGGGTGAAAGAAGGAGCACTTAGCATTAGATTTGCGGTAGCAGGTGGGTGGCAGCATCAGAATAATAGCTGAGGCAGATAGCCCAAAAAAAAAAACGGTCTCTTTTGTCAAAGTGTTGGTGTGGCACCATGGATGATCTAGTCTGATGTATCAGGCATTGGTGGGTGGAAATCCTGGCTGATCCACGCCTGATTAACCTTGACAAAGGTTAGTCTCTCCACATTTTGGGTGGACAGGCGAGTTAACTTGCTGTTAAGAAAGCAATTGGGATGAAAGCTGCCATCGAGGCGCAGCTCCAATGGATAGCTCAAATAGATGCACAACGCCATCAAATGGAAGCTGAAATGGATGCACAATGCCATCAAACGGAAGCTGAAAAGGATACACAACACCATCAAATGGAAGCTCAAATTGAGGCACAGTGCCAACAGATGAAAAGTCTGGAAAGGCAGAAAGAAGTTAAGATCATAGAAGCCAGACTTAGAGTACATGAGTATGATATGAGTCAGAGTAGTCATAGGTTCAAATATGTACTAAGTGAAGAAACAGACTACTACTTTCCTTCATATGCCCAGGAGAATGGAAGGAAATCTCCAGCATGTAAGGAAGAAATAAGTTATTATCCTTCTATCCCTGCTCATAAAAACAAAGAGAGGCCTAGTCCAGTGTTAGGAAAAAGGTGTGTGAATTTACCCTCTATCCCTACTGGAAAGATGAAGAAAAGGACTCGCCTAATTCAGAAGTAAGTGAGAAAATAGAATCGCATGATTCTATTCCTAGATGCCATGGCAATGTCCTGGAGAGTGTTGGAACAATTGTCCCAGAAAGACCACAGAGGACAGTCCTAGCTAGACTTCCAGCTCTGGAACCCACTGTATTTTCAGGAGATGTACTGAAGTTCATAGAGTGGAAGGCAAGTTTTGAAATGATCATTGGGCATCATTGCTTCAGTCCAGTTGACAAGTTATTCTACCTTCAGAGATATGTTGGTGGAGAAGCCAAGGAAGTTATTGAAGGTAACTTCTATAGAAAAGACAAAGAAGCCTACAAACAAGCTTGGGGAAAAATTGAATGCAAGATATAATCATAATTTCTTAGTACAAAGAGCCTTTAGAGAGAAACTGAATAGGTCCTAAAGAACACTCCAGACTAGAGTTGAGCGAACACCTGGATGTTCGGGTTCGAGAAGTTCGGCCGAACATCCCGGAAATGTTCGGGTTCGGGATCCGAACCCGATCCGAACTTCGTCCCGAACCCGAACCCCATTGAAGTCAATGGGGACCCGAACTTTTCGGCACTAAAAAGGCTGTAAAACAGCCCAGGAAAGAGCTAGAGGGCTGCAAAAGGCAGCAACATGTAGGTAAATCCCCTGCAAACAAATGTGGATAGGGAAATGAATTAAATTAAAAATTAAATAAATAAAAATTAACCAAAATCAATTGGAGAGAGGTTCCATAGCAGAGAATCTGGCTTCCCGTCACCCACAACTGGAACAGTCCATTCTCAGATATTTAGGCCCCGGCACCCAGGCAGAGGAGAGAGGTCCCGTAACAGAGAATCTGTCTTCATGTCAGCAGAGAATTAGTCTGCATGTCATAGCAGAGAATGAGGCTTCACGTCAGCCACCACTGCAACAGTCCATTGGCATATATTTAGGCCCAGCACACACACAGGCAGAGGAGAGAGGTCCCGTAACAGAGAATCTGGCTTCATGTCAGCAGAGAATCAGTCTGCATGTCATAGCAGAGAATGAGGCTTCACGTCAGCCACCACTGCAACAGTCCATTGGCATATATTTAGGCCCAGCACACACACAGGCAGAGGAGAGAGGTCCCGTAACAGAGGATCTGGCTTCATGTCAGCAGAGAATCAGTCTGCATGTCATAGCAGAGAATCAGGCTTCACGTCAGCCACCACTGCAACAGTCCATTGTCATAAATTTAGGCCCAGCACCCAGGCAGAGGAGAGAGGTCCCGTAACAGACAATCTGGCTTCATGTCAGCAGAGAATTAGTCTGCATGTCATAGCAGAGAATGAGGCTTCACGTCAGCCACCACTGCAACAGTCCATTGGCATATATTTAGGCCTAGCACACAGGCAGAGGAGAGAGGTCCCGTAACAGACAATCTGGCTTCATGTCAGCAGAGAATCAGTCTGCATGTCATAGCAGAGAATGAGGCTTCACGTCACCCACCACTGCAACAGTCCATTGGCATATATTTAGGCCTAGCACACAGGCAGAGCAGAGAGGTCCCGTAACAGACAATCTGGCTTCATGACAGCAGAGAATCAGTCTGCATGTCATAGCAGAGAATGAGGCTTCACGTCACCCACCACTGCAACAGTCCATTGGCATATATTTAGGCCTAGCACACAGGCAGAGCAGAGAGGTCCCGTAACAGACAATCTGGCTTCATGACAGCAGAGAATCAGTCTGCATGTCATAGCAGAGAATGAGGCTTCACGTCACCCACCACTGCAACAGTCCATTGGCATATATTTAGGCCTAGCACACAGGCAGAGCAGAGAGGTCCCGTAACAGACGATCTGGCTTCATGTCAGCAGAGAATCAGTCTGCATGTCATAGCAGAGAATGAGGCTTCACGTCAGCCACCACTGCAACAGTCCATTGGCATATATTTAGGCCCAGCACCCAGGCAGAGGAGGGAGGTCCCGTAACAGAGAATCTGTCTTCATGTCAGCAGAGAATTAGTCTGCATGTCATAGCAGAGAATGAGGCTTCACGTCAGCCACCACTGCAACAGTCCATTGGCATATATTTAGGCCCAGCACACACACAGGCAGAGGAGAGAGGTCCCGTAACAGAGAATCTGTCTTCATGTCAGCAGAGAATTAGTCTGCATGTCATAGCAGAGAATCAGGCTTCACGTCACCCACCACTGCAACAGTCCATTGGCATATATTTAGGCCCAGCACCCAGGCAGAGGAGGGAGGTCCCGTAACAGAGAATCTGTCTTCATGTCAGCAGAGAATTAGTCTGCATGTCATAGCAGAGAATGAGGCTTCACGTCAGCCACCACTGCAACAGTCCATTGGCATATATTTAGGCCCAGCACACACACAGGCAGAGGAGAGAGGTCCCGTAACAGAGAATCTGTCTTCATGTCAGCAGAGAATTAGTCTGCATGTCATAGCAGAGAATGAGGCTTCACGTCAGCCACCACTGCAACAGTCCATTGGCATATATTTAGGCCCAGCACACACACAGGCAGAGGAGAGAGGTCCCGTAACAGACAATCTGGCTTCATGTCAGCAGAGAATTAGTCTGCATGTCATAGCAGAGAATGAGGCTTCACGTCACCCACCACTGCAACAGTCCATTGGCATATATTTAGGCCCAGCACCCAGGCAGAGGAGGGAGGTCCCGTAACAGAGAATCTGTCTTCATGTCAGCAGAGAATTAGTCTGCATGTCATAGCAGAGAATGAGGCTTCACGTCACCCACCACTGCAACAGTCCATTGGCATATATTTAGGCCTAGCACACAGGCAGAGCAGAGAGGTCCCGTAACAGACAATCTGGCTTCATGACAGCAGAGAATCAGTCTGCATGTCATAGCAGAGAATGAGGCTTCACGTCACCCACCACTGCAACAGTCCATTGGCATATATTTAGGCCTAGCACACAGGCAGAGCAGAGAGGTCCCGTAACAGACGATCTGGCTTCATGTCAGCAGAGAATCAGTCTGCATGTCATAGCAGAGAATGAGGCTTCACGTCAGCCACCACTGCAACAGTCCATTGGCATATATTTAGGCCCAGCACCCAGGCAGAGGAGGGAGGTCCCGTAACAGAGAATCTGTCTTCATGTCAGCAGAGAATTAGTCTGCATGTCATAGCAGAGAATGAGGCTTCACGTCAGCCACCACTGCAACAGTCCATTGGCATATATTTAGGCCCAGCACACACACAGGCAGAGGAGAGAGGTCCCGTAACAGAGAATCTGTCTTCATGTCAGCAGAGAATTAGTCTGCATGTCATAGCAGAGAATCAGGCTTCACGTCACCCACCACTGCAACAGTCCATTGGCATATATTTAGGCCCAGCACCCAGGCAGAGGAGGGAGGTCCCGTAACAGAGAATCTGTCTTCATGTCAGCAGAGAATTAGTCTGCATGTCATAGCAGAGAATGAGGCTTCACGTCAGCCACCACTGCAACAGTCCATTGGCATATATTTAGGCCCAGCACACACACAGGCAGAGGAGAGAGGTCCCGTAACAGAGAATCTGTCTTCATGTCAGCAGAGAATTAGTCTGCATGTCATAGCAGAGAATGAGGCTTCACGTCAGCCACCACTGCAACAGTCCATTGGCATATATTTAGGCCCAGCACACACACAGGCAGAGGAGAGAGGTCCCGTAACAGACAATCTGGCTTCATGTCAGCAGAGAATTAGTCTGCATGTCATAGCAGAGAATGAGGCTTCACGTCACCCACCACTGCAACAGTCCATTGGCATATATTTAGGCCCAGCACCCAGGCAGAGGAGGGAGGTCCCGTAACAGAGAATCTGTCTTCATGTCAGCAGAGAATTAGTCTGCATGTCATAGCAGAGAATGAGGCTTCACGTCAGCCACCACTGCAACAGTCCATTGGCATATATTTAGGCCCAGCACACACACAGGCAGAGGAGAGAGGTCCCGTAACAGAGGATCTGGCTTCATGTCAGCAGAGAATCAGTCTGCATGTCATAGCAGAGAATCAGGCTTCACGTCAGCCACCACTGCAACAGTCCATTGGCATATATTTAGGCCTAGCACACAGGCAGAGGAGAGAGGTCCCGTAACAGACAATCTGGCTTCATGTCAGCAGAGAATCAGTCTGCATGTCATAGCAGAGAATGAGGCTTCACGTCAGCCACCACTGCAACAGTCCATTGTCATAAATTTAGGCCCAGCACCCAGGCAGAGGAGAGAGGTCCCGTAACAGACAATCTGGCTTCATGTCAGCAGAGAATTAGTCTGCATGTCATAGCAGAGAATCAGGCTTCATGTCAGCCACCACTGCAACAGTCCATTGGCATATATTTAGGCCTAGCACACAGGCAGAGGAGAGGTTCATTCAACTTTGGGTAGCATCGCAATATAATGGTAAAATGAAAATAAAAATAGGATTGAATGAGGAAGTGCCCTGGAGTCCAATAATATATGGTTATGGGGAGGTAGTTAATGTCTAATCTGGACAAGGGACGGACAGGTCCTGTGGGATCCATGCCTGGTTCATTTTTATGAACGTCAGCTTGTCCACATTGGCTGTAGACAGGCGGCTGCGTTTGTCTGTAATGACGCCCCCTGCCGTGCTGAATACACGTTCAGACAAAACGCTGGCTGCCGGGCAGGCCAGCACCTCCAAGGCATAAAAGGCTAGCTCTGGCCACGTGGACAATTTAGAGACCCAGAAGTTGAATGGGGCCGAACCATCAGTCAGTACGTGGAGGGGTGTGCACACGTACTGTTCCACCATGTTAGTGAAATGTTGCCTCCTGCTAACACGTTGCGTATCAGGTGGTGGTGCAGTTAGCTGTGGCGTGTTGACAAAAGTTTTCCACATCTCTGCCATGCTAACCCTGCCCTCAGAGGAGCTGGCCGTGACACAGCTGCCTTGGCGACCTCTTGCTCCTCCTCTGCCTTGGCCTTGGGCTTCCACTTGTTCCCCTGTGACATTTGGGAATGCTCTCAGTAGCGCGTCTACCAACGTGCGCTTGTACTCGCGCATCTTCCTATCACGCTCCAGTGCAGGAAGTAAGGTGGGCACATTGTCTTTGTAGCGTGGATCCAGCAGGGTGGCAACCCAGTAGTCCGCACAGGTTAAAATGTGGGCAACTCTGCTGTCGTTGCGCAGGCACTGCAGCATGTAGTCGCTCATGTGTGCCAGGCTGCCCAGGGATAAGGACAAGCTGTCCTCTGTGGGAGGCGTATCGTCATCGTCCTGCCTTTCCCCCCAGCCACGCACCAGTGATGGACCCGAGCTGCGTTGGGTGCCACCCCGCTGTGACCATGCTTCATCCTCATCCTCCTCCACCTCCTCCTCATCCTCGTCCTCCTCGTCCTCCAGTAGTGGGCCCTGGCTGGCCACATTTGTACCTGGCCTCTGCTGTTGCCAAAAACCTCCCTCTGAGTCACTTCGAAGAGACTGGCCTGAAAGTGCTAAAAATGACCCCTCTTCCTCCTCCTCCTCCTCCTCCTCCTGGGCCACCTCCTCTTCCATCATCGCCCTAAGTGTTTTCTCAAGGAGACATAGAAGTGGTATTGTAACGCTGATAACGGTGTCATCGCCACTGGCCATGTTGGTGGAGTACTCGAAACAGCGCAACAGGGCACACAGGTCTCGCATGGAGGCCCAGTCATTGGTGGTGAAGTGGTGCTGTTCTGTAGTGCGACTGACCCGTGCGTGCTGCAGCTGAAACTCCACTATGGCCTGCTGCTGCTCGCACAGTCTGTCCAGCATGTGCAAGGTGGAGTTCCACCTGGTGGGCACGTCGCATATGAGGCGGTGAGCGGGAAGGCCGAAGTTACGCTGTAGCGCAGACAGGCGAGCAGCAGCAGGATGTGAACGCCGGAAGCGCGAACAGACGGCCCGCACTTTATGCAGCAGCTCTGACATGTCGGGGTAGTTGTGAATGAACTTCTGCACCACCAAATTCAGCACATGCGCCAAGCAAGGGATGTGCGTCAAATTGGCTAGTCCCAGAGCTGCAACGAGATTTCGCCCATTATCACACACCACCAGGCCGGGCTTGAGGCTCACCGGCAGCAACCACTCGTCGGTCTGTTGTTCTATACCCCGCCACAACTCCTGTGCGGTGTGGGGCCTGTCCCCCAAACATATGAGTTTCAGAATGGCCTGCTGACGTTTACCCCGGGCTGTGCTGAAGTTGGTGGTGAAGGTGTGTGGCTGACTGGATGAGCAGGTGGAAGAAGAGGAGGAGGAAGCCGAGAAGGAGGAGGTGGCAACAGGAGGCAAAGAATGTTGCCCTGCGATCCTTGGCGGCGGAAGGACGTGCGCCAAACAGCTCTCCGCCTGGGGCCCAGCTGCCACTACATTTACCCAGTGTGCAGTTAGGGAGATATAGCGTCCCTGGCCGTGCTTACTGGTCCACGTATCTGTGGTTAGGTGGACCTTGCCACAGATGGCGTTGCGCAGTGCACACTTGATTTTATCGGATACTTGGTTGTGCAGGGAAGGCACGGCTCTCTTGGAGAAGTAGTGCCGGCTGGGAACAACATACTGTGGGACAGCAAGCGACATGAGCTGTTTGAAGCTGTCTGTGTCCACCAGCCTAAATGACAGCATTTCATAGGCCAGTAGTTTAGAAATGCTGGCATTCAGGGCCAGGGATCGAGGGTGGCTAGGTGGGAATTTACGCTTTCTATCAAATGTTTGTGAGATGGAGAGCTGAACGCTGGCGTGTGACATGGTTGAGACGCTTGGTGACGGAGGTGGTGGTGGTGGTGTTGGTGGTACATCCCCTGTTTGCTGGGCGGCAGGTGCCAACGTTCCTCCAGAGGCGGAGGAAGAGGCCGAGGCGGCAGCAGCAGAATAGGCCGAGGCGGCAGCAGCAGAAGAGGTAGCAGGGGGAGCCTGAGTGACTTCCTTGGTTTTAAGGTGTTTACTCCACTGCAGTTCATGCTTTGCATGCAGGTGCCTGGTCATGCAGGTTGTGCTCAGGTTCAGAACGTTAATGCCTCGCTTCAGGCTCTGATGGCACAGCGTGCAAACCACTCGGGTCTTGTCGTCAGCACATTGTTTGAAGAAGTGCCATGCCAGGGAACTCCTTGAAGCTGCCTTTGGGGTGCTCGGTCCCAGATGGCGGCGGTCAGTAGCAGGCGGAGTCTCTTGGCGGCGGGTGTTCTGCTTTTGCCCACTGCTCCCTCTTTTGCTACGCTGTTGGCTCGGTCTCACCACTGCCTCTTCCTCCGAACTGTGAAAGTCAGTGGCACGACCTTCATTCCATGTGGGGTCTAGGACCTCATCGTCCCCTGCATCGTCTTCCACCCAGTCTTGATCCCTGACCTCCTGTTCAGTCTGCACACTGCAGAAAGACGCAGCAGTTGGCACCTGTGTTTCGTCATCATCAGAGACATGCTGAGGTGGTATTCCCATGTCCTCATCATCAGGAAACATAAGTGGTTGTGCGTCAGTGCATTCTATGTCTTTCACCGCTGGGGAAGGGCTAGGTGGATGCCCTTGGGAAACCCTGCCAGCGGAGTCTTCAAACAGCATAAGAGACTGCTGCATAACTTGAGGCTGAGACAGTTTCCCTGGTATGCATGGGGGTGATGTGACAGACTGATGGGGTTGGTTTTCAGGCGCCATCTGTGCGCTTTCTGCAGAAGACTGGGTGGGAGATAATGTGAACGTGCTGGATCCACTGTCGGCCACCCAATTGACTAATGCCTGTACCTGCTCAGGCCTTACCATCCTTAGAACGGCATTGGGCCCCACCATATATCGCTGTAAATTCTGGCGGCTACTGGGACCTGAGGTAGTTGGTACACTAGGACGTGTGGATGTGGCAGAACGGCCACGTCCTCTCCCAGCACCAGAGGGTCCACTAACACCACCACGACCATGTCCACGTCCGCGTCCCTTACTAGATGTTTTTCTCA
The DNA here is from genome assembly GCF_014858855.1 of Bufo gargarizans. Lineage (NCBI taxonomy): Eukaryota > Metazoa > Chordata > Amphibia > Anura > Bufonidae > Bufo > Bufo gargarizans. The sequence continues at coordinate 124,598,202 of NC_058086.1, forward strand.
TTGTTATGGTTCACCACAACAACAAATATATTATTTGGCCCAATGTATTGTATTCAAATTCAGCGGGATATAAATTTGAGGCCTAGTATTTAGGCGCTGGGTGACCGGTATGGATTTAGTGACAGAATTAGACTTGGAAATGCACAGAAGCGTGTGTGTGAAGTTATTCTGAATGACCCTATGTGCACCTTCAATATGATCTACCCTTTTAGGGATAGATTTCAAATAGCTCTGATATAGCAGAAACGACTAAATTATGAAATTGCTAAATTGGGAATTGTATTTCAACCCAGAACAAAAAATGTGCTTTGACGGACACTAAATAACTTTCCCAGCCACAACAGGACAGCGGTAACGAGAGATTTAGCGGGATATAAATTTGAGGCCTAGTATTTAGGCGCTGGGTGACAGGTATGGGTTTAGTGACAGAATTAGATTTGGAAATGCACAGTAGCGGGTGTGTGAAGTTATTCTGAATGACCCTATGTGCACCTTGAATATTATATACCCTTTTAGGGATAGATTTCAAATAGCTCTGATATAGCAGAAACCACTAAATTATGAAATTGCTAAATTGGGAATTGTATTTCAACCCAGAACAAGAAATGTGCTTGAACGGACACTAAATAACTCGCCCAGCTACAGCACTAGGGACAGATTTAGCTGGATATAAATTTGAGGCCTAGTATTTAGGCGCTGGGTGACCGGTATGGATTTAGTGACAGAATTAGACTTGGAAATGCACAGAAGCGTGTGTGTGAAGTTATTCTGAATGACCCTATGTGCACCTTCAATATGATCTACCCTTTTAGGGATAGATTTCAAATAGCTCTGATATAGCAGAAACGACTAAATTATGAAATTGCTAAATTGGGAATTGTATTTCAACCCAGAACAAAAAATGTGCTTTGACGGACACTAAATAACTTTCCCAGCCACAACAGGACAGCGGTAACGAGAGATTTAGCGGGATATAAATTTGAGGCCTAGTATTTAGGCGCTGGGTGACAGGTATGGGTTTAGTGACAGAATTAGATTTGGAAATGCACAGTAGCGGGTGTGTGAAGTTATTCTGAATGACCCTATGTGCACCTTGAATATTATATACCCTTTTAGGGATAGATTTCAAATAGCTCTGATATAGCAGAAACCACTAAATTATGAAATTGCTAAATTGGGAATTGTATTTCAACCCAGAACAAGAAATGTGCTTGAACGGACACTAAATAACTCGCCCAGCTACAGCACTAGGGACAGATTTAGCTGGATATAAATTTGAGGCCTAGTATTTAGGCGCTGGGTGACCGGTATGGATTTAGTGACAGAATTAGACTTGGAAATGCACAGAAGCGTGTGTGTGAAGTTATTCTGAATGACCCTATGTGCACCTTGAATATTATATACCCTTTTAGGGATAGATTTCAAATAGCTCTGATATAGCAGAAACCACTAAATTATGAAATTGCTAAATTGGGAATTGTATTTCAACCCAGAACAAGAAATGTGCTTGAACGGACACTAAATAACTCGCCCAGCTACAGCACTAAGGACAGATTTAGCGGGATATAAATTTGAGGCCTAGTATTTAGGCGCTGGGTGACAGGTATGGGTTTAGTGCCAGAATTAGACTTGGAAATACACAGTAGCGGGTGTGTGTGAAGTTATTCTGAATGACCCAATGTGCACCTTGAATATTATATACCCTTTTAGGGATAGATTTCAAATAGCTCTGATATAGCAGAAACCACTAAATTATGAAATTGCTAAATTGGGAATTGTATTTCAACCCAGAACAAGAAATGTGCTTGAACGGACACTAAATAACTCGCCCAGCTACAGCACTAAGGACAGATTTAGCGGGATATAAATTTGAGGCCTAGTATTTAGGCGCTGGGTGACAGGTATGGGTTTAGTGCCAGAATTAGACTTGGAAATACACAGTAGCGGGTGTGTGTGAAGTTATTCTGAATGACCCAATGTGCACCTTGAATATTATATACCCTTTTAGGGATAGATTTCAAATAGCTCTGATATAGCAGAAACCACTAAATTATGAAATTGCTAAATTGGGAATTGTATTTCAACCCAGAACAAGAAATGTGCTTGAACGGACACTAAATAACTCGCCCAGCTACAGCACTAAGGACAGATTTAGCGGGATATAAATTTGAGGCCTAGTATTTAGGCGCTGGGTGACAGGTATGGGTTTAGTGCCAGAATTAGACTTGGAAATACACAGTAGCGGGTGTGTGTGAAGTTATTCTGAATGACCCAATGTGCACCTTGAATATTATATACCCTTTTAGGGATAGATTTCAAATAGCTCTGATATAGCAGAAACCACTAAATTATGAAATTGCTAAATTGGGAATTGTATTTCAACCCAGAACAAGAAATGTGCTTGAACGGACACTAAATAACTCGCCCAGTTACAGCACTAAGGACAGATTTAGCGGGATATAAATTTGAGGCCTAGTATTTAGGCGCTGGGTGACAGGTATGGGTTTAGTGCCAGAATTAGACTTGGAAATACACAGTAGCGGGTGTGTGTGAAGTTATTCTGAATGACCCAATGTGCACCTTGAATATTATATACCCTTTTAGGGATAGATTTCAAATAGCTCTGATATAGCAGAAACCACTAAATTATGAAATTGCTAAATTGGGAATTGTATTTCAACCCAGAACAAGAAATGTGCTTGAACGGACACTAAATAACTCGCCCAGCTACAGCACTAAGGACAGATTTAGCGGGATATAAATTTGAGGCCTAGTATTTAGGCGCTGGGTGACAGGTATGGGTTTAGTGCCAGAATTAGACTTGGAAATACACAGTAGCGGGTGTGTGTGAAGTTATTCTGAATGACCCAATGTGCACCTTGAATATTATATACCCTTTTAGGGATAGATTTCAAATAGCTCTGATATAGCAGAAACCACTAAATTATGAAATTGCTAAATTGGGAATTGTATTTCAACCCAGAACAAGAAATGTGCTTGAACGGACACTAAATAACTCGCCCAGCTACAGCACTAGGGACAGATTTAGCTGGATATAAATTTGAGGCCTAGTATTTAGGCGCTGCGTGACAGGTATGGGTTTAGTGACAGAATTAGACTTGGAAATACACAGTAGCGGGTGTGTGTGAAGTTATTCTGAATGACCCAATGTGCACCTTGAATATTATATACCCTTTTAGGGATAGATTTCAAATAGCTCTGATATAGCAGAAACCACTAAATTATGAAATTGCTAAATTGGGAATTGTATTTCAACCCAGAACAAGAAATGTGCTTGAACGGACACTAAATAACTCGCCCAGCTACAGCACTAGGGACAGATTTAGCTGGATATAAATTTGAGGCCTAGTATTTAGGCGCTGGGTGACCGGTATGGATTTAGTGACAGAATTAGACTGGGATATGGCCAAAAAATAAACAGACTATTGCTGGTTAAATGCACTTGGTGTGACAGCTTCACCCTGATGTAGGCTTTAGCCAAAAAACAACCACACCATTGAGGGTTAAATGCACTTGGTGACAGGCGCAGCTTGCCCCTGATTTAGTATATGGCCAAAAAATGAACAGACTATTGCTGGTTAAATGCACTTGGTGTGACAGCTTCACCCTGATGTAGGCTTTAGCCAAAAAACAACCACACCATTGAGGGTTAAATGCACTTGGTGACAGGCGCAGCTTGCCCCTGATTTTGTATATGGCCAAAAAATGAACAGACTATTGCTGGTTAAATGCACTTGGTGTGACAGCTTCACCCTGATGTAGGCTTTAGCCAAAAAACAACCACACCATTGAGGGTTAAATGCACTTGGTCGCAGCTTGTGCTGGCGCACCACAAGACACAAAATGGCCGCCGATCACCCCAGAAAAATGTGACTGACAAACGGTCTGTGCAGCCTAAAAACAGTGAGCAATTGAGGATCAGCAGCTCAATGATCCACAGCTGCAGATCGATCAGTTAATCAAGTCCTTTGGAGGAGTTAATCTGCCTAATCTCGCCCTACTGTCGCAGCCGCAACCTCTCCCTACGCTAATCAGAGCAGAGTGACGGGCGGCGCTATGTGACTCCAGCTTAAATAGAGGCTGGGTCACATGGTGCTCTGGCCAATCACAGCCATGCCAATAGTAGGCATGGCTGTGATGGCCTCTTGGGGCAAGTAGTATGACGCTTGTTGATTGGCTGCTTTGCAGCCTTTCAAAAAGCGCCAAGAAAGCGTCACAAAAGCGCGAAGAAAGCGACGAACACCGAACCCGAACCCGGACTTTTACGAAAATGTCCGGGTTCGGGTCCGTGTCACGGACACCCCAAAATTCGGTACGAACCCGAACTATACAGTTCGAGTTCGCTCATCCCTACTCCAGACTCTAAAAGTATGGTGACTTCCTGCAAGCATGCAGCAAGGCCATCCTACATGTTCAAGGACTGGAAGTACTGAACGACTATCTAGAAAACCACAGGATGCTAACTAAGCTACCTGAAGAAGGGGCTTCTAGATGGAATCGCTCCACTATGTGACTAAACAGTTAGATCTAGGTAAGAACTTCCCAAGTTTTAAAGAGTTCTCTGAGTTTGTCAATGAGGAAGCACGGATAGCATGTAATCCAGTAACATCATCTTATGTCTTAAAATCCTTAGAAGAAAGGCCTGCAAGAGAGATAAGACGTGCAAGAGCAACTAGCTTTGCAACCAACACAGCAGCTAAAGGTCCAGATACCTATGAGAGCAAGTTCAAAGTCACTACTGGGATCAGTAGAGAGACAGAACTGACAAATCTTCAGACTACCTTCAAGTATATGTTCTGCGGAGAGAACCACTCCATACATAGGTGGCAACAATTGAAGGCGAAGTCCCCAGAGGAAAAGAAAAAAATTGTGCTGGATAACCAACTGTGTTTCAGATGCCTAAGAAAAGGCCATGTTACTAAGGAGTGTAAGAAAAAGGCCACATGCAGCATTTGCAAAGGACGCCATCCTACACCACTACATGAAGAATGTCCAAAGAAAGACAAATCCTCAATACCTAAAGATCCTGAGGAAGGAAAGAAAGTATCAGTATTCTCCTGCAGAGTGAGGGGAGGAGAAAGCAATGGCACATCAATGGTTGTACAAGTGTGCATATTAAATCCTAAAAGGAGGAACAAGAAGGTATAATCCTATGCACTACTGGATGCCCAGAGTGATGTCACCTTCATTGATCAAGAAATCTGCAAGAAATTACAAGTGGCCACAGAACCAGTGACATCAAATTCACCACAATGATGTGGAGAGACACATTAGTGAACAGTCAAAGGGTCAAAGAACTGAGAGTCAGAGGACTTCATTCAAACTGCGCATTAGATCTACCTCCAGCTTATACAAAAGACAATATACCTCTAGATTGAGATTGCATACCTACCTGTGAAACAGCCAATGAATGAGAGTACCTATCTGTCATAGCTCATGAAATGTCCCCGCTGAAGGAGTTTGGTGTTTGACTGTTGATAGGCTACAATTGTCCCAAAGCCTTGGTACCATGAAAGGTAATCACAGGAGGAAATAGTGAACCCTATGCTGTTCAAACTGATCTAGGATGGGGTGTTGTTGGAGAAAACAACAGATCGCAAACTCAAGACAGGTGACCGGATTGAATATCTGTCCAAGAGTTACCAATTGTAAGTCCAGCAAAAGTAATCAAGATCCTTAAATCTGACTTTGCAGATATAAGTTCTAAAGAAAAGAGTGTATCTCAAGAAGACATACAGTTTGTACACACTCTAGAAGAAAATATTCAGCAGAATCAACAAGGTCATCTTGAAATGCCCTTACCTTTTTAAAGAACGACCTCGCCTGCCAAATAACAGAAATCTTGCCCTAGCAAGATTGAAATGTTTGAAGAAAAAGATGGGAAGAGATCCCAAATTCAAGCAGAATTATTTGAAATTCATAGAATGCATCCTTGAAGAAGGACATGCAGAGAAAGTTAATAACAAACCTAAAGAAGAAGTGTTTCACATCCCACATCAAAGTGTTTATCACTCAAAGAAACCAGATAATATTAGATCAGTATTTGATTGCTCAGCAAAGTACAATGGTGTTGCATTGAATGATCATCTACTAAAATGACCAGATCTTACAAACTGTAGATCTTCTGTAGATTCAGAAATTTTCCCATAGTGGTCATGTGTGACGGTGAAAAGATGTTCCACTAGTTTCATGTGAAAAATGAAGATAGAGACTTCCTGAGGTTTCTATGGTGGGAGGATAGAGAGACAGAGACAGCAGAAAACTTGTTTGGAGCAGCATCATCTCCAGGTTGTGCCAATTATGGTATGAAGTACCTAGCTAATCAGAATGAAAAGGATTGCCCATCAGCAGCAAATTTTCTTTTTTTTTTTTTTTTATGTAGATGATGGTCTTATAAGTCTAGAGTCCACATAATCTGCAATCAGTGAAAGAAAGCCAAGAGTTATGTGCAAGAGGAAACTTGCGCCTTCACAAATTCATCTCAAACTACAGAGAAGTACTGGAATCCATCAGTGACTCTGAACGTGCAGCAACAATGAAGAATGAAGATCTCAATTATGATCATCTTCCAGTTCAGAGTGTACTTGCAAATGGATTGTGAGGGAATGTAGAAAACAAGTTCTTCTTTGAAGTATCTATTGAAGAGAAAGTTGCCAAACCATTATTTCCGCACTGGCTTCTATATTTGATCCATTGGGATTCTTGGCCCTAGTAATCCTCAGAGCAAAATAAATACTGCAAGAATTATGCAGACAGAAGTTGGGATGGGATGAGCCCATACCTGAAAATTTGAGGCCAAGGTGGGAGAGATGGATAAGAGACTTGCAAAACATGAGAGAAGTATGGATGTTTTGTACCTCATGATTTCGGAAAGTACAATAAAATAGAACTTCATCACTGTTCAGATGCCAGTAGTTATGGTTATGGCCAGTGCTCCTACATCAGAGTGATAGGAGAAAAAATGATACACGGTTCCCTGATTATGGGGAAGGCCAGAGTTGTACCTACCAGTATTCAGACAATACCAAGAACTGACAGCAGCTGTTGTTTCAGCATCAGTAAGCAAGTTTCTGAGAGAATTGGAATTGAAAATAGATGAAGAATATTTTTGGACAGACTCACAAGTTGTCCTAGGATACATAAACAACAAAGCTCGAAGATTCCATATCTTTGTTGCCAAAAGAGTTGAGAAAATTTGGGAAATAACAAATCCAGGACATTGGCATCACATTGACAAAAAGCATAACCCAGCAGATCATACTTCAAGAGGCCTGAATGTAGCAGAATTGAAAAATTCTAACTGCTTTAACGGTCCAGAGTTCCTTTGGGAAAAGGAAATCACGCCCAGTAAAGGTTACACAGAATTGTGTATGGGTGATCCAGAAGTAAAAGTTGTACAAACATTGAGCACTACTGCCAAGTGTCAAGATGAAATACTTGAAAGACTAGCCAGATGTTCAAAATGGAATACAGTCATAAACATAGTAGCTCAAATTCAACATTTGGCAAAGGGAATCAGAAAAAAGGAATAGTTGAATGTAGAAGAAAGATTCATTCAACAGAGATTCAACAATGAAGAGTTGAAGGGACTTAGACAAGAAACTAAATGGCTTCCAAACAACCACCCAGTGTATAATTTTTTTTTTTTTTTTTTTTTTCATTTTTTTTCTCTACTGTTTATAATATTTTTTTCAATCTCCATATTTTATTTATGATACAAAAATACATATCGACATGACATTTATAATATCTTAAATGTTGAAATCATCCCCAACCCGCCCCAACCACCCCCCTCCCTCCCAACCTTGCAGGGAAAAAAAAAAAAAAAAAAAAAAAAAAAAAAAAAAGGAAAAAATTAGTGGATTAAGCCGTAACCCACTCACCCCACAGACCACTCCATTTTAAATAGGCTCCTCTCTGTTTGTACAAGATCTTCTCGTAGTTCTTCACCTTCTCAACCATAGCCATCCAGTTACCACAATCTGGGATAGAGGAGCTAAGCCACAGTCTAGCAACAATAAGCCTGGCCAGGAACATAACCTTAATCAATAATTGACGATTTGTAGGCTGATAGTTAACCTCCGATAGGTCTCCCAGGACCCATATCCTGGGGGACAAAGGAACAAGCATATTCAGTTTGCAGGCCAAAGTGGTCTGGACTGATCTCCAATAACCACCCACCATCGGGCAATCCCAGAACAGATGTAAATGATCTGCCCCGGAGTCGCCACAGCGTGGGCAATCGGAGGAGGTCCTAAATCCTCTTCTATATAACCACATAGGTGTCACATATATTTTGTGCAGAATGTTAAATTGTACAACAGTGTGATTGAAGTTGTGTGAAACATATTTTAAGTTTTCCCCTATAGTTTCCCAATCTGGGGGACCCACCTCCGAAAGTAGCAAAGACCAGGACTTCTGTCCTGGAGAAAGAAGACCCATAAAAAAGTGTTTCATTAAGTGTCTATAACAATATGACATTTTAATTTTTGTAGCAGTTTTCTTAATAATAAGATTGTGTAAAAATTCAGGAGAATCTATAAAAAGAAGGTGACTATTCAAAGTGCTGGAGAGTGCAAACCTCAATTGGAAATATGCATACCAAGCCACCTCACCCATATCTGCCCTCTCCCCTATTTCCCTTGAGGACAGAATTTGTCCACCACTAACCACCTGATGTAAATACTGAACTTTCTTCGTCCTCCAGTACTGGCAGCACTTCAGGTCCCTTATATTCACAAGCTTTAGGTTATGCCACAGTGGGGTGCAAATAAGCGATGCCTCAACTCCACACCAGCTCCTGATGACCCGCCAGGTCTTTGTAGCCATTCTGCAAAAAAGTGTATACCCGGTCTGTGAATTTAATAGATAGTCGGACTCCAATACAGTAAAGAAATCCGTAAAGCCTGAGTCTTTCACCACCTTATTGCAGAAATGGCTATTCTCCCAATCACTAAAAAGGCAGAGCTGAGAGGCCATGAAGTAACCCCTAAAGTAAGGGAGGTTAAGGCCTCCCTGACTATAGGGCATAGAGAAGTAGAGCGCCTTCAATCTGACGCGCTTCCTCCCCCACAATAGATCATTAAGCATCCGCTCAATTAATCTAAAGTACTTGTCTGCGATCCATACAGGCGAGTTGCGCAGGACATAAAGAACCTGGGGCAGTACTACCATTTTGATTAAAGAAATTCTATCAGCTTTCGTATGCAGAATTTTTTGCCATATCTTGGATTTAGCCCTCAGCTTTGTCAGCAGGGGAATCAAGTTAAGTTGTAAATATTCCAGAGGTTTAGCAGAAACTAAAATCCCCAGGTACTTTATTGATTCAGAGACAGTTAGCTGATCATCCCAGTTACCTCGCAGCTCGTCTATAGGGAAGGAGAGCAGTCTTCTCCCAATTGATCTCTAGGCCAGACGGAGCGGAGAAAAAGCCAACCAAATCCATTATACGAGGGAGACTAGTTTCTGTTTGCTGAAGGAAAATCAAAATGTCATCTGCGTAGAGAGATACGCGGTCATGCTTCCCCATTAAACCGAAGCCAGCCACCTGCAAATCCTGTCTTATGCTGGCTGCTAAAGGTTCAATATAGATATTGAAAAGAAGAGGTGAAAGAGGACAGCCTTGACGGGTGCCTCTTCCTAGGAAAAAGCTCTCTGTGACCGTATCATTAATCCTGATCCTAGCAGTTGGGGAGCTATATAATAGCTGAACCATCGCCATAAATCTAGGGCCAAAGCCCATTTTTTTCATTACCGCCCAGAGAAAAGTCCACTCCACCCTGTCGAAGGCCTTGGTGGCATCCAGCGACAGGATGGAGCGGGCCCCACACCCCGGAGACTGAATGTTAATAAATAACCTGTGCAGATTGTGGTGAGTGCCCCTTTTTGGCATGAAGCCATTTTGGTCTGGGTGAATAATAGTTGATATAACCTGTGAAAGCCTCCTAGCTAAAACTTTAGATAGTAGCTTAGCATCTGTGTTTAATAACGAGATCGGTCTATAGGCGCTCATTTCTAGCGGATCCTTATCCTTTTTGGGAATTAAGACAATCAGAGCCTCCATCATAGTGCATGGTAGATTTCCTCCCTGTGTTGCCTGAGAAAGGACCTCTAATAGCTGAGGGAGAATCACGTCGCTATGCTTGCGGTAAACCTCATATGGAAGGCCATCCATCCCCGGCGACGAGTTCCCTGTGATGGATCCCAAAGCCTCTTGAAGTTCCAAAAGGGATAACTCCTCTTCCAGATATTCTACTTGGGCTTCATTTAATACAGGAAGTGAGATCCTCTCAAGAAACCGCGTCGCTAGGTCAGGCGGCAAGCCAGGAGAGGGGCTATATATCTGGGTGAAATATTGTAGGAAGGTGTCCCTGATTCCTTCAGGATCTGTTATAGTTTCCCCTGCTGTATTACGGATCGAAACAATAGACTGATTTTTCTTGCCTTGTTGTGAAATTATCCTAGCCAGCAACCTGCCGGGGCGTCCAGACTCCGAAAAATATTTTAAACCCTTGAAAAATACTCTATGAGTTGCTTTCTCTGTTATGTATTTATCCAAGGAGCAGCTGGCCTTCTGCATCTCCTCCCTATTATACTCAGTGGGTTGGGCGATAAAACGCTCGCTTGCGCCTGCTACAGCCCTGGTCAATTCCTCCTCTTTTTTTTTAAATGTTCTCTTTGTTGCAGCAATCTCGCTTATAAAGACCCCCCTCAGATATGCTTTCAGGGCATCCCATACTATGTTAATGTTAGCAGAGGGGCGATTCACTTCCCAAAAAAAGGATATCAATGATTTAGTGGACTTTAAATTATCCATAATAGAAAACCAATATGGGTTCAGCTTAAATCCTAGCCCCCTGTTGTCCTTGTTCTTCCCAGCACAAACCTCAATCAATACCGGTGAGTGATCCGAGATTGTTCTTACCCCATATCGTATCCTACGGATATTACAGAGATTATTCTCATTGGTAAATGCTAAATCAATTCTAGACATAGCTCTGCCACCCCTGCTGACACAAGAGTATACTCGCTTGCCTCCGCCGAGATGTTCCCATATATCCACCAGTCCAACTTCCCGGCAGAATTGTGGCAGCGGGGAGGCAGATAGATTCCTCCCACATTCTGCATCTAGTGTGAATCTGTCTTTCTTGGGGTCCATTACTGCATTAAAGTCCCCCATCAAAACTAGCCGGCATTCAGATCTCCCTTCAAAAAAGTGTGTTAGCTGGACCAATGGGTACATTGAAAAGGGCGGAGGTATATAAAAAAAAGCGAGAATATAGCTATGGCCGTACAACTTACCATGCAAGAAAATAAATCTACCCTGGTCATCTATATAGGATTTAATAAGGATAAAGTCCACAGAGTTATGGATCAGAACTGACACACCCCTAGAGGCGCCACTAAAAGTGGAGTGATAAGACTGCAAGTGCCATCCCGTTGTCAAGCGGGACACGGTTTCTTTGGTAAGATGGGTTTCTACCATGCAAATAATTGCTGGAAGATATCGTTTAAGTGCATCCATAATGGCTTGCCTTTTTACCCTTTCACCGAGCCCTCTGATATTCCAGGTTACAATCCGAATAGACATCCTTCACTGTGCATAAGAGAAGAAAAAAAAAAAAAAAAAAAAAACCCCTCCCCGAACCTGCAAGGTGGGTTCCCACCCGCCCATCCCGCTCCCCTCTCCATTGATCCGCCCGATCTGGTCAGCGAACCTCTAAACCCACGGCCGTTCTCCCTTGCCCTGGCCCCTCCCTTCCATAATAGTATCCGTTTTCTCCAGCTACTCTGACGCTTGTTCTGCTTTGTTTTTTTTTTTTTTTTTTTTTTTTTTTTTTTTCCTTTATTTCTATCTAAAAAGGATTAAGCAGTTCCCTTATGGATCATTCTTGGATCGCTGGATACTATAGCAAATATTTAACATCATTGGGCGCCCCTCCCTCCCCTCCCCCCCTTCATTCCTGCTAATACAAAATTTCAGATGCCCATTTGCTCCAGCCAGTTTAGCGCCTGCTGTGGTGTCTCAAAATAAAGTGAAGTCCCGTTGTGGATTACTCTCAATTTCGCTGGATACTGTAGAGAGTATTTGATCTCCTTGGCCGCCAATCGTTTCTTTATCTCTATAAAGTTTCTTCTTTTCTCCTGGGTCTGCCGCGCAAAATCAGGGAAAAAGAGCAGTTTAGTACCCTGATATTCAATGGGTGCACATTCTCTTGCTCTTTTCAAAATCATGTCTCTATCAGCAGACAGTAGAAGTTTGATTAAAATTGCACGCGGCGGTCTCCCTGGTATGGGCTTCCCTCCTGGTATTCGGTGTGCTCTTTCTATTTGGAACATAGGGGAAAAGTTCTCACTCCCAAAGCTGTGCATGACCACATCTTTAATTTCTTCCTCTAGTTGTCGGCCCTGAGCTCCTTCCGAAAAACCGATTATGCGCACATTATTGCGTCTTGACCTGTTTTCTAGGTCCTCTAGCTTATTTTGTAGTGCTTGATTTTCTGATGCCAGGGTTGTCATTTTGGATTTTAGCATGCCCATGCCTGTTTGCAGGGAATCAATAGTTTTTTCCACGCTAAGAACTCGCTCCCTCATCTTTCCTAGATCTTCTCTTATTAAGGAAATATCACTCTGCACTGACCCCAATTGCGTGGACATTCCCTGCACCAGAGTGCCATTATTTTCCACAGCGCAAAGGATTTTGTCCAAGACCGATGGGTCGTATCCCGTTGGTATTTGTGTAGAGGAGCCTTCCTCGCCTTCCTCCTGGTCAGCGTCCTCTGATCCATCCTCAGAGAGATCAGCAGTTTGACGAGTATTCGCCAGTTTTTTCATCTTGGCTGGAGGTTTAATTTTGGCTGGAATTTTTTCAGCTAGGAAGGGCGATTTTAAAAATTTATCGATTTTATTCTCTGGAGTCTTAGCCCCCAGCTTAGTAGTGGAGGAGTCAATTGAACGTCGTTTTGGGGCCATTTCCAACACCTTATATTGTGTATATATTATTATTTTTTTTTATTTTTTTTTTTCTCGTTCTCTTCCCTTTTTTTTTCCTTTCTTTTCTTTCCCCCCTCTCTTTTTCTCTTTCTTTCCTTTAGTTCTTTTTATTTATTTATTTTTTGTTTATTTTTTTTCCTCCCTCTTTTTTTTTTTTTTTTTTTTTTTTTTCTTTTCTTTTCTTTTTTTTCCTTAACCACAAGCAGGGAGCAGTTTTGGCAAAAGCTATATCCACCTCATATTAACAGTACAATAAGTACAAAATCAAAGTTCAATCCTCACGTGACCGACGTTGTCGTCCCAGTATCCGCCGTGGCCGTGGCAGCAAGTCCAAGCCGTGGTTTAGATATAGTGTATCCGTCCGAGTGGCAAAAAGACCGATAGCAGGCGAACAGCAGAGGGTCAAGGAGTCCAGCAGCAGGCACACCAACACGCCAGCAGACAGGAGGCAGGAAAAGCCCAGCAAGGCAAAAATCCAGAGGGACAAGCAGTCCAGCAGTCCAACGTCAAGCAGAGCAGCGAGGCAGCGACAGCAGACAGGGGCCACAAAAAGGAACCAGACGGGCAACCACAAGGACAAGCAGATAAGGATCAACATCCAACAGGTGAGGCGGATACAGCAGCGCAGGGCAAGCAAGTCTAGCGGAGACCAGGGAGCAAGACAGCCACAGCCGGCATCTACGTCCTCTACTTAACTTATCATGCGGAGACGTTAGCTGTACGAGGATCAAGCCGGGCACACAGCTCTGCTCTCCTCATCAGCTGGCCGGTTCAACGCATCGGAGCTCAGCGCATCGGAGGGCACCAGCATCAGCTGTTCGGAGCAGGGCGTCGGAGCTTGGGAGGAGGACGCCGGTATCAGCTGTTTCCGCGTCAGGGCATTGGCGCTTGCAGGGAGGAAGCCAGCACAGAGGGGAGAGCGAGACGTGATGCGCTCACGTCATCCCGCCGCGACCCAGTGTATAATTTTAATCTTGTTCTGCAGGATGGTATACTGAAGGTGGGAGGAAGACTGGAAAATCCATCATTGCCTAGCAGAGTGAAGCATCCAGCAATTCTACCCAAAAATCCAACCTTCACAAGATTGATTATTGATCCCTACCACAACATATCCTTGCATCAAGGAAGAAGCTTTACCCAAAGCTGTTTGAGAGAAGGAGGTTACTGGATAGTGAAGGGAAGCAAAGTTATAGTAAAGTATATAAGTAAATGTGTAGTCTGCAGAAAGGCACACAGACCTACCGAAGAGCAAAGAATAGCAGATTTACTGGCAGATTGCGTAAACCCATCACCACCATTTCTTTATAGCGGAATGGATTGTTTCGACCCATTCATCACCAAACAGAACTGCAAGGAGTACAAGAGATATGGACTAATATTTACATGTCTGAGCTCCAGGGCAATTCACCTGGAAATGTTAGAGGATATGTCAACTGATGCATTCATCAACGCCTTAAGATGTTTCATAGCCATTAGAGGTACCGTCAGAGAGCTTAGATCTGACCAATAATCTAATTTTGTCTTAGCAAATAATTAATTGAAGAAAGCGCTAAAAGAGATTGATAAAGAAAAAGTAATGGAGCATTTGTTAGAGAAACAGTGTGATTTTCACATGAATTCTCCACATGCAAACCATACAGGAGGAGTTTGGGAAAGACAAATCAGAACTGTGAGAAATTTGTTAAGTTCAGTGTTGAAAAAGAACGCCGGAAGAATAGATGATGCTTCACTTAGGACCCAATTTTATGAAGTAATGTCTAATGTTAACAGTCGTCCACTTACAGTAGATAACATCAACTATCCAACAAGTTGGGACCCTTTAACTCCCAACCATCTATTTCACCTTAAGTTAGATTACATACAGCCACCGCCTGGCAAGTTCACCAAAGAGGATTTATATGCCAGAAGGAGATGATGAAGAGTTCAATATATATCAGAACAGTTTTGGAATAGATGGAGGAAAGAGTACTTAGCCAATCTTGTGCTAAGAAGTAAATGGCAAACACCCAAAAGAAATGTCCAAGGTGGTGCCATAGTGTTAGTGAAAGAAGAATATTTACCTAGAAGTCAATGGAAATTGGCCAAAGTTCTATAAGTTGAATACAGGATGAATACAAACTAGTAAGAATAGTGTTGTTACAAATAGGAGACTCAAAACTTGACAAAAAAGAAAAATGTCTCACTACTCCACTCAAGTTGGAATGTCCTAAACAGAAGTTAGTTGTTCTACTTGAGAGTGATAAATAAGTTGAGAACCTGATGGAAAATTCCTCAAATTCATGTTCAAATCCTATCATATTATTGTAAGTAATTTTGGTGGGAATGTAGCTGGCCAGCTAAGACTTGTCCTAGTTTGCAAATATGCCTTATATGTGTATACAGCTAAACCTGCTAATAACCTTAATACAGTTCCTATGTTTAAGTGTTAAAGACAAAAGCAGAGTTATTTACTGTGACATCATATTTTGGATGTCATATAACTGTTATATTTTGTGTTCACAGAAGCAGTAAAAGATAATATGCCTTTACGATTCATTTTGTAATGTAAGGTAAGCTCAGTGACACAGCAGAAACAACAGAAAGCATATTGTTAATCTGTTGTTGCTGGGCAGAAGTCTAGACCAATCACAGCCAGCTTCTCACACAGCAAGAGTTTTCACCAATCACAGACAGCCTCACAGACAGCCTGTCTGGGAATTCCCCTAGCAGGAGCTTCTGGAATCATTACTCACCAGAGAGAGGAGCTCAACAGACACACAGTTCCAGTCAGAGTCCAGTTTTATGGGAACAAGAGGCCAAAATAGGTATTTAGAGCAGTTATATAATGTTCATATTGTTAGTATTGTTATTAGAACTGTATACTTAACCAGTTATATATGTGTTTACTTACAGTTCCACCAAATTAAACTACAAATAGCATACAAATAGCAATCCATACAAATTGCATACAGATCAGTAGAACTATCAGTCAAATCTTAGATATACCTCTCAGAGAGATCATAAAGTGCTTAAATAACTTAAGGTAACAGTACAAATACTCAAGAGGGAAATATATCCACCATTTTATGTTGAATGACAAGATTGAACAGTTGAACCACCATCTTAAACATACCGCCATTTTGTGATATCTTTTCAACATGTGTTTTGTACATGGACTATCTGCTGCGGAGGCGGCAGTGTTATATATGAAGAAAAGTTGAAGTTAATAAAGAAGTTATTTGAAGCGTTTGGCGTGCTCTTTAAACCTACTGTTTCCATAGAACGGCACTAGAGGAATTACGGCACTTAAGTAATTGACAGTCTGGTTAGACTAAAAGTCAGAGATATCAAAATTCTTCTAATGTCACAGAGCGAAAGGCACTTTATAGTACTGTGCCTGTTACAAAAGGCTCTCTGTAGCCAGGAAATACCCGCTTTTTTTAACACGATTCACCACTAATAAGTTCAGATTGAACCATCCGGTCGAATCTAATTTTAGAGAAATGTACTTATCTCTAGTACAGAGCTTATCCTGGGGATTCACCAATTTTGTCTTTCTTTCAGTATCAGGAAAACAATCTCCCATTTTGTCTTTATAATGAGGGTTTTCTCTGCCTTTCTTTGCTGTCTTCTGATATGTAAAATTGCACAATTTCAAGCAATTTATTTAAATTGAATCACATCAGTGAAGTATTCACTAGAAAGCTTAATTTCTGGGAAATTCTAAATGAATTTAATTAGTTTAGAATAAATTTATTTTTTTATTTGCCACCTCATTTACTTGGAGTAAGATTAAGACCATTTTTACAACTTTAAAAAAAGTCACAGGCTGAATCTGATTAATCTGGCTTAAATCATGCCTACTTTTTCACCCACTTTTCCCATGCCGCAAAATGTTTGTGCAAACAAGTCCAAAAAGTTGCAAGGCCTGATTTTGTAACTTTTTCAAGCCACAATTCTGGAGTGCAGGTCTGGATATATGCCCCCTCCTAATGCTGGGTTGCCGCACAGTTTACAGTCATGATTTACTTATTGTCAATGTATTCTTCTATCAAGCAATTATTTCCTGAAGCCCAAAATGTCTTTAAGATAAAATCTCTTGAGATTTACTTTTGCAAACTCACATTTTTATTCCTTCTGAAACCAGGAATCCACAGAACACATAGTAATTTAGTAGTATAGTGATCAGGCCCTATTGTAAGGAGTAGTGTGGTGAAATATGCTTGCATTATGTTTCATTATCATTTTTTTTTTTTGTTAATTTGGAATATATGTAATAGAATTACAAGTTCATAAAATATATAGATAAATAATAATTGAGTAACATGCAAGTTATTTAAATTTGATTTGAGTTTTACCTGGATTGGGAGAACAACTAATGCAACACAGATCATTATGACCACCAGAAGTTTGGATTGCCAGATCTGTGGGGTAACATCCCCAAAACCCACAGTGGAAAAAGTAACAATGCAGAAGTAGAGAGAATCAAACAGTGTCAAATTATTTCCAGCTCGCTCCAGATGCTGAATTCCACAGATGCTGGGGGGAAAAAATAAACATTTAAATCAGAATTTCACCAGTCATAAAACCACATTCATTTATTTATTTGTCTAGTTGAAGCAGATTTGTCACGTGAAAATTCCCTGAAATGCTGCCTGTGTTTGCACATACGCATGTGTATGTGCAGGGGAGAGCTCCCAAAAAGAATATGGTGGACTCATAACTATGAATCCGTTGTGTTCTCTGATCAATTGAAATAGTTCCACAAAAGTACTGTATTTCTAGAATTATGAAACTATGTGGGGAGGGGAGATTTATCATTGTAGGTGTGTTGGAGGCTATTTTTAAACCAGAGTCACTTTGATCTCCTGCGCCAAATTTATTAAGATGGCAATTGGTTTTATTTGGCGGAAGTCTGATGTGGTTTTGCCACTGCCTGTAAAAATGCACCAGGGGTTGACAGGTATGGAGATGCAACTTTATTGTGAATTTTTTAAAAGTTGCACATCGGAAATAAGACATAAATGTGCTATAGTCTGTATACCAACCAACTTATCACTCCTCTTTTGAAAATGAAAATTCTCATCAAAAGTCACAAATTTTCACCAAAAGTAACAAAGAACATACAAATAATGTCACATGCGACATCACTTACAACATTTTTATGCCACAAAACTGATATAGCAGATTTGATACACGTACCCCTATATTCCTATATGGTTGCATCAGCGATGAGCAAATTGGTTCAATTTGTTCATCACAGTAATTAACCTGTACTTCCCCTACCACCAGTAAATCACTTTTTTCCCTATAGGATCACATTAAAATGACTATAGGTGTCCCGAGAAAATCTTATTGCCACACAGATTTTCTCGCAAAACCTGTACCCATTTTAAATGGGTTGTAAATAGTGTTGAGCGCGAATATTCGAATATCGATTTTTTTTTTTAGCGAATATCGGCACTTCGCTAATTAGCAAATATTTTGAATATAATGCTATAAATTCGATATTTCGAATATTCTTTTTTTTTTTTTTTTTTTATTGTTATATTTTTTTCCTTTCCCACTTCCCTAAAGTTGTTCTTACCTGTCCTTTGGCTTCCTGGCTGCTCCAGTCAGTGCCCGTTGCCGCTTCTGCCGACTTTCGTGCTCATGGAGCGTCCCCATCACCATGGAAACGTCTCCATATACTAGAATGTACTGTCGGATTTGAGAATTACGGTGAAATCGCAATTCGATTATTTCAAGTTATAATAATCGAATTGTGATTTCAACTTAACACTGATATATTCCATATTCGTTAATTCTATCCTAATATGGAATATAGCAGTGCTAAGTTGAAATCGCAATTCGATTATTATAACTTGAAATAATTGAATTGCTATTTCAACGTAATTCTCAAATCCGACAGTACATTCTAGTATATGGAGTCGTTCCCATGGTGATGGGGACGCTCCATGAGCATGGAATATAGCATTACTAAGTTGAAATCGCCATGCAATTACTTCGAGTTATATTAATCGCATGGCGATTTCAACTTGGACCTGGTTTACTATATGGTTGGCTTCAATGGCTTGGTAGAATTAGCGAATATGACGAATATATTCGTTATAATTCCACAAAACAAAGATAACAAATTTATTTGTCATATTCCACAAAACGAAGATAACAAAGTATTCTGCATCTTCGTTTTAGCTACCTATTCATCAACTTCGCTAATTCTAGCAATCATATAGGAAAGTTTACTATAGAGACAGCTAAGTTTAATTCGCTATGCGATTATATTACTTTGCTATTTTTTTATAAATATAAAAATTATAATAATTATCAGGTATTACAATTATTCTATTTTTTTTTTTTTTAAAGCAAAGTAATATAATTGCATAGCGAATTAAACTTAGCTGTCTCTATAGTCAACTTTCCTATATCATTGCTAGAATTAGCGAAGTTGACAAATAGGTAGCTAAAACGAATATGCAGACTACTTCGTTATCTTCGTTTTGTGGAATAAAACGAATATATTCGTCATATTTGCTAATTCTATCAAGCCATTGAAGCCAACCATATAGTAAACCAGGTCCAAGTTGAAATCGCCATGCGATTTAATATAACTCGAAGGAATCGCATGGCGATTTCAACTTAGTAATGCTATATTCCATATTCGTCTAGCCTAATATGGAATATAGCAGCTAAGTTGAAATCGCAATTCGATTAATTCAAGTTATAATAATCGAATTGCGATTTCAACTTGGACCTGCTATATTCCATATCAGGCTGGAATTAACAAATATGGAATATAGCAGTGCTAAGTTGAAATCGAAAGTCGATTATTATAACTTGAATTAATTGCATTGCTACTACAATAGCAGAGTAGCCTTAAGTTAAAATCGCAATACGCGATTATTTAAATCGCATATTAATCGCGATAACTAGAATAATGACGAATATTCGATTTCGACGAATATAAAACGAATATTCTATCGAATATTCGTGAATTTCGTCGAAATCGAATATGGCACCTGCCGCTCATCACTAGTTATAAAATCTTTAATAAAGCCCCGCCATATGCCGAGCCCCCCACACCGAATAAACTTACCTGGGTCCCCCATCCCTCCGCCACTTCTGGTCCCTGCACCACCGCTGCAGCTTCTTCCCATACCCGGATAAAAACATCATGTGTCGGGGGGAGCAGCCAATGGCAGGTGGGGATGGGGAAATAAATGTACACCACACATATATTCAGTACTGTGCACAAGTTTTAGGTAGGTGTACAGAAAATGGTGCAAAGTAAGAATGCTTCCAAAAATGAAATGGTTTATTTTTATCAGTTAACAATATTAATGAGCAAAAGAATCATCATAGATCCGAAGTTGCTTTGTTGAAAACCTAACTTGAATAATAGTTGATTAAATGGAGTGGCTCACTGCTGCTAATGGGTGGTATGGTGCTACAAGCTAATAATTGAGGACGCCCCACCTCAATTTGATGAGTACATGAAAGATAAGGAAGCGAGCACTCAATTCTATGGCAACACTCAGATTTTAATATTATAAAAATTAATATTTAAAATGACATCAGTAATAGGAATAACACACATCAAATAAAATTCAATGATTAAAATTACAACGGTCGACTGTATGCAGACACTGATTCACTTGGCACAATGATATAGGGGGCTCATTCAGCATAGATTGATTTTCCCAATAGTGTCCTGATAGAATGGTAAAACCAATAGGTGAGTAAACAATAGTGATAAATAAAGTGTATTAAACAGCCTTAGTAGCAGGATGAAAAAAATATTGCACATAATAGTGATAATATGTGAGAAGTAGTGCAATAATTAGATAAGAGGACACTGATTGGAGTCCTGCGCATGCGAGCGCAATATGCTTCACTTGATACCTGTAGAGAATAAAACAAGTCCGAGTCTGCGGTGTAATACACCGCAACAAACGATACTCAGCTGTTGGTAGTGTTCGTGTAGGCAGATTCTGATAGCAGCTGAAATCTTACCTCTATCTGGAGGAAGCAGTCAGCGGTCTTGCCTCCTATAGTGCTGTATCGAAGATTTCTTTAAAACGCTGTGAGGTCTGCTAGAGACGCCGCTCCGTCTTCACGGCTTGCAGGCTCTGACAATCCAGCCCAATCTCGCGATAGTACAAGCGGGACTTCCGTCCGGTCTCTTGCACTCGCTCAGATGGTCAGGGCAGTTCAAATGTCGTAAGTTAGCAGTTCTTCAATAATTCATGTTTAAAGCATGGCCATGCAGTAAGTCCTTACAGGGAGTGCAGAATTATTAGGCAAGTTGTATTTTTGAGGATTAATTTTATTATTGAACAACAACCATGTTTTCAATGAACCCAAAAAACTCATTAATATCAAAGCTGAATATTTTTGGAAGTAGTTTTTAGTTTGTTTTTAGTTTTAGCTATTTTAGGGGGATATCTGTGTGTGCAGGTGACTATTACTGTACATAATTATTAGGCAACTTAACAAAAAACAAATATATACCCATTTCAATTATTTATTTTTACCAGTGAAACCAATATAACATCTCAACATTCACAAATATACATTTCTGACATTCAAAAACAAAACAAAAACAAATCAGTGACCAATATAGCCACCTTTCTTTGCAAGGACACTCAAAAGCCTGCCATCCATGGATTCTGTCAGTGTTTTGATCTGTTCACCATCAACATTGCGTGCAGCAGCAACCACAGCCTCCCAGACACGGTTCAGAGAGGTGTACTGTTTTCCCTCCTTGTAAATCTCACATTTGATGATGGACCACAGGTTCTCAATGGGGTTCAGATCAGGTGAACAAGGAGGCCATGTCATTAGATTTTCTTCTTTTATACCCTTTCTTGCCAGCCACGTTGTGGAGTACTTGGACGCGTGTGATGGAGCATTGTCCTGCATGAAAATCATGTTTTTCTTACCTTGCAGACTTCTTCCTGTACCACTGCTTGAAGAAGGTGTCTTCCAGAAACTGGCAGTATGACTGGGAGTTGAGCTTGACTCCATCCTCAACCCAAAAAGGCCCCACAAGCTCATCTTTGATGATACCAGCCCAAACCAGTACTCCACCTCCACCTTGCTGGCGTCTGAGTCGGACTGGAGCTCTCTGCCCTTTACCAGCCACGGGCCCATCCATCTGGCCCATCAAGACTCACTCTCATTTCATCAGTCCATAAAACCTTAGAAAAATCAGTCTTGAGATATTTCTTGGCCCAGTCTTGACGTTTCAGCTTGTGTGTCTTGTTCAGTGGTGGTCGTCTTTCAGCCTTTCTTACCTTGGCCATGTCTCTGAGTATTGCACACCTTGTGCTTTTGGGCACTCCAGTGATGTTGCAGCTCTGAAATATGGCCAAACTGGTGGCAAGTGGCATCTTGGCAGCTGCACGCTTGACTTTTCTCAGTTCATGGGCAGTTATTTTGCGCCTTGGTTTTTCCACACGCTTCTTGCGACCCTGTTGACTATTTTGAATGAAACGCTTGATTGTTCGATGATCACGCTTCAGAAGCTTTGCAATTTTAAGAGTGCTGCATCCCTCTGCAAGATATCTCACTATTTTTGACTTTTCTGAGCCTGTCAAGTCCTTCTTTTGACCCATTTTGCCAAAGGAAAGGAAGTTGCCTAATAATTATGCACACCTGATATAGGGTGTTGATGTCATTAGACCACACCCCTTCTCATTACAGAGATGCACATCACCTAATATTCTTAATTGGTAGTAGGCTTTCGAGCCTATACAGCTTGGAGTAAGACAACATGCATAAAGAGGATGATGTGGTCAAAATACTCATTTGCCTAATAATTCTGCACGTAGTGTATTGTGGAGGTAAGGACTTACCAGCCACGTCCAGCCACATCCGACCATCTCCATGCCAACTCAAAAATACTGTCGTTGACCCATCTGTACTCATCAAATTCCATTATTTATTATTCTGCTGCATTTTAAATCATTTTACTGTTTTAACATGATTTTTTATAGTATTAATAATTGTATGTAATTTTTAAAATTTCTAACGGGGTTTACTGATTGAATATATGAATTGGAACAAAAAGCACAAAAAAAACGCATCCATGAATAAAAAACCGCAACAAAAACGCACCAAAACCGCATCAAGGCGGAAAAGTGCTGAGGATACTCCAATTCTGGATCATGATAACCGGGACTTACATAGTACCCTATGGACGCCTATAAAAGAGGAGGTGAGGAGTGCAGGAGATACCACTGAGGAAGGGATTAGAATATCCCAAAACGCGTCTGGGTAAATAGACACTCCGCATATACCACAATAAGGACTTACTGCATGGCCATGCTTTAAACATGAATTATTGAAGAACTGCTAACTTACGACAATTGAACTGCCCTGACCATCTGAGCGAGCGCAAGAGACCCGCTTGTACTAATTATTGCACTACTTCTCTTGTATTATCACTATTATGTTCATAATTTTTTTCTGATCATCCTGCTACTAAGGCTGTTTAATACACTTTATTTATCACTATTGTTTACTCACCTATTGGTTTTACCATTCTATCAGGACACTATTGGGAAAATCAATCTATGCTGAATGAGCCCCCCATATCATTGTGCCAAGTGAATCAGTGTCTGCATACGGTCGACCGTTGTAATTTTAATCATTGAATTTTATTTGATGTGTGTTATTCCTATTACTGATGTCATTTTAAATATTAATTTTTATAATATTAAAATCTGAGTGTTGCCATAGAATTGAGTGCTCTCTTCCTTATCTTTCACTAACTTGAATAATGTAAAAAATTACAAGCAAGAGGCACTCCGAAAGAGCTTGTATATATCACATAAAGGAGGGCCTCATTCACATTGTGGTAGAATAGTTCAGTTAGTGGAGCTCCTACACTGATGAAGCCAATGAACTAAGTGAAAGGGCTGGTAAAAATTGCAAGGACCGGCACTCTAAAACACCCTTGTTACATATAAAGGAGGGAATCATACACAGCCTTGAAAAATTATGATTGATGGCCTGCTGGAGACTTTGAAAAACATTTGGAGCAAGGGCACGCTGATCTGACCATCTAAAACCTTAGGAGCGAGGGCCTGCTGCCGCTTTGTTGATGCTAGATAACTTCTAGGCGATTGCACGTCCCCATGACGGTGACAATCCATTTGGATGTCTGCCCTATCAACTTTGGAGCAAATTTTCAACAAGGAACTTCTGGTATAGCACCGTTTTGCTTGACCTCTCCACCAGAGGAATGAGAGATGAGAAGTTCTCTTTGTAGCGGCGGTCCAGAAGGTTGAACAACCAGTAATATGTGTTGTCTAAAATGCTTATAACACGTGGGTCGTGGGAAAGGCAGCCTAACATGAATTCAGCTATGTATGCCAGAGTACCAACAGGCAAGAATTCGCTGTTGTCGTCAGAAGGTGAGCTGACCCTGTAAAAGATTGTAGGTGAGGGCATGCAGGTGAGCTGACCCTGTAAAACATTAGATGGGAGGGCCTGCAGTTTAGCTGAGTGTGTAAAACATTAGATGGGAGGGCCTGCAGTTGAGCTGAGCCTGTAAAACATTATATGTGAGGGCCTGCAGGTGAGCTGACCCTGTAAAAAGTGATATGTGAGGGCATATATGTGATGGCATTATATGCGACGAATAAGCATGTTGATATGATGGAAGAGGAGGAGAAGGATGAGAAAAGGAAGATTCAACCATATACACATAAAGGAGGGCCTCATTCACATTGTGGTACAATAGTTCAGCTAGTGGAACTCCTACACTCATAAAGCCTATGCAAGTGAAAGGGCTGGCAAAAATTACAAGGAATCAGCACTCCAAAACACCTTTTGTTACACATAAAGGAGGGCATCATACACACCCTGGAAAAATTATGATTGGTGGCCTGCTGGTGACCCTAAAAAAACATTTGGAGCAAGGGCTTGCTGATCTGACCATCCAAAACATGAGGGGCGAGGGCCTGCTGCTGAGCTGACCCTCTAAAATATTAGGGGCAAGGGCCTGCTGGTGAGCTGACACTCTAAAACATTATAGGCTAGTGCCTGCAGGTGAGCTGATGCTGTAAAACATGATATACGAGTGCATCCTGTTCAGCTGACACTGTAAAGCATTATATGCGAGTGCCTGCAGGTGAGCTGATGCGCTAAATGATTATATGCGAGTGCAGGCTGTTCAAATGATGCTCTAAAACATTATATGCGAGTGCATTCTGAATAGCTGATGCTCTAAAACATTATTTTCAAGTGCATGTTGTTCTGCTATCGCTCTAAAACATTATTTGCAAGTGCATGATGCTCAAATGACGCTCTAAAACATTATATGCGAGTGCATGATGTTCAAATGATGCTCTAAAATATTATATGCAAGTGCATGCTGTACAGTTGATGCTCTAAAACATTATTTTGAAGTGCATGTTGTTCATCCGACGCTCTAAAACATAATTTGCGAGTGCATGCTGTTAAAATTATGCTCTAAAACATTATATGCGAGTGCATGCTGTTCAGTTGACGCTCTAAAACATTATATCCAAGTGCCTGCAGGTGATCTGACGCTCTAAAACATTATATGCGAGTGCATGCTGTTCAAATGATGCTCTAAAACATTATAGGCTAGTGCATGCTGTTCAGCTGACCCTATAAAACAAAATTGAGTTGAGGGCCTGCAGTTAAGCTGACCCTATAAAAAAATTTGAGTGGAGGGAATATATACAATCTGGATGAAGAGGAGAAAATAAGATTCAACCATATACTGTACTCTTTTTTTTCTGGTGGAAAAGGTGCATAGGAATACACTACAGTAGATTGAGTACATTATAAATGATAGATTGAAATTGCCTTTATGTTCATCATCAGCTCAGCTCTCCTCTGGTGAAGGTGAGAAGTCAGGGGCAATCCAGGCCTTTTTAATTTTTATCTGAGTCAACCTGCCAGCATTGCCAGTGGACAAGCGGATACGCTTATCTGTTATAATGCCACCAGCAGCACTAAATACATGCTCAGACAAAACTCTGGTGGCCGGGCAGGCCAGGACCTCCAAGGCGTAGAGCGCAAGTTTGTGCCATGTGTCCAGCTTGGACACCCAGTAGTTATAAGGCACTGAAGGATCATTTAGGACGCTGACACAGTCTGCTATGTATTCCTTCACCATCTTCCAAAACTTTTCCCTCCTTGTACCACTAGGCCGCGCTTCAGGGTGAGGTTGCTGGCGGGGTGTAATGAAAGTGTCCCATGCCTTGGAGAGTGTTGCCCTGCCTTTGTTGGAACTGCTGTGTGTTACCGTTGTCAGATGGAAAATTTTGGAGCAATCTCTCACCAAATACCTTCTGGTATTACAACGTTTTACTCGTCCTCTACACCACAGGAATGAGAGATGAGAAGTTCTCTTTGTAGCGGCGGTTGAGAAGGGTGAACACCCAGTAATCTGTGTTATCTAAAATGCGTATAATGTGAGGGTCGTGAGAAAGGCAGCCATGTGTGCCAGAGTACCAACAGGCAAGACGTTGATGTTGACATCATGATGACTCTCCATCTCCTCATCCTCCTCCACATCTTCTGCCCATCCATGCTGAACAGATGGAATTAAAGTTCCATGGGTACTACGCTCTGTAGTAGAGGCAACTGTCTCCAGCTCCTCCTCCTCTTCATGGTCCAATTTGCACTGAGAAGACGAATTGTGGGTGGTCTGGCAATCACCCTGTGTAATGTCCTCCCCCATTTCCTTGTCTGCCACATTCAAAGAGCGTTGTCCTTAATTGTGAGCATTATCACCACAAACTATCTGTGTGGATTCATCAAAGTTTTTTAAAACCACGCAGAGGTCTGACCTCAATGCCCACTCCTTGCTTGTGAATAGTGGCAGTTGACTCGAAAGTCAATGACCATGTTGCAGCTGGTATTACACAACTGCCCTCTGCTGCTCACAAAGCCTGACCAACATGTAGAACGTTCTAGCGCATGCTCATGTCGCACAACAGTCGGTGAGCTGGAAGCCGCAAGCGATGCTGCAGCATTGACAGACCGGCTGAAGTAGCTCTGGCAAATTGGGGTAGGTTTTGAAAAAAATGCTGAACCACTAAGTTTAAGACGTGGGCTAGGCATGGGATGTGTGTCAAGTTGCTAAGCTCCAAAGCCACCAAGTTACGGCCATTGTCAGACACAACTATGCCTGATTGTAGATTGAGAGGCGAGAGCCACAACTCGGTCTGGTCCCTTATACCCTGCCACAGTTCTGCTGCGGTGTGCTGTTTGTCCCCTAAGCCAATCAGCTTCAGCATAGCCTGTTGAAGCTTATCCACAGCAGTACTACACTGCTTCCAGCTAGTGACTGAGGGCTCACTGCTGCTTGAGATGGAAGTGGAGGTGGCAGAGGAGGAGAAGTGGGGGTTGGAGCCAGTAACATAGCTGCTGGCGGAGACCCTGATGGACCCTGTGCCATCCCAGGGTATGACTAACTCCTGGCCTCCACAACATTCACCCAGTGTGCAGTCCCTGGCCACCAGCACTTGTCCATGTGTCCATGGTTAAGTGCACCTTCCCATTAACTGTGTTGGTCAGGACACGGGTGATGTTCTGGGATACATGCTGGTGTAAGGCGGGCATGGCACACCATGCAAAATAGTGGCGGCTGGGGACTGGGTACCGAGGGACTGGCGCTGACATCAGGCTGTGGAAGGCCTCAGTGTCCACAAGCCTAAATGGCATCATTTCAAGGGCCAGTAATTTTGAAAGTTGCGGATTTAGAGCTATGGCCTGTGGGAGTGTGAGTATTTGCGCTTGTGTTCAAATTACTGTGTTATGGACATTTGGACGCTGCGCTGGGACAGGGACGTGGATGCTGCTGCGGATGGTTCATGCGAAGGTCCAGGTGCAGGGCGAGGGGCATCCGGGCCTGCACCTTCAACATGGGATTGGCCAGCAGTAAGGAACACAGGGGAAGAGGAGGCAGTGGTGTGACCCGCTGACCCAGATTGTGGACCCAGCCGTTCGGACCACTTATTAGTGTGCTTGGATGTTATGTGGCGGATCATGCTGGTGGTGGTGAGGTTGCTAGTGTTCACCCCCCATCTCATTTTGGCACGGCACAGGTTGCAAATGACCACTCTTTTTTGTTGTCTGCTCTTTCCTTAAAAAAACACCATACTCCGGAACACCTACCCCTTGGCAAGGTAGATTTATGCATGGGGTGCTCAGTGCAACGGTTGCGGGCCTGTTTGGTGTGGGCCAACTTCTCCTTTTTGCAACCCCGCTGCCTCTTCCAGCCTGTTGCGGTGCATCGGATCCATCCCCCTCTGTACTGCTGTCCTCACTTGGCTTTTCACCTTCCCATGTTGGGTCAGTGACTTCATCGTCCACCACCTCCTCTTCCACTTCTTCACTCTGCTCATCCTCCTGACTTGACCTAACCAAAACCTCAGTGATTGACAACTGTGTCTCATAATCATCCACCTCGTGAACAAATGATTGCCGTTCACCACCGTCATCTTCTTGAGACTGTGAAGGCTCAAGAGGTTGGGAATCAGGGCACAATATTTTAGGTCCCTCTTGAAGCTTGCTGGGCGCGAGGGCCAAATGCAATAGTGGCGCTGGAAAGAGCTCCTCGGAATATCCGAGTGTGGGATCACTTGTTTGGCAAGCCTCTCCATGGTGGGGGGAAGGATTATCAGAGTGAGGATTCGGTTGACTAGACTCTTGGCTACAGAGACTGGACTTGGTGGAAGAGAGGGTGGTGCTTAACCGACTGGAAGCATTATCTTCAGCAATCCAACCGACCAACTATTCGCACTGGTCCGACTTGGACAGTGTTGTCTTGTGCCGCCCAGCTAAGTTGGACATGAATCTGGGTACGGTGGATGTTTTTTTTTTTTTCTGGTGCACTGGCAGCAGGCACAGTTTCATTGCGCCCAGGGCCACGGCTTCTGTGTGCGCCATCAGCATTACGTCCACTTCCCCGTCCCTTAGTGCTTGCCTTCTTCATGTGAATAATTTTGTCACTAGATGTGGCGCAGATTGTTTTACAGTCCGCTAAAGACACTGTTTTCGGATGCAGGACATTATATGTCACAGAGACCCACAGAATATGGAAACTATATTAGGCCCAGATTATTGGAATCTGCAATACAGACACTGTTTTCTGATGGAGTGCAGTATTGGTTACAGAATACCACAGATTATGGACACTATATTAGGCCCAGATTATTGTAATCTGCAATACAGACACTGTTTTCTGATGTAGTACAGTATTGGTTACAGAACACTATATTAAGCCCAGTTTATTGGCATCTTTAATACAGACAGTTTTCGGATGCAGGACAGTATATGTCACAGAAACCCACAGAATATGGACACTATATTAGGCCCATAGTAGTTCAATTTGGCCTAAAGAAACAGTTTTCGGATGGCATACTGTATATGTCACAGAAAACAACACACTATGGACACTAGATTAGGCCCAGATTATTTAAATTTACACTAATGAAACAGTTTTCAGATGGAGTATTGTATATGTCACGGATGTGTATTACACGCACACACTACAGAGATAGTAGATGAGGGCTGGCCCCTGATTATTTACATTTATGCAAAAGAAACAGTGTTCGGATGGAGTACTGTATATGTCACGGATGTGTATTAAACGCACCATATAGACAATAAATGTGGCGCTGATTGTTTGAATTTATGCAAAAACACACAGTCTGCGGATGATGTACAGTATATGTCGCTAATAGGTATTAAAGAAAAATATCTTGCTGCTGTCAAACACACACACAGTAGTCCTTAAAAGGATTTTGGGGTCTTTGAAAAGCTTTTGGTAGTAAAAACAGCAAATTCAATATAGCGCAAATATACTGCTGCTCTAAAACATACATACACACACAGTAGTCCTTAAAAGGACTTTGGGGTCTTTGAAAAGCTTTCTTAGACTAATAAATATGAATTTTGCTGCCTTTCCCTTACTATGCTCTGCTCTCCCTGACTATGACTGATCCAAGCACGTGTCATTGGGTGCTACATAGCACCCGATGACACGTTCCGGACAGCCAATCACTGTAATGCTACTGGCATTACAGTGATGGCAGTACTTGCCTGCACGTTTATTGGCTGCTTAGCAGCCGCGGAACGTGCAAGGAGGAGACTCGAGCATGGCGCTCAAGCACATGCAGTACTCGGCCGAGTACCGCCATATGCCGATCCGGTATTCAGCTGAGCATGCTCGCTCATCACTAATTGTAATGCATTGCAGAGGGGATCAGACCCCAGAAGTTGAAGTCCCAGAGTGGGACAAAAAGAAAAAGTAAAAAAAGTGTTTTGCATAATAAAAAATAAATATTAAGTTTCAAGTAAAAAAAAAAGCCCCTTTCCCAAAATAAAACACATAAAATTGTTAAAAAATATAAAAAAAGAAAAACAGACATATTGGGTATTACTGCGCCCATAACGACCGGCTCTATCAAAATATCACATGATCCACCCCCTCACCTGAACACCGTAGGAAAAAATTAAATAAAAACTGTGCTAAAACCAGCATTTTTTTGTCACCTTACATCACAAAAAGTGCAACACCAAGCGGTCAAAAATGGTGTATGCCCCCCAAAATAGTACCAATCAATCAACTCATCCAGCATTAAAATCGACCCTTACATAAAACAATAGGGCAAAAACTAAATCATTATTTATTTATTTTTTGCTTCAAAAATGCTTTTATTGTGTTAAAAGTAAAAACGAATAAAAAAGTAGACATATTAGGTATCGCTGTGTCTATTAAAATATCATATGATCTAACCCCTCAGGTGAACACTGTAAAAAAAAAAAATAACTGTCCTAAAAGCAATTTTTTTTCACCTTACATCACAAAAAGTGTAATACCAAATGATCGAAAAGTCATATGTACCCAGGCTCGGACTGGCCCATAGGGGTGCAGGGGAACAATTTATTATATTTTAAAGTATTCGTAGGGTGGGCCCCCAAAATAAATTTTACTGGTGGGCCCTAGGTACCCCAGTCCAACACTGTACGTACCCCAATATAGTACTAATCAAACCATCATATCATCCCGCAAAAAAATGAGACTCTACTTAAGACAATTTCACAAATAATAAAAACTGTAGCTCTCAGAATATGCAGACACTAAAACATGATATTTTTTTGTTTGTTTCAACAATGCTTTTATTGTGTGAAACTTAAATAAAATAAAAAAAAGCATACATATTAGGCATCACCACATCTGTCGCGACCTGCTGTATAAAAATATCAAGTGATCTAACCCCTCAATTTAACACCGTATTTTTTTTAATAAAAGCTGTAAAAAAAGCACAATTTTTTTTACATCACAAAAAGTGTAATGCCAAGAGATCTAAAAGTCATATATGCACCCCAAAATATTAAGAATCAAACCGTCATCTCATCCCACAAAAAATGAGACCCTATCTTAGACAATCGCCGAAAAAAAAAAAAAAAACTATGGCTCTAAGAATATGGAAACACTAAAACATGATAAAAAAATGCAATTATTGTGTAAAACTTAAATAAATAAAAAAAATACATATTAGGTATTTATGCATCTGTAACAACCTGCTATATAAATATATCACATGATCTAACCCCTCAGGTAAGCACAGTAAAAAGAAAAACGGTGTAAAAAAGTCATTTTTTTGTCACCTTAAATCACAAAAAGTGTAATACCAAGTGCTAAAAAAATCATATGCATCCTAAAATTGTACCAATCAAACCAAAATCTCATAGCAAAAAAAAAAAGAGCCCCAACATAAGACACCCAAAAAAAAAAATAATATATGGCTTTCAGAATATGGAGACACAAAAAAATATTGTTTTTTCAAAAATGCTTTATTATGTAAAACTGAAACAAACAACAAAAAAGTTGTCATATTTGGTATTGTCGCATCTGTAACAACCTGCTCTATAAAAATAGACCACATGATCTAAAATGTCATAAAACTGTGCCAAAACAGCTATTTTTTGTGACCTTGCATCACAAAAAGTGTAATATAGAGAAACCAAAAATCATATGTACCCTAAAATAATACCAACAAAACTTACAAAATGGGATAACTTTTTTGAAGTTTCTACTCTAGGGGTGCATCAGGGGGTCTTTAAATATGACATGGCAACTTAAAATTATCCCAGTAAAATCTGCCCTCCAAAAACCACATGGTGCTTCTTTCCTTCTGTGCCCTGTCGTGTGCCCGTACAGCAGTTCACGACCACACATGGGGTGTTTCTGTAAATTACAGAATCAGGGGTAATAAATATTGAGTTTTGTTTGGCTGTTAACCCTTGCTTTGTTAGCGGAATTTTTTTTAATTAAAATGGAAAATCTCCAAAAAAGTTTAATTCTGAAATGTTATCTCTATTTTTCCATGAATTCTCGTGAAACACCTAAAGGGTTAACAAAGTTTTTAAAAACTGTTTTAAATACCTTGAGGGGTGTAGTTTCTAAAATGGGGCCATCTATAGGTAGTTTATATTATGTAAGCCCCACAAGGTGACTTCAGAGCTGAACTGGTCCTTAAGAAAATTTCCATAACCCAATTTTTAAGACATCTTTTAAAGATTTGCTTCTAAACTTCTAAGCCTTCTAATGTTCCAAAAAAAGAAAATGTCATTTACAAAATGATCAAAACATGAAGTCGACATATGGGAAATATAAAGTAATAACTATTTTAGGAGGTATTACTATCTGTTTTAAAAGCAAAGAAATAGACATTTTTAAATTGTGAATTTTAGTTATTTTTTTGTAAATTTGGGATTTTTTTATAAATAGAAATAAAATATTTTGACTCAAATTTACCACTGTCATGAAGTACAATATGTAACGAGAAAACAATCTCTGAATGGCTTGAATAAGAAAAAGCTTGTCAGATTTGCATAAATGGCCTGGTCCTTAAGGTGAAAAATGGCAGGGTCCTGAAGGGGTTAAAAACTGCCTGCATGTGTAACTGATGCTGTTTTCAAGGGAAAAGGTGGTCACACCAAACATTAATATTTATTTATGAATTCTTTATTTTCCAATTTTTAATTAAGAAAGACAGAAGAACATGACATGTATAGGTATAGCCATGAAGAATTTTCATCCACTGTCATACAGTAATAGGCATAATGTTTAAACCATAAACAGACATGGATTATTGTTATTGCTATTGTTGTTCAGTTCCCTCTAAAATGGGAGGCACTATGAGAGAGAGAGAGATTCAGCGGATCTGACTTTCTCCCTAAGATATCAGTGTTGAGTTAATGGAGGGAAACAGAGATAAAACGCAAGAAAGAAAGTATGAGGAGAAGAAGGAATAAAGAAAAGAAAACCTCGAGGGGAAGCAGGGATGGGATGGGATGGGATGGGATGGGATGGGATGGGAGGGGGGGGGGGGGACATCGACAGATGATGCTTTTTTCTAATTGCTAGTGTATCTATAAACCAGGGGTCACCTCTGCCAGAGACCTCCAAGAGCTCCACAACTTCAGGAACTTATCATGAGTCCTGTTAATCCACCCAGACATCTCTTCGAAATGACAAATTTGGTTGACCATAGCTTTCCATTCTAGTATGGAAGGAGGATTTGTGTCTAGCCAATGTAGGGGAATTACCATTTTGGCTGCTGATAGAAGGTGCAATATTAGATTCAGTTTGGATGGGGCATATTCGGGGGTGGGGAGGGCCAGGACCACCATCTCTAGTTTAAGCTTGAAATCTGGGGTTGTAAGATTCTGGATCAAAGCTTCTACTTCTCCCCAATAGGACTTAATCCAGGGGCAGTCCCACCAAATATGTGACAAAGAACCTATTCCTTCTCCACACCTCCAGCACTCTCTTGTAGCAGACAGACCTCTTTTGAAGAGAAAGTAAGGGATTCTGTACCATCTTGATAGTATTTTGAAATGGTTCTCCTGTAGACAAGTACAGGTAGAGAATCCATGTGAGTTTGCCAGCACCCTTTTGACTTCTGCATCATCTAGAACTTTGTTTAATTCATTTTCCCATTCTATGAGATACAGAGGTTTCAGAGGTTCACCCAAGCCTTCCACCAATGGATAGAGCTTTGCCACTTTCCTAGAAACGGGAAGTGGCGAGGAGACCAATTTCTCAAAGTCAGTTAGAGACCTTTGGAGGGAGTACTGCTCTTTCAACTCTCCGCACACAGCTCTGATATGGGGTTTCATGAGAAAAAACTCAGGTGAGTCAACAATTGTACATGGGAGCATTCCAAGGATGGGGAGCTCCACGTCAGGAATGACCTCACTAATTCTAGTTGATGTCGGAGTACCACAACTGTGGTTTATCTAGGTTGGCTCGATTTAGGAGGACCGGAATAAGGCTTACTGGCATCAGGGGAGATGGGGTAGGTGCCACTCTTTTGCACATGTCTCTCCATACCTCTCCAAGTCCTCTAAGCATAGGATCTATAGTCATATCTCTATGTATGTTTTTATCCGGAAGCCATAGATGTTTCAGGAAATGTTGGCCTGCACTATGTCTACAGATAGGGCGTACGTCTGGTTGTCTTTTAGGGTCCACCAATTCCAGCCATCTATAGAGTTGTATCGTTCTATAATAACTAGAAATATCAGGCACTCCTAAACCCCCTGCTCCTTACAGGGAGTGCAGAATTATTAGGCAAATGAGTATTTTGACCACATCATCCTCTTTATGCATGTTGTCTTACTCCAAGCTGTATAGGCTCGAAAGCCTACTACCAATTAAGAATATTAGGTGATGTGCATCTCTGTAATGAGAAGGGGTGTGGTCTAATGACATCAACACCCTATATCAGGTGTGCATAATTATTAGGCAACTTCCTTTCCTTTGGCAAAATGGGTCAAAAGAAGGACTTGACAGGCTCAGAAAAGTCAAAAATAGTGAGATATCTTGCAGAGGGATGCAGCACTCTTAAAATTACAAAGCTTCTGAAGCGTGATCATCGAACAATCAAGCGTTTCATTCAAAATAGTCAACAGGGTCGCAAGAAGCGTGTGGAAAAACCAAGGCGCAAAATAACTGCCCATGAACTGAGAAAAGTCAAGCGTCCAGCTGCCAAGATGCCACTTGCTACCAGTTTGGCCATATTTCAGAGCTTCAACATCACTGGAGTGCCCAAAAGCACAAGGTGTGCAATACTCAGAGACATGGCCAAGGTAAGAGAGGCTGAAAGACGACCACCACTGAACAAGACACACAAGCTGAAACGTCAAGACTGGGCCAAGAAATATCTCAAGACTGATTTTTCTAAGGTTTTATGGACTGATGAAATGAGAGTGAGTCTTGATGGGCCAGATGGATGGGCCCGTGGATGGATTGGTAAAGGGCAGAGAGCTCCAGTCCAACTCAGACGCCAGCAAGGTGGAGGTGGAGTACTGGTTTGGGCTGGTATCATCAAAGATGAGCTTGTGGGGCCTTTTCGGGTTGAGGATGGAGTCAAGCTCAACTCCCAGTCCTACTGTCAGTTTCTGGAAGACACCTTCTTCAAGCAGTGGTACAGGAAGAAGTCTGCATCCTTCAAGAAAAACATGATTTTCATGCAGGACAATGCTCCATCACATGCGTCCAAGTACTCCACAGCGTGGCTGGCAAGAAAGGGTATAAAAGAAGAAAATCTAATGACATGGCCTCCTTGTTCACCTGATCTGAACCCCATTGAGAACCTGTGGTCCATCATCAAATGTGAGATTTACAAGGAGGGAAAACAGTACACCTCTCTGAACCGTGTCTGGGAGGCTGTGGTTGCTGCTGCACGCAATGTTGATGGTGAACAGATCAAAACACTGACAGAATCCATGGATGGCAGGCTTTTGAGTGTCCTTGCAAAGAAAGGTGGCTATATTGGTCACTGATTTGTTTTTGTTTTGTTTTTGAATGTCAGAAATGTATATTTGTGAATGTTGAGATGTTATATTGGTTTCACTGGTAAAAATAATAATTGAAATGGGTATATATTTGTTTTTTGTTAAGTTGCCTAATAATTATGCACAGTAATAGTCACCTGCACACACAGATATCCCCCTAAAATAGCTAAAACTAAAAACAAACTAAAAACTACTTCCAAAAATATTCAGCTTTGATATTAATGAGTTTTTGGGGTTCATTGAGAACATGGTTGTTGTTCAATAATAAAATTAATCCTCAAAAATACAACTTGCCTAATAATTCTGCACTCCCTGTATATCTAACCAGGATTTTGTATGAAATACAAGGCTTCCTACCATTCCATAGGAATCTAGAGAACATACCCCGTACATTCGAGAGAAAGGATTTGGAGAGCGATATTTGAACTAATTGCATAATGTATAAGATTTTGGGCATCACATAGGCTTTTAAAATGTTTTTCCGTCCCATCCAGGAGAGATAGGGAAGACTATAGGTTTGAAGCAAACGTTGTATCTCCCCTAGAATGGGGGTGTAATTGTGCAGGTATAAGTCGTTGGTGTCTTTGGGGATTTGGATCCCCAGGCATTTAATTGACCCTTTAGTCCAATGGAATGGAAGATGAGTGCTTAAGGTGGCTACTTTAGATATTGGTAGATAGATATTTAAGAGTTCGGATTTGGCGTGATTTACCTTAGTCTGAGAGTGAACTATATGCATCTATTCTGTTCACCAAGGGGCCTAGCCCTCTTTCAGGATCTTTTACTAAGAACAATAAGTCACCTGCAAATGCAGTGCATTTTAATTCTCTCTGGCCGTATTTAACTCCCGAAATGTCCGGCGATTGTCTGACTAACTCTGAGTGTCTCCACTACTAAAATGAACAGCGAGGGGGACAGGGGGCATCCCTGCCTAGTCCCATTGGTCATGTTGAAAGTAGTTGAGAGCGTGCCATTGACTTTCAATCTGGCATGAGGATTTCGGTAGAGAGTAAGGATTGCCTGTATGAAGGCGTCTGGAAAGGCAAAGCATTGTAGAGTCAATGTCATAAACATCCAATTGACTCTATCGAACGCCTTTTCAGCGTTGATTCTGAGTAAAGTTAGGGGGAAGCCTTTTTTATGAGCCATGTGTATGGCGTGAAATATTCTGTGAGTATTGTCTTTCCCCTCATGACCCTGGACAAAACCAGGCAAGAACTGGCAAGAGATTGCTCAATCTGCATTGTAAGACCTTGGCCCAAAGCTTTAAGTTCAGGGTCAGGAGGAAAATCGGACGATAGCTTCCACAGTTTTGGGGGTCTTTTCCTTCTTTAGGGATTAGGGTAAAGTGGGATTCCAGTGTCTGTTTGTGTAAGAAGTCGCCTTGTAGTAAGGCATTGCAGACTTCTGTAAACCTGGGGACTAGAATACTTTTTATAGTATAGCAAGGACAGACCGTCTGGTCCTGGACTTTTGCCTGGTGGAAGCTTTTAAGAATTCTTGTTACTTCTTCCGCTGTAATCGGTCTAGTAAGGTATGTAGAATCCTCAGGTGTAATGACCGGAAGGTGGCGAGAGCCCAAATAGTCCCTAATGTGCTGCTCTTTTTGGAGTTCCCTATCAGTCGTATCCTTCTGATGGAGATTGTATAGTGCTGAGTAGAATTCTTTAAAAGCCCTAGCTATCTCTGGGGTTTCCTGTGCTAGGCTGCCATTTGGTTGCTTTATAGAGGTTATATTCTTAGCCTTCTTAAGCAAAGAGGACATCAGCTTTTCCCCCTTGTCACCATGGGCGTATACTTTATGTTTAAAGTTCAACATCCGTCTCATCACTCTTTGGTCACTCTTTGGTTGAGAAGGCCACAAAGTTGCAACCTAAGCTCTGTCAAAGTTTTTTGATGTTCGATGCGTAGGGAAGCCTTATGCAATTTTTCTACTGTTGCTATCTTCTCTAAGAGTGTGTCTACAGCTTTTGTCGTTCTTTCTTAACCCTGGTGCTTAGAGAGCAAAAACAACCTCTGACAAACGCCTTGTGAGCCTCCCATAAATGGGTTGTGAGCTGTGTGCAGAGGACACCAAACATTAATATGATTTAGATTTCTCCTCTTTTATTAATTCATTTTTAATTATGCTTTCATATATTACTTGGCCGTACTATAACTTTACAAGTGATTTTGAAGGTACAAATAATTGCGTAAAGAGTGTAGCACATGATCAAATATCATTTGATGCTACGCATACATTATTTTAGCCAGAAGACTATGAGTAATGAAAAATTAAACATATTTGGAATACATAAATATGTAATGCACCTTTAGCTTCACTGCAGTATACTTCTTTCCTTTCCATCTGTCTTTGCAAAAAGATATTTATTTGAATATTCAGAAAATGGTTGGCACTCTGATTTGCAATGTCTCAAATGATTCTCTGTGGTAGTGAGATTTCCACATATAGCTTGTTATGTAAAGACCATGGTACTCAAATTTCTGGTTAGTTGCAATTAGTTTATTAGTTCCATCCAACTAATAAAGTTAAGACATGGCCAACGTTTTGGTTCTATCCCGGGACATTGTTTAGATACTGTGAATGGTAAGTACCGTATTTTTCGCTCTATAAGATGCACCTAGGTTTAAGAGGAGGACAATAATAAAAAAAAAATTTTTCATTAGAACTCAGATCAGGCCTGCAATCAGACCCCCAATGTTAATCAGACCTCATCTGAAAGCCCCAATCTGACCCCCAATGTTAATAAGCCCCGTAATCAGA
Organism: Bufo gargarizans; assembly: GCF_014858855.1. NCBI lineage: Eukaryota > Metazoa > Chordata > Amphibia > Anura > Bufonidae > Bufo > Bufo gargarizans. The sequence goes on from NC_058086.1 coordinate 124,636,819, forward strand.
CCACAGATCAGACTCCTAATGTTAATAAGAACCCAGTAAGACCTCAAATCAGATTCCCATGTCTCAGATTAGCCCTCCATGCCATTTATGAGCCCCATTATGAGCCCCCATGCAATTTATGAGCCTTCATGCCAGTAATGTGCCACCATTATTAGCCCCCATGCCAGTTATGAGCCCCAGTGCCATTTATGACCCCCCCATGCCATTTATGAGCCCCCAGTGCCATTGATTATGCTCCCAGTGCCATTTAATATGCCCCCAGTGCCACAGAGAAAATAAAATAAAAAACCCACTTACCTCTCTTGCTCCTGGACGCGGTGGAAGCGCGCTCATTCTTCCTCCTTCTCTGTCTGCTGTGCTGTGACCCGGCATGCACAGCGTGAGGTCACAGCGCACCCTCACACTGTGCCCAGCCCTGCACAACCGACAGCCTAGGACCAGGAAGTGGTGAGTACAGAGCCTTCACCGCTTCCCGGTCCTCCTGTACTAATGAGCGCTTCCTTAATGGAAGCACTACATTAGTATTCACCCCATAAGATTCAGGGGCATCTTTCCCCCACTCTTGGGGGAAAAAATGCATCAGTTAGACACACTGGATCACATATTGTACATAGTGTAATAGGAAGGTGCTCAGAGCATATCAAGGTTGTAACAAACAAACAACTGAATAAAGACGTCACAAAAATAAATTACAGATATCTGGAAAATATCACACAAGTGTCTATTGCAAATGGACAGTAATTAAGTTATTAAGGCATTATGTGTATAGAAGCAATGTGCTAAAGTTGCCAGGGTGATTGATTCTATTGATATTGGAGTACCGATAAAGAAATGATGAAGGAATGGTAATGGTAATATTATTGTCACAAGACATATATGGTAAGGACATATTAAACAGATCTGTAAGTTAATGATCAAGGCTAGCTCTTGGTTAGTAATGACATTAAAACATAGACTACTATACCTTATTAGTGATGAGCGGCAGGGGCAATATTCAAATTTGCGATATTTCGCCAATATTTGGTAGAATATTTGTCATATATTTAAGAATTTGCAAATTTGAGATTATTTTCTTGATCGCAAAAAATCGACAATGTAATGTTCACGTAATGCACTCAAAATACAGGCGTGGGTCATTATAGATACATTTTTCAAGCTGCTAGAAGTTGAGACTGGAGAAAATGGTTGGCACGGCAGAACATTACAATAGCTTTATATGCAGATAGAGTGCTCCAATATATTCACGATTGCAAAATCGTCACCAATGATGCAAATATTTTGGCGCGATACGTGCAACTTTACATTTTAACAGGTCTGACTACTTATTAGTGATTGGTGCGCTAAGTATTGTTGCGAACTTGTGACATCATAGCACTATGTATGTATGTAGCATACATACATACAGCCTATGTATGTAGCATGTATTTATGGACAGCAGACCCTATCAGCTACACTATATCACTATCTAACCTACACTGACAACCTCCCACTAACTATCTGTATTATATACAGTGGATATAAAAAGTCTACACACCCCTGTTAAAATGTCAGGTTTCTGTGATTAGACAAAAATAAATAATTTCAGAACTTTTTCTACCTTTAATGTGAGCTATAAACTGACCAACTCAATTGAAAAACAAACTAACATCTTTAAGGTACAGGGAAGAAAAAATATATAAATTAAATAATATGATTGCAGAAGTGTGCACAACCTTAAACTAATACTTTGTTGAAGCACCTTTTGATTTTATTACAGCACTCAGTCTTTTTGTGTACGAGCCTATCAGCATGGCACATCATGAATTTGCCTACTCTTCTTTGCAAAAACATTCCAAATCTGTCAGATTGCAAGGGCATTTCCTGTGCACAGCCCTCTTCAGATCACCCCACAGATTTTAAATCGGATTCAGTTCCGGGCTCTGGCTGGGCCATTCCAAAACTTTAATCTTCTTCTGGTGAAGCCATTACTTTGTTGATTTGGATGCATGTTGTGGGTCGTTGTAATCCTGAAAGATGAAGTTCCTCTTCATGTTCAGCTTTCTAGCAGAAGCCTGAAGGTTTGGTGCCAATATTGACTGGTATTTGGAACTGTTCATAATTTCATCTAGCTTCACTAAGGCCCTAGTTCCAGATGAAGAAAAACAGCCCCAAAGCATGATGTTGCCACCACCATGTTTCACTGTGGGTATGGTGATCTTTTGGTGATGTGCAGTGTTGTTTTTGCACCAAACATATATTTTGGAATTATGGCCAAAAATTTCAACCTTGGTTTCATCAGACCATAACACCTTTTCCCACATGCTTTTGGGAGACTTCAGATGTGTTTTTGCAACATGTAACCTGGCTTGGATGTTTTTCTTCGTAAGAAAAGGCTTTTGTCTTGCCACTCTACCCCATAGCCCAGACATATGAAGAATGCGGGAGATTTTTGTCACATGTACCACACAGCCCGTACTTGCCAGATATTCCTGAAGCTCCTTTAATGCTGCTATAGGCCTCCTGGTAGCCTCCCAGACCAGATTTCTGCTTGTCTTTTCATCAATTTTGGAGGGACGTCCAGTTCTTGGTAATGTCACTGTTGTGATTTTCTCCACTTGATGATGACTGTCTTCATTTAGTTCCATGGTATAGCAAATAAATAGCTAAAAAAATTATTTTGTACCCTTCTCCTGACTGATACCTTTTAACAATGATATGCCTCTGATGCTTTGGAAGCTCTCTGTTGATCATGGCTTTTGCTGTGGGATGCGACTAAGACAATTTCAGGAAAGACCAACTAGAGCAGCTGAACTTTATTTGGGGTTAAACAGAGGCACTTTAAATGATGGCAGGTGAATGCTGACTCCTATTTAACATGATTTTGAATGTGATTGCTTAATTCTGAACACAGCTACATCCCCAGTTATAAGAGGGTGTGCACACTTATGTAACCACAGATTTTAGTTTTTTTTTCTTCCCTCCACCTAAAAGATTTCAGTTTGTTTTTCAATTGAGTTGTACAGTTTATATGTCACATTAAAGGTGGAAGAAGTTCTGAAATGATTTATCTTTGTTAGGGATGAGCGAACCCGGACTGTATAGTTCGGGTTCGTATCGAATTTTGGGGTGTCCGTGACACGGACCCAAACCCGGACATTTTCGTAAAAGTTCGGGTTCGGTGTTCGTCGCTTTCTTGGCGCTTTTGTGACGCTTTCTTGGCGCTTTTTGAAAGGCTGCAAAGCAGCCAATCAACAAGCGTCATACTACTTGGCCCAAGAGGCCATCACAGCCATGCCTACTATTGGCATGGCTGTGATTGGCCAGAGCACCATGTGACCCAGCCTCTATTTAAGCTGGAGTCACATAGCGCCGCCCGTCACTCTGCTCTGATTAGCATAGGGAGAGGTTGCGGCTGAGGTAGCATAGGGCGAGATTAGGCAGATTAACTCCTCCAAAGGACTTGATTAATCGATCGATCTGCAGCTGTGCATCATTGAGCTGCTGAAATTCAATTGCTCACTGTTTTTAGGCTGCCCAGACCGTTTGTCAGTCACTTTTTACTGGGGTGATCGGCGGCCATTTTGTGTCTTGTGGTGTGCTAGCACAAGCTGCGACCAAGTGCATTTAACCCTCAATGGTGTGGTTGTTTTTTGTCTAATTCCTACATCAGGGTGAAGCTGTCACACCAAGTGCATTTAACCAGCAATAGTCTGGTTATTTTTTGGCCATATACTACATCAGGGGCAAGCTGCGCCTGTCACCAAGTGCATTTAACCCTCAATGGTGTGGTTGTTTTTTGGCTAAATCCTACATCAGGGTGAAGCTGTCACACCAAGTGCATTTAACCAGCAATAGTCTGTTTATTTTTTGGCCATATACTACATCAGGGGCAAGCTGTCACCAAGTGCATTTAACCCTCAATGGTGTGGTTGTTTTTTGGCTAAATCCTACATCAGGGTGAAGCTGTCACACCAAGTGCATTTAACCAGCAATAGTCTGTTTATTTTTTGGCCATATACTACATCAGGGGCAAGCTGCGCCTGTCACCAAATGCATTTAACCCTCAGTAGTGTGGTTTGTCAAGCTGTCACACCAAGTGCATTTAACCATCAATAGTGTGGTTATTTTTTGGCCATATCCCAGTCTAATTCTGTCAGTAAACCTATACCTGTCACCCAGCGCCTAAATACTAGGCCTCAAATTTATATCCAGCTAAATCTGTTGTTACTGCTGTAGCTGGGCGAGTTATTTAGTGTCCGTTCAAGCACATTTCTTGTTCTGGGTTGAAATACAATTCCCAATTTAGCAATTTAAAAATTTAGTGGTTTCTGCTGTATCAGAGCTATTTAAAATCTATCCCTAAAAGGGTAGATCATATTGAAGGTGCACATAGGGACATTCAGAATAACTTCACACACCCGCTACTGTGCATTTCCAAGTCTAATTCTGTCAGTAAACCCATACCTGTCACCCAGAGCCTAAATACTAGTCCTCAAATTTATATCCAGCTAAATCTGTCGTCAGTGTTGTAGCTGGGCGAGTTATTTAGTGTCCGTTCAAGCACATTTCTTGTTCTGGGTTGAAATACAATTCCCAATTTAGCAATTTAAAAATTTAGTGGTTTCTGCTGTATCAGAGCTATTTGAAATCTATCCCTAAAAGGGTAGATCATATTGAAGGTGTACATAGGGACATTCAGAATAACTTCACACACCCGCTACTGTGCATTTCCAAGTCTAATTCTGTCAGTAAACCCATACCTGTCACCCAGCGCCTAAATACTAGGCCTCAAATTTATATCCAGCTAAATCTGTCGTCAGTGTTGTAGCTGGGCGAGTTATTTAGTGTCCGTTCAAGCACATTTCTTGTTCTGGGTTGAAATACAATTCCCAATTTAGCAATTTAAAAATTTAGTGGTTTCTGCTGTATCAGAGCTATTTGAAATCTATCCCTAAAAGGGTAGATCATATTGAAGGTGTACATAGGGACATTCAGAATAACTTCACACACCCGCTACTGTGCATTTCCAAGTCTAATTCTGTCAGTAAACCCATACCTGTCACCCAGCGCCTAAATACTAGGCCTCAAATTTATATCCAGCTAAATCTGTTGTTACTGCTGTAGCTGGGCGAGTTATTTAGTGTCCGTTCAAGCACATTTCTTGTTCTGGGTTGAAATACAATTCCCAATTTAGCAATTTAAAAATTAGTGGTTTCTGCTGTATCAGAGCTATTTGAAATCTATCCCTAAAAGGGTAGATCATATTGAAGGTGCACATAGGGTCATTCAGAATAACTTTACACACCCGCTACTGTGCATTTCCAAGTCTAATTCTGTCAGTAAACCCATACCTGTCACCCAGCGCCTAAATATTAGGCCTCAAATTTATATCCAGCTGAATTTGAATACAATACTTTGGGCCAAATAATATTTTTGTTGTTGTGGTTAACGATAACAATGAGGAAAACATCTAGTAAGGGACGCGGACGTGGACATGGTCGTGGTGGTGTTAGTGGACCCTCTGGTGCTGGGAGAGGACGTGGCCGTTCTGCCACATCCACTCGTCCTAGTGTACCAACTACCTCAGGTCCCATTAGCTGCCAGAATTTACAGCGATAAATGGTGGGGCCCAATGCCGTTCTAAGGATGGTAAGGCCTGAGCAGGTACAGGCATTAGTCAATTGGGTGGCCGACAGTGGATCCAGCACGTTCACATTATCTCCCACCCAGTCTTCTGCAGAAAGCGCACAGATGGCGCCTGAAAACCAAGCCCATCAGTCTGTCACATCACCCCCATGCATACCAGGTAAACTGTCTGAGCCTCAAGTTATGCAGCAGTCTCTTATGCTGTTTGAAGACTCTGCTGGCAGGGTTTCCCAAGGGCATCCACCTAGCCCTTCCCCAGCGGTGGAAGACATAGACTGCACTGACGCACAACCACTTATGTTTCCTGATGATGAGGACATGGAAATACCACCTCAGCATGTCTCTGATGATGACGAAACACAGGTGCCAACTGCTGCGTCTTTCTGCAGTGTGCAGACTGAACAGGAGGTCAGGGAGGAAGACTGGGTGGAAGACGATGCAGGGGACGATGAGGTCCTAGACCCCACATGGAATGAAGGTCGTGCAACTGACTTTCACAGTTCGGAGGAAGAGGCAGTGGTGAGACCGAGCCAACAGCGTAGCAAAAGAGGGAGCAGTGGGCAAAAGCAGAACACCCGCCGCCAAGAGACTCCGCCTGCTACTGACCGCCGCCATCTGGGACCGAGCACCCCAAAGGCAGCTTCAAGGAGTTCCCTGGCATGGCACTTCTTCAAACAATGTGCTGACGACAAGACCCGAGTGGTTTGCACGCTGTGCCATCAGAGCATGAAGCGAGGCAGTAATGTTCTGAACCTTAGCACAACCTGCATGACCAGGCACCTGCATGCAAAGCATGAACTGCAGTAGAGTGAACACCTAAAAATAAGGAAGTCACTCAGGCTCCCCCTGCTACCTCTTCTGCTGCTGCCGCCTCGGCCTCTTCCTCCGCCTCTGGAGGAACGTTGGCACCTGCCGCCCAGCAAACAGGGGATGTACCACCAACACCACCACCACCACCTCCGTCACCAAGCATCTCAACCATGTCACACGGCAGCGTTCAGCTCTCCATCTCACAAACATTTAAAAAAAGCGTAAATTCCCACCTAGCCACCCTCGGTCCCTGGCCCTGAATGCCAGCATTTCTAAACTACTGGCCTATGAAATGTGTCATTTAGGCTGGTGGACACAGACAGCTTCAAACAGCTCATGTCGCTTGCTGTCCCACAGTATGTTGTTCCCAGCCGCCACTACTTCTCCAAGAGAGCCGTGCCTTCCCTACTCAACCAAGTATCCGATAAAATCAAGTGTGCACTGCGCAACGCCATCTGTAGCAAGGTCCACCTAACCACAGATACGGGGACAGTAAGCACGGCCAGGGACGCTATATCTCCCTAACTGCACACTGGGTAAATGTAGTGGCAGCTGGGCCCCAGGCGGAGAGCTGTTTGGCGCATGTCCTTCCGCCGCCAAGGATCGCAGGGCAACATTCTTTGCCTCCTGTTGCCACCTCCTCCTTCTCGGCTTCCTCCTCCTCTTCTTCCACCTGCTCATCCAGTCAGCCACACACCTTCACCACCAACTTCAGCACAGCCCGGGGTAAACGTCAGCAGGCCATTCTGAAACTCATGTTTGGGGGACAGGCCCCACACCGCACAGGAGTTGTGGCGGGGTATAGAACAACAGACCGACGATTGGTTGCTGCCGGTGAGCCTCAAGCCCGGCCTGGTGGTGTGCGATAATGGGCGAAATCTTGTTGCAGCTCTGGGACTAGCCGGTTTTACGCACATCCCTTGCCTGGCGCATGTGCTGAATTTGGTGGTGCAGAAGTTCATTCACAACTACCCCGACATGTCAGAGCTGCTGCATAAAGTGTGGGCCGTCTGTTCGCGCTTCCGGCGTTCACATCCTGCCGCTGCTCGCCTGTCTGCGCTACAGTGTAACTTCGGCCTTCCCGCTCACCGCCTCATATGCGACGTGCCCACCAGGTGGAACTCCACCTTGCACATGCTGGACAGACTGTGCGAGCAGCAACAGACCATAGTGGAGTTTCAGCTGCAGCACGCACGGGTCAGTCGCACTGCGGAACAGCACCACTTCACCACCAATGACTGGGCCTCCATGCGAGATCTGTGTGCCCTGTTGCGCTGTTTCGAGTACTCCACCAACATGGCCAGTGGCGATGACAATCCCACCTCTATGTCTCCTTGAGAAAACACTTAGGGCGATGATGGAAGAGGAGATGGCCCAGGAGGAGGAGGAGGAGGATGAGGAGGAGGAAGAGGGGTCATTTTTAGCATTTTCAGGCCAGTCTCTTCGAAATGACTCAGAGGGAGGTTTTTTGCAACAGCAGAGGCCAGGTACAAATGTGGCCAGCCAGGGCCCACTACTGGAGGACGAGGAGGACGAGGATGAGGAGGAGGTGGAGGAGGATGAGGATGAAGCATGGTCACGCAGCTCGGGCCTATCACTGGTGCGTGGCGGGGGGGAAAGGCAGGATGATGACGATACGCCTCCCACAGAGGACAGCTTGTCCTTTCCCCTGGGCAGCCTGGCACACATGAGCGACTACATGCTGCAGTGCCTGCGCAATGACAGCAGAGTTGCCCACATTTTAACGTGTGCGGACTACTGGGTTGCCACCCTGCTGGATCCACGCTACAAAGACAATGTGCCCACCTTACTTACTGCACTGGAGCGTGATAGGAAGATGCGCGAGTACAAGCGCACGTTGGTAGACGCGCTACTTAGAGCATTCCCAAATGTCACAGGGGAACAAGTGGAAGCCCAAGGCCAAGGCAGAGGAGGAGCAAGAGGTCGCCAAGGCAGCTGTGTCACGGCCAGCTCCTCTGAGGGCAGGGTTAGCATGGCAGAGATGTGGAAAAGTTTTGTCAACACGCCACAGCTAACTGCACCTCCACCTGATACGCAACGTGTTAGCAGGAGGCAACATTTCACTAACATGGTGGAACAGTACGTGTGCACACCCCTCCACGTACTGACTGATGGTTCGGCCCCATTCAACTTCTGGGTCTCTAAATTGTCCACGTGGCCAGAGAAAGCCTTTTATGCCTTGGAGGTGCTGGCCTGCCCGGCGGCCAGCGTTTTGTCTGAACGTGTATTCAGCGCGGCAGGGGGCGTTATTACAGAAAAACGCAGCCGCCTGTCTTCAGCCAATGTGGACAAGCTGAGGTTCATAAAAATGAACCAGGCATGGATCCCACAGGACCTGTCCGTCCCTTGTCCAGATTAGACATTAACTACCTCCCCTTAACCATATATTATTGTACTCCAGGGCACTTCCTCATTCAATCCTATTTTTATTTTCATTTTACCATTATATTGCGAGGCTACCCAAAGTTGAATGAACGGGACCTCTCTCCTCTGCCTGGGTGCTGGGCCTAAATATCTGACAATGGACTGTTGCAGTGGTGGCTGACGTGAAGCCTGATTCTCTGCTATGATATGAAGTCTGATTCTCTGCTGACATGAAGCCAGATTGTCTGTTACGGGACCTCTCTCCTTTGCCTGGGTGCTGGGCCTAAATATCTGACAATGGACTGTTGCATTGGTGGCTGACGTGAAGCCTGATTCTCTGCTATGATATGAAGACTGATTCTCTGCTGACATGAAGCCAGATTGTCTGTTACGGGACCTCTCTCCTCTGTCTGGGTGCTGGGCCTAAATTTATGACAATGGACTGTTACAGTGGTGGGTGACGTGAAGCCTGATTCTCTGCTATGACATGCAGACTGATTCTCTGCTGACATGAAGACAGATTCTCTGTTAAGGGACCTCTCTCCTCTGCCTGGGTGCTGGGCCTAAATATATGACAATGGACTGTTGCAGTGGTGGCTGACGTGAAGCCTGATTCTCTGCTATGATATAAAGACTGATTCTCTGCTGACATGAAGCCAGATTGTCTGTTACGGGACCTCTCTCCTCTGCCTGGGTGCCAGGGCCTAAATTTATGACAATGGACTGTTACAGTGGTGGGTGACGTGAAGCCTGATTCTCTGCTATGACATGCAGACTGATTCTCTGCTGACATGAAGCCAGATTGTCTGTTACGGGACCTCTCTCCTCTGCCTGGGTGCTGGGCCTAAATTTATGAAAATGGACTGTTACAGTGGTGGGTGGCGTGAAGCCTGATTCTCTGCTATGACATGAAGACTGATTCTCTGGTGACATGAAGCCAGATTGTGTGTTACGGAACCTCTCTCCTCTGCCTGGGTGCTGGACCTAAATTTATGACAATGGACTGTTACAGTGGTGGGTGACGTGAAGCCTGATTCTCTGCTATGACATGCAGACTGATTCTCTGCTGACATGAAGCCAGATTCTCTGTTAAGGGACCTCTCTCCTCTGCCTGGGTGCTGGGCCTAAATATATGACAATGGACTGTTGCAGTGGTGGCTGACGTGAAGCCTGATTCTCTGCTATGATATGAAGACTGATTCTCTGCTGACATGAAGCCAGATTCTCTGTTAAGGGACCTCTCTCCTCTGCCTGGGTGCTGGGCCTAAATATATGACAATTTACTGTTGCAGTGGTGGCTGACGTGAAGCCTGATACTCTGCTATGATATGAAGACTGATTCTCTGCTGACATGAAGCCAGATTGTCTGTTGCGGGACCTCTCTCCTCTGCCTGGGTGCCAGGGCCTAAATTTATGACAATGGACTGTTACAGTGGTGGGTGACGTGAAACCTGATTCTCTGCTATGACATGCAGACTGATTCTCTGCTGACATGAAGCCAGATTCTCTGTTAAGGGACCTCTCTCCTCTGCCTGGGTGCCAGGGCCTAAATTTATGACAATGGACTGTTACAGTGGTGGGTGACGTGAAGCCTGATTCTCTGCTATGACATGCAGACTGCTTCTCTGCTGACATGAAGCCAGATTGTCTGTTCTGGGACCTCTCTCCTCTGCCTGGGTGCCAGGGCCTAAATTTATGACAATGGACTGTTACAGTGGTGGGTGACGTGAAGTCTGATTCTCTGCTATGACATGCAGACTGATTCTCTGCTGACATGAAGCCAGATTGTCTGTTACGGGACCTCTCTCCTCTGCCTGGGTGCTGGGCCTAAATTTATGAAAATGGACTGTTACTGTGGTGGGTGGCGTGAAGCCTGATTCTCTGCTATGACATGAAGACTTATTCTCTGGTGACATGAAGCCAGATTCTGTGTTACGGAACCTCTCTCCTCTGCCTGGGTGCTGGGCCTAAATTTATGACAATGGACTGTTACAGTGGTGGGTGACGTGAAGCCTGATTCTCTGCTATGACATGCAGACTGATTCTCTGCTGACATGAAGCCAGATTCTCTGTTAAGGGACCTCTCTCCTCTGCCTGGGTGCTGGGCCTAAATATATGACAATGGACTGTTGCAGTGGTGGGTGACGTGAATCCTGATTCTCTGCTATGACATGCAGACTGATTCTCTGCTGACATGAAGCCAGATTCTCTGTTAAGGGACCTCTCTCCTCTGCCTGGGTGCTGGGCCTAAATTTATGACAATGGACTGTTACAGTGGTGGGTGACGTGAAGCCTGATTCTCTGCTATGACATGCACACTGATTCTCTGCTGACATGAAGCCAGATTGTCTCTGTTACGGGACCTCTCTCCTCTGCCTGGGTGCTGGGCCTAAATTTATGAAAATGGACTGTTACAGTGGTGGGTGGCTTGAAGCCTGATTCTCTGCTATGACATGAAGACTGATTCTCTGGTGACATGAAACCAGATTCTGTGTTACGGAACCTCTCTCCTCTGCCTGGGTGCTGGGCCTAAATTTATGACAATGGACTGTTACAGTGGTGGGTGACGTGAAGCCTGATTCTCTGCTATGACATGCAGACTGATTCTCTGCTGACATGAAGCCAGATTCTCTGTTAAGGGACCTCTCTCCTCTGCCTGGGTGCTGGGCCTAAATGTATGACAATGGACTGTTGCAGTGGTGGCTGACGTGAAGCCTGATTCTCTGCTATGACATGAAGACTGATTCTCTGGTGACATGAAGCCAGATTCTGTGTCATGGAACCTCTCTCCTCTGCCTGTGTGCTGGGCCTAAATTTATGAAAATGGACTGTTACAGTGGTGGGTGACGTGAAGCCTGATTCTCTGCTATGACATGAAGACTGATTCTCTGGTGACATGAAGCCAGATTCTGTGTCACGGAACCTCTCTCCTCTGCCTGTGTGCTGGGCCTAAATTTATGAAAATAGACTGTTCCAGTGGTGGGTGACGTGAAGCCTGATTCTCTGCTATGGGACCTCTCTCCAATTGATTTTGGTTAATTTTTATTTTTATTCATTTCCCTATCCACATTTGTTTGCAGGGTTTTACCTACATGTTGATGCCTTTTGCAGCCCTCTAGCCCTTTCCTGGGCTGTTTTACAGCCTTTTTAGTGCCGAAAAGTTCGGGTCCCCATTGACTTCAATGGGGTTCGGGTTCGGGACGAAGTTCGGATCGGGTTCGGATCCCGAACCCGAACATTTTCGGGAAGTTCGGCCGAACTTCTCGAACACGAACATCCAGGTGTCCGCTCAACTCTAATCTTTGTCTCTTTTTTTACAGCACAGAAACCTAACATTTTAACAGGGGTGTGTAGAATTTTTATATCCACTGTATATAAGCTAACTAACTAATTAAATTACACAGGAAAGCAGAGAGCACAACAATAACACTGCTGTCTCTCTCAGATCTACAAAATACTGCATACAAGGGATGCTGGGGACTTATATAATAGAGAGTAGACAACTTTCCTATTGGTTGCTAGGGATGTTGCTAAGCTCAGACAAAGACATTGCAACCATCTCATTTGCCTACAAGCAAGAAGGTAGGTTACTGTTGAAAATAAAAAATCTAGAATTTTCGAAATTACGAATATATATCACTATTGTCACGGAAGGTGTACAGGAAACTAGAAGACACAAAATGAAGATCCGACTGACTGGATCCAAAACTAAGGAACAAAAGGGAGAGCCCTGCAACAGACCTGGCTCTCTCCCTAACTGCTCAGCCTATGCGAAAATCCCAATGGTAGATGATTGCATATCATCGTACCTCGACTGTACACCCTATAATAGTGAGGGGACACGACCACCGGCTCGGATACGGTGGGAGTCAGGGTCACCTGGGATCCAGAAAACAGGAAAACACAAATGAACGAACAAAACTTATCTGTAGAAGACTCAGAAGTAGGATCAGCATGCACACACTCCAGGAAGGAATATAAACCGCAAAGTGATGCAGTATGGGGAGGGATTTAAAAGGATGCAATCAGTGCAACTACATGACAGCTGAGAGAGGCTAACGAGATGAGAAAATGAAAGCAAAACAAAAGGAACCTCAAGGAGGAGGTTCTGAAGGACGTCTGTCAGAGCTTCTCAGATGTCTGGTGGTGACAACTATATTCTAAATATTTGCGAATTATCGCAGTGCCGTTATTCACAAATAATATTAGCTATTTGAATATTCGAGCCAAACACTATACCTTATTTGGTATCTTCATCTAGTTTGTTTGGAGAAAGGGAACGGATACATGAACACAAATGATCTACATACTGTAGAAAAATCAAAGTCATGATTTAATCTGTAGGGATGGAGGGTTCTGGGTTCATGAATACAATAGGATTTATGTCTTTTGAGAAGTTGTGTACAATTTCCTCCCCTTAGTGGTACTGGGATTTGCTTAATTTCCAATTTTGAGGACTGATGGGTATACACAAATTCTCTTTTTCAGGCACAAGCTATACAGTAGTATGGTGTCATTATATAGATGACATATTTTGCATCTGGATTGAGGACATGAAATCCATTTATCTGTTGTATGAACAAGTTAACAACATAGACAAACAGCCCATACAGATCATAAAAAAATTAACATTCTAGAAACTGTACTTATTTAGTTATACACAAACCCGACAGATCGAAACACCCTATTACATTATACCATCAGCCACCCACATAACACAAGAAAAAGGATATCACAAATTGTGAGTACCCCTGACACTTGACAAATATCCATGGATAGCTCTGATTTGGGTGAACAACATATCCAAAAATCACCCAGATCCGGGCAGGGGTTCCTGAATTCCATGGAGGTTACATTTGGCCGGCCGCAAGCATGGCTTTCCTGCCTAAAACAGTTCCACAGATTCAAGCTGTGCGGCTGGTCTGTCTTCTCCTTCAAAGTTAGTATGGGCCATAATCCTGGGGCAAGAGGCTGGCAACCAGGCCCCTCCAAAACCCAGTGGCGAGGTTGGTTTTGCCACACATCTCCCCCTCCCAGGGAAGACTAACCAGATACCTGACCTCACGTCGGTCGGTACCTGAGTTAGTCTGGCAGTCCACCCACAACAAAATACTGGACCTGTAGAATTTTGGGGCCTGGCTCTGTTCTATATGTCCCCAGCTGTTGAGTGGGCATTTGCTACTCCAAGCTTCATTGGTGTTCTGTAGCTTGGAGCTGTAGGTACTTGGTGGGAAGAGGCCGACTGTGCTCTGCCCAGATGCCAGCTCATCCACTGGGGTAGCCTGAGGGAAGTCCGGCTCTGGAGAAGAGGATAGGGGAGGGCAGAGGCCGACTGTGCTCTGCCCAGATGCCAGCTCTTCCACTGGGATGGGGTCAGGGAATCCTGCCCCCAAGAACTTGTTGCGGATCAGCTGTGGATAGGAGGGATCGCTCACCTCCTCCTCCTGGCATTCCTGCGGGGTTGGCGGGGGATCCATACCGGCCGTCCAGCATCCCGTTAGGCCTGGTGCAGAGACTGCGGTCCCATCTGCACCATCGGAGCTAGAGGTGCTGTCCCCCTGTGGTTGGGGACAGAGACCGATTGTCTCTTCTCCCTTCAAGGTACACTTCCGCTGAGGAATGGAGACGATGCTCTCCCCTCCCTGCAAAACATACTGCCGCTGGGGAGCAGGACCAACTGTCCCTACTCCCTGAACTTCCGGCTGCCATTGGGGATCTGGGACGACTGCCCAGCATCCCTGTAGGGCTGGTGGAGAGATCTCAGTCCCATCTCCACCTGCCATATGGGTTTCCCCCCAGGACCAGTCTATGAGGTCCCCTACCTCTGTAGCTGGTACTGAAGCAGGGGATACTTTAGTCGGGTCATCCCAGCTGTAGGATTGTAGGTCTGGGATGGCCACCCAGCTCTCTGGCAGTGTATCCTGGGACCGAATTGATCTGAAGAAGTATTGGTAGTCTTGCTCCAGCTCTCACTCCTTTGCCACTAGAGATGCCAGGTCTTGTCTCACCTCTCTCGTTGTAGCCCAATCATGCATAGCCTCCCTGTAGTCATAGATATCCCAGAACCAGGACTCTCCAGCATCTCCTAATTCCAGTTCTGCGAAGGCCTCAAACAACAGGCCAGGGGCCATCATAATCCTCACCCTCGGGTCTGTCATGCTAAGCCATCCAGTGGGAGTGCCGTATCACATACCACCAGAGTGCCTAGTAGGCGTTGTCTAGCCAAAGCTCCTTCCATACCAGGCTCTCCAGTTTTGTCACCCACTCATCCAGGGGCTGCTCTCCCAGAAGGGGCATTCGCAGGGCCACTTGCATCCGCAACTGCTGCTCCTCACTGGGGAGACACTCGCCCCGCCGACGCTGTACATTTTCCAGTGCCTCGTGCCAGACGCTTTTCTGGACTGCATCCCTCCAGTCCGGGTCATCCTCCTCCTCGTAGTGGAATGTTGTTCAAAGACTAGCTGATTCCATCCTGCTGTATCCCGGGGCGCTGTATGGATACTAGCGTTGCCCTCAATTTTTCAAATCCACGAACGGTGTCTCCGAGCTGCTTATCCTCTTACTAGGACGCCATCCCACTGCTTTCCACCAATGTAACGGATCTCCTGGCACCCCGAATGGGTAACTCAATTGATGGATGCTCCCAGTGCTTCCTGAGGACTCCAAGCACTCCGCTCTACACCAAAACCACCAGAGGAGCCAGGAACAGGAACAGCTCTTACAAGAGCTAGAAGTAATAGCCAGGGGAGTATACACGCATAGCAATACCCACACACATGAGACAAGTCTCTATGTTGAATGTAAAACAGCAACTCTTTAATTGGTTATTTTTCAGGGACACTCCCCCTGGGGCCCTTGTAGAAGACTGTGGTAGTTTATATTTTAGCCAATCACATGCATTTCCCAGCAATTGTACACAAAACCCCCTTCCCTCTGTCTGTAACGCAATCAACAAAATACAATAAGCACTGTCTTTGACGCAATTAACTAACACACTGGCATTGTCTGAGACGCAATTAACTAACACACTGGCATTGTCTGAGACGCAATCAACAAAATACAATTACCAAATGTAATGGGGTAACTTAATCACTCACAGACAGAAAACACACATTTTTCCCAACACACAGAAAACAAGTATACATCCATGGATAGCTCTGATCTGGGTGAACAACATATCCAAAAATCACCCAGATCCAGGCAGGGGTTCCCGAATTCCATGGAAGTCACATTTGGCAGGCCGGCAGCATGGCTTTCCTGCCCAAAACAGTTCCACAGATTTAAGCGGTCTGTCTTCTCCTTCAAAGTTAGTATGGGCCATAATCCTGGGGCAAGAGGCTGGCAACCAGGCCCCTCCAAAACCCAGTGGCGAGGTTGGTTTCGCCACAGAGGAGTGTGATATATCTATAATATACCTTCTAACATAGAAAGTATATTATAGTGCATTTGTATTGTGCTGAAGTTGTGTGCGGTTCTGCTGAGATACCGCAGCTAGATAGAGGGACAAACACTATATAACTAAATAACTAATTAACTGGTGTGATATACCTGTTGCCCCCCCCAAAAAAAATGATTAAGGGGTGCAATATACCTGCTTCCACAAAATACTGATTGAGGGGTGTGGTACACCAGCTTCCACAAAATATTGATTGAGGACTGCGATACACCCGCTTCCATCAAATATTAAATAAGGGGTTTGATATACCTGCTTCCAGCAAATACTCATTAAGGGGTTCTAAATACCTGTTTCCACAAAATACTGATAGAGTGGATTGATATACCAGCTTCCACCAAATATTCATTGAGGCCTGCGATACAACAGCTTCCACCAAATATTGATTGAGGCATGTGATACACGGGCTTCCACAAAATATTGATTGAGGCATGTGATACACCGGCTTCCACCAAATATTGATTGAGGACTGCGATACACCGACTTCCACCAAATATATATTAAGTGGTTCAATATACCAGCTTCCAGCAAATACTCATTAAGGGGTTCTATATACCTTTTTCTACAAAATACTGATAGAGGGAATTGATATACCGGTATCCACCAAATATTGATTGAAGCCTGTGATACACCAGTTCCACCAAATATTAAATAAGGTATTTGATATAGCTGCTTCCAGAAAATACTAATTAAGGGGTTCTATATACATGTTTCCACAAATTACTGATAGAGGGGATTGATATACCGGCTCTTACCAAATATTGATTGAGGCCTGGGATACACCATCTTCCAGCAAATATTGAATAAGGAATTTGATATACCGGCTTCCAGCAAATACTCATTAAGGGGTTCTAAATACCTGTTTCCACAAAATACTGATAGAGTGGATTGATATACTAGCTTCCACCAAATATTAATTGAGGCTTGCGATACAACAGCTTCCACCAAATAGTAATTAAGGGGTTTGATATACCTGCTTCCAGGAAATACTCATTAAGGGATTCTATATACCTGTTTCCACAAAATACTGAGAGAGAGGATTGATATACCGGCTTCCACCAAATATAGATTGAGATATACCTGCTTCCAACAACTATTGATTAAGGGGTTTAATATGCCAGCATCCACCAAATATTGATTGAGGCCTGAGCTATACCTGCTTCCACAAATACTGCGCTTCTTTAGGGACTTTGTCACTTGGTCATTTTGAAAATGGCAGGCAGAGGAAGAGGCAGGCTATTATGCAGGGGTGGAATGGGGTTGGGCAGGTGCACCAGGCCGGAGCCTAAGTGGGAAGTTGGAGTAGGTGCATGTGATTACATCAAAGGACGCACCAGAGTTGGTTAAGAGTCTTGCGATTCTGCACCCTCCTCATCTTCTGTATATGCACCCTTCTCACTCTCAGCTGTGTGCACCCCCAAAGACAACACCACCACCACCACCATAGCCCCTCCACTCAAGTCAGAAGAAATTATTTTCCTATCCATTCCCAGACCATTGGATCAGGAAGAGGAGGTAGCAACGGCAGCCACCCAAGGGACTGACGACAGTACCCAGATCAGCCCAAGGACAGAGGTCCCTGCTGTTGCTGCCTACTCTGAGATCTCTAATGTCAGTGGTGGTGAAGGTGACGATGATGACGTGTCGATGGATGTTATGTGGGTGCCCACAAGAGGGGAAGAGGAGGGGAGTTCAGAGGGACAGTCAGAGCAGCAGATAGGGGTAGAAGGAGGAGAAGCAGGCAGAACTCGCAGTGCACAGGAGGCAAAAAGCAGACTGCAAATGTATATGGAGCGAGCCATCCACCATGCACGGTCACATCTGGTGCTCCCAGGATGCCGGCACATGGCTCTGCAGTGTTTTTTTTTTTGTTTTTTTTTAACGTGACAGCTGCTTACAATAGTGTTGCCATCTGCAGCCTGTGCTGTCAACGCATACATAACAGTAAGCCCAACACTCACCTAGGGATGACTGCTTTAAGAAGGCACCTGGCCTCCCATCAACGAGCTCAGTGGGAGCAACACCGTCAGAACCCACAAAGCCACACTCCCGGCGCTCCACGTCCTGCCTTTTCTCCTTCTCCTCTCTCCTCCAATTTGTCCTCTAGTCCACCTTCCACCATGGCCCAAATGTTCGAACGTAAAAAGTTGATGATGCTGGATAACCCTCTTGCCCATTGGCTGACCACTGGCTTGTCGGAACTGCTAGCCCACCAACTACTGCTATAGAAACTGGTGGACTCGGAGGCCTTTAGAAAATTTGTTTCCATTGGCATACTGCAATGGAAGGTCCCCAGAAGGAAATATTTCTCCCAGAAGGGCATCTGTGATGGGAAGTACCGAGAAGGAAAGACAACGAAAGGGAACCACAACTAAACAACAACAGACTAGGCTCCAAACCTAGGGAAGTAAGAGGTCACCTCCTAGCATTCCCTGATACTCTCCCTATGCTGCTAATAACATATGCAAATCTCAATGGTAGAAATGCACATGCACAGGAACCTGAGATTGCTGAAACACTGCACCAAACCCTCAGCTTAGGGAACAGGGAAAGAGGCAACCGGCTCCTTCCAAATTGAAGAGGCTAGTGTCTCCCTGAGGCCTAGTCAGGAGAGACACACCAAGAAAAGGGGAAGGATTTAGCTTGAGATTTAACTAGAACAGGAGAACCACCACGCAAGCAAAGCTATTAGCCACAGGGAAACAAGTGAGAGGCAGAACATATAAAGAGCCACCTGATTGATAATGAGCAGCATCTGCGAAGGGGTGGAAACCTGTCAGCAACAATGAAAACAAGAGAGATCTATCAGATAGACTCCTGTTCTGTCTGTTTGAACTTCTAAGATCTCTCCCAGGGCCAGCGGTGACATTTCCCCCCCCCCCCCTTCTACGGGTGACCTCCGGGCACCCAGGACCAACTTTATCATGGTGGGCTCTGTCAAAGGCCTTCAGAAGCCAAATGGCATTCACATCAGTCCTCTGGACCGTAACCCTTCCAATGAATGAGGTATTGAAGGGAACCCTGAAGGACACGAGAGTCAACAACTCTGGAAATTAGAAACTCCAGATTCCCATCAACCAAGACAGGTGGAGGTGGCAAGGAAGTTGTTACAGCATGATCCACATAATTCTTTAATAAACATTTATGGAAGACATTAAGGATCTTCCAAGCTTGCGGAAGTTCAAGGCGAAAAGAAACCAGATTAATAATGGCAGAGATCTTGTATGGACCAAGAAATCTTGGACCTAACTTCCAGGATGGCACCTTCAACTTAATGTTCTTTATGGACAACCACACCAAATCACCCACATTCAGGTCCAGACCAGATTCACGTTTCTTGTCAGACATACGTTTATACCTATCGCCCAGCTTTTTTAAATTGATTTGAATTTTCCGCCAGATAGATGATAAGGAAGAAGTAAATCTCTCCTCATCAGGTATACCAGAGGAACTATTCCCAGAGAACGTACCAAACTGAGGGTGAAACCAATATGTACCAAAAAATGGTGACTTATCAGTGGACTCCTGAAGAGGGTTATTCAAAGCAAATTCAGCCAAAGACAAAAATGAGGACCATTCTCAGCAACAAAACACCTCAAATATGTCTCCAGATTCTGGAAAGTGCATTCAGTTTGTCCGTTCGACTGAGGGTGAAAAGCCAAAGAGAAGGATAAACGAATCCCCAGGCGAGTACAGAAAGCCTTCCAGAATCTGGACACAAATTGAGTCACTCTATCCTACACCACATCAGAGGAAATGCTGTGTAATTTCACAATGTTATCAAAAAATGTCCGAGCCAGAGTCATCCCCGAAGAACTGGCAAATCGGTGATAAAGTCCATGGACAAGTGCGTCCAGGGACGGTATGGGATGGACAAAGGAAGAAGAGATCCTGAGGGCCGAGTACGAGTCACCTTTGCACGTGTATAGGTCTCACAAGTTGCCACATAGCCCTCGACACTCTTATGTAAACCCGGCCACCAGAATCTCAGAGAAATAAGATCAACAGTGGATCTGCTCCCAGGGTGTCCAGGAAGGACAGTATCATGTTGTTCCTTAACCCCTTAAGGACTAAGCCCTATTTCACCTTAAGGACTTTAGCATTTTTTTGCAAATCTGGCCAGTGTCACTTTAAGTGCTGATAACTTTAAAATGCTTTGACTTATCCAGGCCACTCTGAGATAGTTTTTTCGTCACATATTGTACTTCATGACACTGGTAAAATGAAGTAAAAAAAAAAACATTTTTATTTATAAAAAAATACCAAATTTACCCAAAATTTTCAAAAGTTTCAATTTCTCTACTTCTATAATAAATAGTAATACCTACAAAAATAGTAATTACTTTACATTACCCAAATCTCTACTTCATGTTTGGATCAATTTGGGAATGATATTTTATTTTTGGGGACTGTTACAAGGCTTAGAAGTTTAGAATAAAATCTTGAAATTTTTCAGAATTTTTCAAAAACCCACTTTTTAGGGACCAGTTCAGGTCTGAAGTCCATTTGTGAGGCTAACATAATAGAAACCACCCAAAAATGACCCCATTCAAGAAACTACACCCCTCAAGGTATTCAAAACTGATTTTACAATGTTGTTAACCCTTTAGGTGGCAAATGGTGATACAATTTCAGAATTTAGATTTTTTCGCAAATTTACCATTTTAATAAATTTTTTCCTGTAACAAAGCAAGGGTTAACATCCAAACAAAATGCTATATTTATTGCCTCGATTCTGTAGTTTGCAGAAACACCCCATATGTGGCCGTAAAATACAGGGAGTGCAGAAATATTAGGCAAGTTGTATTTTTGAGGATTAATTTTATTATTGAACAACAACCATGTTCTCAATGAACCCAAAAAACTCATTAGAGGAAAAGAGATTTTGTCCAGCTTGTACTTGTGGTAATCCAAGGCTTCTTTATTGAACATTTTCAAGTTATTAATGCAGACGGATTCGTACTGAACGGAGCCTCCGTCTGCATTAATATGATCGGATCCGTTCAGAACGGATCCGTTCAAGTGCTAGTGTGAAAGTAGCCTTAGGCCTCATGCACACGACCGTTTTTTTTTAAGGTCCGCAAAAACGGGGTCCGTAGGTCCGTGATCCGTGACCGTTTTTTCGTCCGTGGGTCTTCCTTGTTTTTTGGAGGATCCACGGACATGAAAAATGAAAAAAAAAATCTAAGTCAAGTTTGCCGTTTGAAATGATAGGAAAAAACGGACACGGATCACGGACACGGATGACAATCTTGTGTGCATCTGTGATTTTCACGGACCCATTGACTTGAATGGGTCCGTGAACCGTTGGCCGTGAAAAAAATAGGACAGGTCATATTTTTTTTCACGGCCAGGAAACACGGCTTACGGATGCGGCTGCCAAACGGTGCATTTTCCGATTTTTCCACGGACCCATTGAAAGTCAATGGGTCCGCGAAAAAAAAAACGGAAAACGGCACAATGGCCACGGATGCACACAACGGTCGTGTGCATGAGGCCTTATATGTATTATTTTATGGACCATATGAATTGTCTTTTTGGCATGTTTTTACCTATGTACACATTTGTAGAAGGGAGGGGTTGAATTTTCAGCTGAATTTTCAGCCTGATTATCTCAGGTAGGAGACCCTCCCCCTCCTCTCTACAAAAGTAACTCACAGTGTATCTGAAACAGTCATGAGTAAGGGCTAAGATTGCATTGTGCCCGAAACATGTAGACTCTGCTTTCTGTACCTGGATTTTATACTGAATTTTCAATAAAGAAGCCTTGGATTACCACAAGTACAAGCTGGACAAAATCTCTTTTCCTCTATACTTCCGTATTTCTCCTTATTCGGGTGAAGGAGCTGTTCCGTACTATACCAGTGGAATCCCTGGCAGGTGAGAGCTGCTCAATACTTCTGTTTTCTTCAAAAAACTCATTAATATCAAAGCTGAATATTTTTGGAAGTAGTTTTTAGTTTGTTTTTTAATTTTAGCTATTTTCGGGGGATATCTGTGTGTGCAGGTGACTATTACTGTGCATAATTATTAGGCAACTTAACAAAAAACAAATATATACCCATTTCAATTATTTATTTTTACCAGTGAAACCAATATAACATCTCAACATTCACAAATATACATTTCTGACATTCAAAAACAAAACAAAAACAAATCAGTGACCAATATAGCCATCTTTCTTTGCAAGGACACTCAAAAGCCTGCCATCCATGGATTCTGTCAGTGTTTTGATCTGTTCACCATCAACATTGCGTGCAGCAGCAACCACAGCCTCCCAGACACTGTTCAGAGAGGTGTACTGTTTTCCCTCCTTGTAAATCTCACATTTGATGATGGACCACAGGTTCTCAATGGTGTTCAGATCAGGTGAACAAGGAGGCCATGTCATTAGATTTTCCTTCTTTTATACTCTTTTGACCCATTTTGCCAAAGGAAAGGAAGTTGCCAAATAATTATGCACACCTGATATAGGGTGTTGATG
Organism: Bufo gargarizans; assembly: GCF_014858855.1. Classification (NCBI taxonomy): domain Eukaryota; kingdom Metazoa; phylum Chordata; class Amphibia; order Anura; family Bufonidae; genus Bufo; species Bufo gargarizans. Next base: position 124,659,576 of record NC_058086.1, read on the forward strand.
TCATTAGACCACACCCCTTCTCATTACAGAGATGCACATCACCTAATATGCTTAATTGGTAGTAGGCTTTCGAGCCTATACAGCTTGGAGTAAGACAACATGCATAAAGAGGAGGATGTGGTCAAAATACTAATTTGCCTAATAATTCTGCACTCCCTGTACTGTACAAGCTCACAGTAGAGGAAAAGGTGTGCCGTATGGTTTTTGGAAGGCAGATTTTGCTGGACTGGTTTATTTACACCATGTCCCATTTGAAGCCCCCCTGATGCACCCCTAGAGTACAAACTCTCTAAAAGTGACCCCATCTAAGAAACTACACCCCTCAAGGTATTCAAAACAGATTTTACAAACTTTGTTAACCCTTTAGGTGTTGCACAAGATTAAATGGAAAATAGAGATACAATTTCAAAATTTCACTTTTTTGACAGATTTTCCATTTTAATATTTTTTTCCAGTTACAAAGCAAGGGTTAACAGCCAAATAAAACTCATTATTTATGGCCCTGATTCTGTAGTTTACAGAAACACCCCATATGTGGTCGTAAACTGCTGTACGGGCAAAAACTACAGGATAGGGTGGAAGTATTGTTGGTACTAGTTTAGGGTACATATGATTTTTGGTTGCTCTATATTACACTTTTTGTGAGGCAAGGTAACAAGAAATAGCTCTTTTGACACCGTTTTTTTTTATTTACAACATTCATCTGACAGATTAGATCATGTGGTATTTTTATAGAGCAGGCTGTCACGGACGCGGCAATACCTAATATGTATACAATTTTTTTATTTATGTAAGTTTTACACAATGATTTCATTTTTGAAGCAAAAAAAAATCATGTTTTAGTGTCTCCATAGTCTGAGAGCCATAGTTTTTTTCAGTTTTTGGCCGATTATCTTAGTTAGGGTCTCATTCTTTGTGGGATGAGATGACGGTTTGATTGGCACTATTTTGGGGTGCATATGACTTTTTGATCGCTTGCTATTACACTTTTTGTGATGTAAGATGACAAAAAATGGCTTTTTTTAGGTCATGTGATATTTTCATAGAGCCGGTTGATACAGACACGGAGATACCAAATATGTATACTTTCTTTTTATTTATGTAAGTTTTACACAATGATTTAATCATGTTTTAGTGTTTTCATAGTCTAAGAGCCATAGTTTATTCCGTTTTTGGGTGATTATCTTGGGTAGGGTATGATTTTTGTGGGATGAGATGACGGTTTGATTGGTACTATTTTGGCATACATGCAACTTGTTTGATCACTTTTATTACCTTTTTTGGGAAGTAAGGTGGGCAAAATTTAAATTTCCTCATAGTTTTTATTTTTTAATTTTTTATGGCATTCACCGTGTGGGGAAAGTACCATGACCATTTTATAGATCAGGTCATTACGGACGCGGTGATACCCAATATGTGTTTGGTTTTTTTGGGACCCAGACCCACTTGGTTCTTGAAGATCCAGTGGGTCTGATGTCTGTATAATTCAGTACAGTACACTATATAGTGTATTGTACTGTATTTTACTTACACTTTGTCTGAACAGGTCTACACCTTTAGCACAGATCTGTTCAGCACCATGGACAGCAGGATGCCTGAGAAGGCGTCCTGTTGCCATGGGAACCTTCACCGTCTGCCACAACTGAGCAGACAGGGAAGGGTAAGGAGGGGGGCTCCCTCCCTCTGTCACCCCATCCTGTCTAGGGTAAGGAGGGGGGCTCCCTCCCTCTGTCACCCCATCCTGTCTGGGGGCTGCTGTGCAGCCCCTTGATGGGAGAGGGAGGGTGCTCCCTGACTGTTAACCCTTTCCATACAGTGGTCCGCATGGACCGCGGTATGGAAAGGGTTAAACGGCTGACATCGCAGCACAGATGTGCTGACACTCTGGTATAACCACTGGACACCAATGAATATTCAAGAGGAGGCGGGTGGGGAATCTCAATCTCGCCTGCCGCACTGCCCGCCTCCCGCACCGCCTGAAACACCGCCCCTGCACCACCCGCCAGCATAAAATCATTCAGGGGTGCAGGGGGGGGTGAAAATCTTTATTTTGGGCATTTTAAAGTTTCAGAAAGTGCTGCAAACTGCAAGGCTGAATTGACCTGCGGTTTGCTGCTATCACCGATACGGGGTGGTCATATGACCTCCCCCCCCGGAGTTGTGACAGGATTCCCGCTGAATGATTTCAGCGGTCATCCTGTTCCGATTAACCCACGCATTTCTGCAATCCCATTTTAAACTCATCTTGTACTCATGTTGTATTTCTTTATAGTGGAAAAAACATGTAACACCTCTTCCAACCAGACAGAGAAATCCACCCCTTTCTTAGTCATGTCAGTCAGAGGTTTGACAACAGTGGAATTATTCAAGATACATTTTCTGCAGTAATTGGTAAACCCCAAAAACCTCATAAGCTCTTTCTGATTGTCGGGCAGATCCCATTCCAAGACCGCACTGACTTTTGCGAAAGCCCAAAGCGGAAAGCAGTTAACCCAGAAAAGGAATCTCCTGAACAGCAAACACACATTTTGCTAACTTGGCATATAACGTATTCTCCCGGAGGTACAGCAAGACTTGTCTCAAATGATCCTGATGACTCTTCATGTCTGGCGAGTAAATCAATATGTCATCCAGGTATACGACAACAAACCTTCCCACCAAATGATGAAAAATGTCATTGATGAAATGTTGTAATACTGCCGTGGCATTGGTCAAAGCAAAAGGCATGACCAAGTGCTCAAAATGACCCACAGGAGTATTAAAAGCTGTCTTCCATTCATCCCCCTCTCAGATTTTTACCAGATTATATGCCCCTCTTAGGTCTAATTTAGAAAACACCTTAGCTCCAACAATCTGGTTGAACAAATCTGGGATCAGGGAAAGGGGATAAGGATACTCTCAGTAATATACTTTCGCACAGCAACTTTTTTGGGTTCAGAAAGGTTATACAACCGAGACTTTGGCAACTTAGCTCAGGGAATCAGATTGACAGGGCAATCATATTCTCTATGAGGGGGCAACTCCTGATCCACACTCTCATTGTACACATCAGAAAAATCTGAGAGAAACGGGGGTAACATCTTAGTGGATATCCCAGCAAGAGATGTGACGAGACAGTTGTCCATACAATAATCACTCCAGCCCTTGATCTTTCTCACTTGCCAAACAATGGTAGTGTTATGTTTGGGCAAATCTAGCACCAGAGGAGCCAGCAGACCCTTCATTATAAAACAAGAAATACCCTCAACATGAGAATCCCCCACTAGGGATGAGCGAACTCAAACTGTATAGTTCGGGTTCGTACCGAATTTTGGGGTGTCCGTGACACGGACCCGAACCCGGACATTTTCGTAAAAGTCCGGGTTCGGGTTCGGTGTTCGTCGCTTTTTTGGCGCTTTTGTGACGCTTTCTTGGCGCTTTTTGAAAGGCTGCAAAGCAGCCAATCAACAAGCGTCATACTACTTGCCCCAAGAGGCCATCACAGCCATGCCTACTATTGGCATGGCTGTGATTGGCCAGAGCACCATGTGACCCAGCCTCTATTTAAGCTGGAGTCACATAGCGCCGCCCGTCACTCTGCTCTGATTAGCGTAGGGAGAGGTTGCGGCTGCGAGAGTAGGGCGAGATTAGGCAGATTAACTCCTCCAAAGTACTTGATTATTGATCGATCTGCAGCTGTGGATCATTGAGCTGCTGATACTCAATTGCTCACTGTTTTTAGGCTGCCCAGACCGTTTGTCAGTCACATTTTTCTGGGGTGATCGGCGGCCATTTTGTGTCTTGTGGTGCGCCAGCACAAGCTGCGACCAAGTGCATTTAACCCTCAATGGTGTGGTTGTTTTTTGGCTAAAGCCTACATCAAAGTGAAGCTGTCACACCAAGTGCATTTAACCAGCAATAGTCTGTTTGTTTTTTGGCCATATACTACATCAGGGGCAAGCTGCGCCTATCACCAAGTGCATTTAACCCTCAATGGTGTGGTTGTTTTTTGGCTAAAGCCTACATCAGGGTGAAGCTGTCACACCAAGTGCATTTAACCAGCAATAGTCTGTTTATTTTTTGGCCATATACTACATCAGGGGCAAGCTGCGCCCGTCACCAAGTGCATTTAACCCTCAGTAGTGTGGTTGGTCAAGCTATCACACCAAGTGCATTTAACCAGCAATAGTCTGTTCATTTTTTGGCCATATACTAAATCAGGGGCAAGCTGCGCCCGTCACCAAGTGCATTTAACCAGCAATAGTCTGTTCATTTTTTGGCCATATACTACATCAGGGGCAAGCTGCGCCCGTCACCAAGTGCATTTAACCCTCAGTAGTGTGGTTGGTCAAGCTGTGACACCAAGTGCATTTAACCAGCAATAGTCTGTTCATTTTTTGGCCATATACTACATCAGGGGCAAGCTGCGCCCGTCACCAAGTGCATTTAACCCTCAGTAGTGTGGTTGGTCAAGCTATCACACCAAGTGCATTTAACCAGCAATAGTCTGTTCATTTTTTGGCCATATACTAAATCAGGGGCAAGCTGCGCCTGTCACCAAGTGCATTTAACCAGCAATAGTCTGTTCATTTTTTGGCCATATACTACATCAGGGGCAAGCTGCGCCCGTCACCAAGTGCATTTAACCCTCAGTAGTGTGGTTGGTCAAGCTGTGACACCAAGTGCATTTAACCAGCAATAGTCTGTTCATTTTTTGGCCATATACTACATCAGGGGCAAGCTGCGCCCGTCACCAAGTGCATTTAACCCTCAGTAGTGTGGTTGGTCAAGCTGTCACACCAAGTGCATTTAACCAGCAATAGTCTGTTCATTTTTTGGCCATATACTACATCAGGGGCAAGCTGCGCCTGTCACCAAGTGCATTTAACCCTCAATGGTGTGGTTGTTTTTTGGCTAAAGCCTACATCAGGGTGAAGCTGTCACACCAAGTGCATTTAACCAGCAATAGTCTGTTTATTTTTTGGCCATATACTACATCAGGGGCAAGCTGCGCCCGTCACCAAGTGCATTTAACCCTCAGTAGTGTGGTTGGTCAAGCTATCACACCAAGTGCATTTAACCAGCCATAGTCTGTTCATTTTTTGGCCATATACTAAATCAGGGGCAAGCTGCGCCCGTCACCAAGTGCATTTAACCAGCAATAGTCTGTTCATTTTTTGGCCATATACTACATCAGGGGCAAGCTGCGCCCGTCACCAAGTGCATTTAACCCTCAGTAGTGTGGTTGGTCAAGCTGTGACACCAAGTGCATTTAACCAGCAATAGTCTGTTCATTTTTTGGCCATATACTACATCAGGGGCAAGCTGCGCCCGTCACCAAGTGCATTTAACCCTCAGTAGTGTGGTTGGTCAAGCTATCACACCAAGTGCATTTAACCAGCAATAGTCTGTTCATTTTTTGGCCATATACTAAATCAGGGGCAAGCTGCGCCTGTCACCAAGTGCATTTAACCAGCAATAGTCTGTTCATTTTTTGGCCATATACTACATCAGGGGCAAGCTGCGCCCGTCACCAAGTGCATTTATCCCTCAGTAGTGTGGTTGGTCAAGCTGTGACACCAAGTGCATTTAACCAGCAATAGTCTGTTCATTTTTTGGCCATATACTACATCAGGGGCAAGCTGCGCCCGTCACAAAGTGCATTTAACCCTCAGTAGTGTGGTTGGTCAAGCTGTCACACCAAGTGCATTTAACCAGCAATAGTCTGTTCATTTTTTGGCCATATACTACATCAGAGGCAAGCTGCGCCTGTCACCAAGTGCATTTAACCCTCAATGGTGTGGTTGTTTTTTGGCTAAAGCCTACATCAGGGTGAAGCTGTCACACCAAGTGCATTTAACCAGCAATAGTCTGTTCATTTTTTGGCCATATACTAAATCAGGGACAAGCTGCGCCCGTCACCAAGTGCATTTAACCAGCAATAGTCTTTTCATTTTTTGGCCATATACTACATCAGGGGCAAGCTGCGCCCGTCACCAAGTGCATTTAACCCTCAGTAGTGTGGTTGGTCAAGCTGTGACACCAAGTGCATTTAACCAGCAATAGTCTGTTCATTTTTTGGCCATATACTACATCAGGGGCAAGCTGCGCCCGTCACCAAGTGCATTTAACCCTCAGTAGTGTGGTTGGTCAAGCTGTCACACCAAGTGCATTTAACCAGCAATAGTCTGTTCATTTTTTGGCCATATACTACATCAGGGGCAAGCTGCGCCCGTCACCAAGTGCATTTAACCCTCAGTAGTGTGGTTGGTCAAGCTGTCACACCAAGTGCATTTAACCAGCAATAGTCTGTTCATTTTTTGGCCATATACTACATCAGGGGCAAGCTGCGCCTGTCACCAAGTGCATTTAACCCTCAATGGTGTGGTTGTTTTTTGGCTAAAGCCTACATCAGGGTGAAGCTGTCACACCAAGTGCATTTAACCAGCAATAGTCTGTTTATTTTTTGGCCATATACTACATCAGGGGCAAGCTGCGCCCGTCACCAAGTGCATTTAACCCTCAGTAGTGTGGTTGGTCAAGCTATCACACCAAGTGCATTTAACCAGCAATAGTCTGTTCATTTTTTGGCCATATACTAAATCAGGGGCAAGCTGCGCCCGTCACCAAGTGCATTTAACCAGCAATAGTCTGTTCATTTTTTGGCCATATACTACATCAGGGGCAAGCTGCGCCCGTCACCAAGTGCATTTAACCCTCAGTAGTGTGGTTGGTCAAGCTGTGACACCAAGTGCATTTAACCAGCAATAGTCTGTTCATTTTTTGGCCATATACTACATCAGGGGCAAGCTGCGCCCGTCACCAAGTGCATTTAACCCTCAGTAGTGTGGTTGGTCAAGCTATCACACCAAGTGCATTTAACCAGCAATAGTCTGTTCATTTTTTGGCCATATACTAAATCAGGGGCAAGCTGCGCCTGTCACCAAGTGCATTTAACCAGCAATAGTCTGTTCATTTTTTGGCCATATACTACATCAGGGGCAAGCTGCGCCCGTCACCAAGTGCATTTATCCCTCAGTAGTGTGGTTGGTCAAGCTGTGACACCAAGTGCATTTAACCAGCAATAGTCTGTTCATTTTTTGGCCATATACTACATCAGGGGCAAGCTGCGCCCGTCACAAAGTGCATTTAACCCTCAGTAGTGTGGTTGGTCAAGCTGTCACACCAAGTGCATTTAACCAGCAATAGTCTGTTCATTTTTTGGCCATATACTACATCAGGGGCAAGCTGCGCCTGTCACCAAGTGCATTTAACCCTCAATGGTGTGGTTGTTTTTTGGCTAAAGCCTACATCAGGGTGAAGCTGTCACACCAAGTGCATTTAACCAGCAATAGTCTGTTCATTTTTTGGCCATATACTAAATCAGGGACAAGCTGCGCCCGTCACCAAGTGCATTTAACCAGCAATAGTCTTTTCATTTTTTGGCCATATACTACATCAGGGGCAAGCTGCGCCCGTCACCAAGTGCATTTAACCCTCAGTAGTGTGGTTGGTCAAGCTATCACACCAAGTGCATTTAACCAGCAATAGTGTGGTTATTTTTTGGCCATATCCCAGTCTAATTCTGTCACTAAATCCATACCGGTCACCCAGCGCCTAAATACTAGGCCTCAAATTTATATCCCGCTAAATCTGTCGTTACCGCTGTACTGTTGTGGCTGGGCAAGTTATTTAGTGTCCGTCAAAGCACATTTTTTGTTCAGGGTTGAAATACAATTCCCAATTTAGCAATTTCATAATTTAGTGGTTTCTGCTATATCAGAGCTATTTGAAATCTATCCCTAAAAAGGTATATAATATACAAGGTGCACATAGGGTCATTCAGAATAACTTCACACACACGCTACTGTGCATTTCCAAGTCTAATTCTGTCACTAAATCCATACCGGTCACCCAGCGCCTAAATACTAGGCCTCAAATTTATATCCCGCTAAATCTCTCGTTACCGCTGTCCTGTTGTGGCTGGGAAAGTAATTTAGTGTCCGTCAAAGTACATTTTTTGTTCTGGGTTGAAATACAATTCCCATTTTAGCAATTTCATAATTTAGTGGTTTCTGCTATATCAGAGCTATTTGAAATCTATCCCTAAAAGGGTATATAATATTCAAGGTGCACATAGGGTCATTCAGAATAACTTCACACACACGCTACTGTGCATTTCCAAGTCCAATTCTGTTAGTAAATCCATACCGGTCACCCAGCGCCTAAATACTAGGCCTCAAATTTATATCCCGCTAAATCTCTCGTTACCGCTGTCCTTTTGTGGCTGGGAAAGTTATTTAGTGTCTGTCAAAGCACATTTTTTGTTCTGGGTTGAAATACAATTCACAATTTAGCAATTTCATAATTTAGTGGTTTCTGCTATATCAGAGCTATTTAAAATCTATCCCTAAAAGGGTATATAATATACAAGGTGCACATAGGGTCATTCAGAATAACTTCACACACACGCTACTGTGCATTTCCAAGTCTAATTCTGTCACTAAATCCATACCGGTCACCCAGCGCCTAAATACTAGGCCTCAAATTTATATCCCGCTAAATCTCTCGTTACCGCTGTCCTGTTGTGGCTGGGAAAGTTATTTAGTGTCCGTCAAAGTACATTTTTTGTTCTGGGTTGAAATACAATTCCCATTTTAGCAATTTCATAATTTAGTGGTTTCTGCTATATCAGAGCTATTTGAAATCTATCCCTAAAAGGGTATATAATATTCAAGGTGCACATAGGGTCATTCAGAATAACTTCACACACACGCTACTGTGCATTTCCAAGTCTAATTCTGTCACTAAATCCATACCGGTCACCCAGCGCCTAAATACTAGGCCTCAAATTTATATCCCGCTAAATCTCTCGTTACCGCTGTCCTGTTGTGGCTGGGAAAGTTATTTAGTGTCTGTCAAAGCACATTTTTTGTTCTGGGTTGAAATACAATTCCCAATTTAGCAATTTCATAATTTAGTGGTTCCTGCTATATCAGAGCTATTTGAAATCTATCCCTAAAAGGGTATATAATATTCAAGGTGCACATAGGGTCATTCAGAATAACTTCACACACACGCTACTGTGCATTTCCAAGTCCAATTCTGTTAGTAAATCCATACCGGTCACCCAGCGCCTAAATACTAGGCCTCAAATTTATATCCTGCTAAATCTCTCGTTACCGCTGTCCTGTTGTGGCTGGGAAAGTTATTTAGTGTCCGTCAAAGCACATTTTTTGTTCTGGGTTGAAATACAATTCCCAATTTAGCAATTTCATAATTTAGTGGTTTCTGCTATATCAGAGCTATTTGAAATCTATCCCTAAAAGGGTATATAATATTCAAGGTGCACATAGGGTCATTTAGAATAACTTCACACATACGCTACTGTGCATTTCCAAGTCCAATTCTGTTAATAAATCCATACCGGTCACCCAGCGCCTAAATACTAGGCCTCAAATTTATATCCCGCTAAATCTCTCGTTACCGCTGTCCTGTTGTGGCTGGGAAAGTTATTTAGTGTCCGTCAAAGCACATTTGTTGTTCTGGGTTGAAATACAATTCCCAATTTAGCAATTTCATAATTTAGTGGTTTCTGCTATATCAGAGCTATTTGAAATCTATCCCTAAAAGGGTATATAATATTCAAGGTGCACATAGGGTCATTCAGAATAACTTCACACACACGCTACTGTGCATTTCCAAGTCTAATTCTGTCACTAAATCCATACCGGTCACCCAGCGCCTAAATACTAGGCCTCAAATTTATATCCCGCTAAATCTCTCGTTACCGCTGTCCTGTTGTGGCTGGGAAAGTTATTTAGTGTCCGTCAAAGCACATTTTTTGTTCTGGGTTGAAATACAATTCCCAATTTAGCAATTTCATAATTTAGTGGTTCCTGCTATATCAGAGCTATTTGAAATCTATCCCTAAAAGGGTATATAATATTCAAGGTGCACATAGGGTCATCCAGAATAACTTCACACACACGCTACTGTGCATTTCCAAGTCCAATTCTGTTAGTAAATCCATACCGGTCACCCAGCGCCTAAATACTAGGCCTCAAATTTATATCCCGCTAAATCTCTCGTTACCGCTGTCCTGTTGTGGCTGGGAAAGTTATTTAGTGTCTGTCAAAGCACATTTTTTGTTCTGGGTTGAAATACAATTCCCAATTTAGCAATTTCATAATTTAGTGGTTTCTGCTATATCAGAGCTATTTGAAATCTATCCCTAAAAGGGTATATAATATTCAAGGTGCACATAGGGTCATTCAGAATAACTTCACACACACGCTACTGTGCATTTCCAAGTCCAATTCTGTTAGTAAATCCATACCGGTCACCCAGCGCCTAAATACTAGGCCTCAAATTTATATCCCGCTAAATCTCTCGTTACCGCTGTCCTGTTGTGGCTGGGAAAGTTATTTAGTGTCCGTCAAAGCACATTTTTTGTTCTGGGTTGAAATACAATTCCCAATTTAGCAATTTCATAATTTAGTGGTTTCTGCTATATCAGAGCTATTTGAAATCTATCCCTAAAAGGGTATATAATATTCAAGGTGCACATAGGGTCATTCAGAATAACTTCACACACACGCTACTGTGCATTTCCAAGTCCAATTCTGTTAATAAATCCATACCGGTCACCCAGCGCCTAAATACTAGGCCTCAAATTTATATCCCGCTAAATCTCTCGTTACCGCTGTCCTGTTGTGGCTGGGAAAGTTATTTAGTGTCCGTCAAAGCACATTTTTTGTTCTGGGTTGAAATACAATTCCCAATTTAGCAATTTCATAATTTAGTGGTTTCTGCTATATTAGAGCTATTTGAAATCTATCCCTAAAAGGGTATATAATATTTAAGGTGCACATAGGGTCATTCAGAATAACTTCACACACACGCTACTGTGCATTTCCAAGTCTAATTCTGTCACTAAATCCATACCGGTCACCCAGCGCCTAAATACTAGGCCTCAAATTTATATCCCGCTAAATCTCTCGTTACCGCTGTCCTGTTGTGGCTGGAAAAGTTATTTAGTGTCCGTCAAAGCACATTTTTTGTTCTGGGTTGAAATACAATTCCCAATTTAGCAATTTCATAATTTAGTGGTTTCTGCTATATCAGAGCTATTTGAAATCTATCCCTAAAAGGGTATATAATATTCAAGGTGCACATAGGGTCACTCAGAATAACTTCACACACACGCTACTGTGCATTTCCAAGTCTAATTCTGTTAGTAAATCCATACCGGTCACCCAGCGCCTAAATACTAGGCCTCAAATTTATATCCCGCTGAATTTGAATACAATACATTGGGCCAAATAATATTTTTGTTGTTGTGGTGAACCATAACAATGAGGAAAACATCTAGTAAGGGACGCGGACGTGGACATGGTCGTGGTGATGTTAGTGGACCCTCTGGTGCTGGGAGAGGACGTGGCCGTTCTGCCACATCCACACGTCCTAGTGTACCAACTACCTCAGGTCCCAGTAGCCGCCAGAATTTACAGCGATATATGGTGGGGCCCAATGCCGTTCTAAGGATGGTAAGGCCTGAGCAGGTACAGGCATTAGTCAATTGGGTGGCCGACAGTGGATCCAGCACGTTCACATTATCTCCCACCCAGTCTTCTGCAGAAAGCGCACAGATGGCGCATGAAAACCAACCCCATCAGTCTGTCACATCACCCCCATGCATACCAGGGAAACTGTCTCAGCCTCAAGTTATGCAGCAGTCTCTTATGCTGAGAAAAAGCTTAGAGAAGGCTCACCTCCTAGGCAAAAAATGGAGTGGGTGCACCTGCGGGAAGATTACACCCAATCTTCAAAAGGATTTAGTGAATATAAAGTGTAGCAGGGCACACCTGCACTTGAGGTCACACAGGAGAGTAGGGTGGATAGTTATATATTTTTATTTATGTCAATTCAATACAAGAAAAATATACTTATAAAATTATTAAACAGTATGCTATATAGACTTAAATTCCTCTAAAAATGGGTATCGCTAAAATGTAACAACACATGTGTGATCCTATGGGAAGGATATCTTGATGGCCAAGTTCCTTACTAATGATAGTGTCCAATACACTTGGTATGATCAGGTTTGTATTGTCAAGAGTCATAGATTAAATGCCGTATAGTCAGAGTGCCACTCACTCCGGTTTCTTTTGCCGTTAGTTGACAATGCAACAGATCGCTCTGCCTGTGTATACACTCGTTCGGCACTTTTGTTACTTACAGTTCTGTAGGTTTGTGCCGACTGTGCTGAAATTTCACGTGGCGTCCCACGTGTGATGCGTTATTCAGGCTGCGGTATATCCTCCAGGAGATAAAATCAGGGATCCACGGTAATCCACGGTGATCAATTGTAGAAGTGCAGTCTCAGTAATTTGGTAAACTTCAGTTCCTGCACGGGTACTCAATCACGCAGGCAGGTCAGATGTTGCTGCGGCTGATGAGTTTTAAAAGATTTTTCAATTTTTTCTACCAAGTTGTGATTACCAATCCCGTTACTCCTGGTCGACTTGAAGCGCTTCAATACGTCCTTAGTCTCATGGAATTGTCCTACCAGACGCGTTTCGGAGTTAACTTGACTCCTTCCTCAGTGGTACCACTGAGGAAGGAGTCAAGTTAACTCCGAAACGCGTCTGGTAGGACAATTCCATGAGACTAAGGACGTATTGAAGCGCTTCAAGTCGACCAGGAGTAACGGGATTGGTAATCACAACTTGGTAGAAAAAATTGAAAAATCTTTTAAAACTCATCAGCCGCAGCAACATCTGACCTGCCTGCGTGATTGAGTACCCGTGCAGGAACTGAAGTTTACCAAATTACTGAGACTGCACTTCTACAATTGATCACCGTGGATTACCGTGGATCCCTGATTTTATCTCCTGGAGGATATACCGCAGCCTGAATAACGCATCACACGTGGGACGCCACGTGAAATTTCAGCACAGTCGGCACAAACCTACAGAACTGTAAGTAACAAAAGTGCCGAACGAGTGTATACACAGGCAGAGCGATCTGTTGCATTGTCAACTAACGGCAAAAGAAACCGGAGTGAGTGGCACTCTGACTATACGGCATTTAATCTATGACTCTTGACAATACAAACCTGATCATACCAAGTGTATTGGACACTATCATTAGTAAGGAACTTGGCCATCAAGATATCCTTCCCATAGGATCACACATGTGTTGTTACATTTTAGCGATACCCATTTTTAGAGGAATTTAAGTCTATATAGCATACTGTTTAATAATTTTATAAGTATATTTTTCTTGTATTGAATTGACATAAATAAAAATATATAACTATCCACCCTACTCTCCTGTGTGACCTCAAGTGCAGGTGTGCCCTGCTACACTTTATAGTCTCTTATGCTGTTTGAAGACTCCGCTGGCAGGGTTTCCCAAGGGCATCCACCTAGCCCTTCCCCAGCGGTGAAAGACATAGAATGCACTGACGCACAACCACTTATGTTTCCTGATGATGAGGACATGGGAATACCACCTCAGCATGTCTCTGATGATGACGAAACACAGGTGCCAACTGCTGCGTCTTTCTGCAGTGTGCAGACTGAACAGGAGGTCAGGGATCAAAACTGGGTGGAAGACGATGCAGGGGACGATGAGGTCCTAGACCCCACATGGAATGAAGGTCGTGCCACTGACTTTCACAGTTCGGAGGAAGAGGCAGTGGTGAGACCGAGCCAACAGCGTAGCAAAAGAGGGAGCAGTGGGCAAAAGCAGAACACCCGCCGCCAAGAGACTCCGCCTGCTACTGACCGCCGCCATCTGGGACCGAGCACCCCAAAGGCAGCTTAAAGGAGTTCCCTGGCATGGCACTTCTTCAAACAATGTGCTGACGACAAGACCCGAGTGGTTTGCACGCTGTGCCATCAGAGCCTGAAGCGAGGCATTAACGTTCTGAACCTGAGCACAACCTGCATGACCAGGCACCTGCATGCAAAGCATGAACTGCAGTGGAGTAAACACCTTAAAACCAAGGGAGTCACTCAGGCTCCCCCTGCTACCTCTTCTGCTGCTGCCGCCTCGGCCTCTTCTGCTGCTGCCGCCTCGGCCTCTTCCTCCGCCTCTGGAGGAACGTTGGCACCTGCCGCCCAGCAAACAGGGGATGTACCACCAACACCACCACCACCACCTCCGTCACCAAGCGTCTCAACCATGTCACACGGCAGCGTTCAGCTCTCCATCTCACAAACATTTGAGAGAAAGCGTAAATTCCCACCTAGCCACCCTCGATCCCTGGCCCTGAATGCCAGCATTTCTAAACTACTGGCCTATGAAATGCTGTCATTTAGGCTGGTGGACACAGACAGCTTCAAACAGCTCATGTCGCTTGCTGTCCCACAGTATGTTGTTCCCAGCCGCCACTACTTCTCCAAGAGAGCCGTGCCTTCCCTGCACAACCAAGTATCCGATAAAATCAAGTGTGCACTGCGCAACGCCATCTGTAGCAAGGTCCACCTAACCACAGATACGTGGACCAGTAAGCACGGCCAGGGACGCTATATCTCCCTAACTGCACACTGGGTAAATGTAGTGGCAGCTGGGCCCCAGGCGGAGAGCTGTTTGGCGCACGTCCTTCCGCCGCCAAGGATCGCAGGGCAACATTCTTTGCCTCCTGTTGCCACCCTCTCCTTCTCGGCTTCCTCCTCCTCTTCTTCCACCTGCTCATCCAGTCAGCCACACACCTTCACCACCAACTTCAGCACAGCCCGGGGTAAACGTCAGCAGGCCATTCTGAAACTCATATGTTTGGGGGACAGGCCCCACACCGCACAGGAGTTGTGGCGGGGTATAGAACAACAGACCGACGAGTGGTTGCTGCCGGTGAGCCTCAAGCCCAGCCTGGTGGTGTGTGATAATGGGCGAAATCTCGTTGCAGCTCTGGGACTAGCCAATTTGACGCACATCCCTTGCTTGGCGCATGTGCTGAATTTGGTGGTGCAGAAGTTCATACACAACTACCCCGACATGTCAGAGCTGCTGCATAAAGTGCGGGCCGTCTGTACGCGCTTCCGGCGTTCACATCCTGCTGCTGCTCGCCTGTCTGCGCTACAGCGTAACTTCGGCCTTCCCGCTCACCGCCTCATATGCGACGTGCCCACCAGGTGGAACTCCACCTTGCACATGCTGGACAGACTGTGCGAGCAGCAGCAGGCCATAGTGGAGTTTCAGCTGCAGCACGCACGGGTCAGTCGCACTACAGAACAGCACCACTTCACCACCAATGACTGGGCCTCCATGCGAGACCTATGTGCCCTGTTGCGCTGTTTCGAGTACTCCACCAACATGGCCAGTGGCGATGACGCCGTTATCAGCGTTACAATACCACTTCTTTTTTTTTTTTTTTTCAATGCTTTATTGAATATAGTACACATAATCCACAGTAAATGAACATTATTCATCATGAAGCAGTATTGTAATGCATACATACTTGGGAATTTACTTACTTACAAAATAAAATAGAAAATAAAAGTCAAATTAAAATACAATCAGGTACAGATTAGCGATACCAAATCATGTTCTTAGTTAAATCAATAGGACGTGAATAAATGCCACTAATATTTGCCTATACAAAATTACAATATTTAAAAGAGGCAAGGACTCATGGGTGCCAAAGAACACAGTACCATAGAATTGTCAACATAACATTTCCAAACATAGGCTCCTAGGTTTGTTAACATGGAAAGTAGAAAAGAACAATTCTGCCATTAGTAGAGACAACTAGTCGTATCCCCTAAAGGTTGACCATTGTTTCCAACGCGACCTATAGGCTGTTATGCCATTATTTTCCCACGCTGCTAATTCCTCAAATCTGAAGATTTGATCAATCTTGGCGATCCACCTGGAGATGGGTGGTGTTTCCAATGACAACCAATAACAAGGAATTAGTAGTCGAGCTGCATCTAAAAGATGAGCAAATAAGGGGGGCATGATCGTCTTTTGAACAGATGTGAGCGTTCCCAAGAGAGCTAAGTCGGGTGAGGCAGGTATGGACGATTGGCAGATCTTGTTACACTGTTCAAAAATAGTAAGCCACCATGACTTAATTATGGGGCAAGACCACCATATGTTAAAAAAGGAGCCCTGGCCTTGTTCACATCTCCAACACCTGTCCGAAAGTGTGAGATTGAATCTACAGGTAGTCTCCGGTACTTTATACCACCTTGTCAGAATCTTATAAGCGTTCTCCTGGACACGCACACATCTTGAAGCTTTGTGAGGTCTTATAAGTAGTCTAGTTGTAGTCGTCTGATCGAACAAAGTGTTCAGATCTTTCTCCCAAAGACCAATGAAAGCAGGTTTAACTAAATTTTTAGGAGAAATAAGGTTTCTGTATATTAAGGAGATTAATTTGGGTTGAGGTTTGGGATTAGCCACAAGATTCTCAAACCATGTTAGTGGACGCTGGAGGGAACTTTTATCAATAAATTTGGTGGCAAAGGACTTAAGAAAAGACAGTAGTGGGGTAGGAAATTTGTATTCCGGGTAAAGTTTAGTAATGAAGGTCAAATCTAGTGCGTCATCGCTACTACTAAATAGCGAAATCACCGAATGAGTAGAATTTTTTATGGATGATGGGAGACTATCCAACAGGGTTTCGGACGCAAATCCCAAGATGTCTCTCACTTGAATCAGGGGGGATGGAAGTGAAATAGCATGAACAGACGATTGAAACCAGTCCCACGCTCTCAGCGTGGATTTAACTATGGGGGTATCACTAGGGATGAGCGAACTCGAACTGTATAGTTCGGGTTCGTACCGAATTTTGGGGTGTCCGTGACACGGACCCGAACCCGGACATTTTCGTAAAAGTCCGGGTTCGGGTTCGGTGTTCGTCGCTTTCTTCGCGCTTTTGTGACGCTTTCTTGGCGCTTTTTGAAAGGCTGCTAAGCAGCCAATCAACAAGCGTCATACTACTTGCCCCAAGAGGCCATCACAGCCATGCCTACTATTGGCATGGCTGTGATTGGCCAGAGCACCATGTGACCCAGCCTCTATTTAAGCTGGAGTCACATAGCGCCGCCCGTCACTCTGCTCTGATTAGCGTAGGGAGAGGTTGCGGCTGCGACAGTAGGGCGAGATTAGGCAGATTAACTCCTCCAAAGGACTTGATTAACTGATCGATCTGCAGCTGTGGATCATTGAGCTGCTGATCCTCAATTGCTCACTGTTTTTAGGCTGCCCAGACCGTTTGTCAGTCACATTTTTCTGGGGTGATCGGCGGCCATTTTGTGTCTTGTGGTGCGCCAGCACAAGCTGCGACCAAGTGCATTTAACCCTCAATGGTGTGGTTGTTTTTTGGCTAAAGCCTACATCAGGGTGAAGCTGTCACACCAAGTGCATTTAACCCTCAGTAGTGTGGTTGGTCAAGCTATCACACCAAGTGCATTTAACCAGCAATAGTCTGTTCATTTTTTGGCCATATACTAAATCAGGGGCAAGCTGCGCCCGTCACCAAGTGCATTTAACCCTCAGTAGTGTGGTTGGTCAAGCTGTGACACCAAGTGCATTTAACCAGCAATAGTCTGTTCATTTTTTGGCCATATACTACATCAGGGGCAAGCTGCGCCCATCACCAAGTGCATTTAACCAGCAATAGTGTGGTTATTTTTTGGCCATATCCCAGTCTAATTCTGTCACTAAATCCATACCGGTCACCCAGCGCCTAAATACTAGGCCTCAAATTTATATCCCGCTAAATCTCTCGTTACCGCTGTCCTGTTGTGGCTGGGAAAGTTATTTAGTGTCCGTCAAAGCACATTTTTTGTTCTGGGTTGAAATACAATTCCCAATTTAGCAATTTAAAAATTTAGTGGTTTCTGCTGTATCAGATCTATTTGAAATCTATCCCTAAAAGGGTATATAATATTCAAGGTGCACATAGGGTCATTCAGAATAACTTCACACACCCGCTACTGTGCATTTCCAAGTCTAATTCTGTCACTAAACCCATACCTGTCACCCAGCGCCTAAATACTAGGCCTCAAATTTATATCCAGCTAAATCTGTCCTTAGTGCTGTAGCTGGGCGAGTTATTTAGTGTCCGTTCAAGCACATTTCTTGTTCTGGGTTGAAATACAATTCCCAATTTAGCAATTTCATAATTTAGTGGTTTCTGCTATATCAGAGCTATTTGAAATCTATCCCTAAAAGGGTATATAATATTCAAGGTGCACATTGGGTCATTCAGAATAACTTCACACACACCCGCTACTGTGTATTTCCAAGTCTAATTCTGTCACTAAACCCATACCTGTCACCCAGCGCCTAAATACTAGGCCTCAAATTTATATCCTGCTAAATCTCTCGTTAGTGCTGTAGCTGGGCGAGTTATTTAGTGTCCGTTCAAGCACATTTCTTGTTCTGGGTTGAAATACAATTCCCAATTTAGCAATTTCATAATTTAGTGGTTTCTGCTATATCAGAGCTATTTGAAATCTATCCCTAAAAGGGTATATAATATTCAAGGTGCACATTGGGTCATTCAGAATAACTTCACACACACCCGCTACTGTGTATTTCCAAGTCTAATTCTGTCACTAAACCCATACCTGTCACCCAGCGCCTAAATACTAGGCCTCAAATTTATATCCTGCTAAATCTCTCGTTAGTGCTGTAGCTGGGCGAGTTATTTAGTGTCCGTTCAAGCACATTTCTTGTTCTGGGTTGAAATACAATTCCCAATTTAGCAATTTCATAATTTAGTGGTTTCTGCTATATCAGAGCTATTTGAAATCTATCCCTAAAAGGGTATATAATATTCAAGGTGCACATTGGGTCATTCAGAATAACTTCACACACACCCGCTACTGTGTATTTCCAAGTCTAATTCTGTCACTAAACCCATACCTGTCACCCAGCGCCTAAATACTAGGCCTCAAATTTATATCCTGCTAAATCTCTCGTTAGTGCTGTAGCTGGGCGAGTTATTTAGTGTCCGTTCAAGCACATTTCTTGTTCTGGGTTGAAATACAATTCCCAATTTAGCAATTTCATAATTTAGTGGTTTCTGCTATATCAGAGCTATTTGAAATCTATCCCTAAAAGGGTATATAATATTCAAGGTGCACATTGGGTCATTCAGAATAACTTCACACACACCCGCTACTGTGTATTTCCAAGTCTAATTCTGTCACTAAACCCATACCTGTCACCCAGCGCCTAAATACTAGGCCTCAAATTTATATCCTGCTAAATCTCTCGTTAGTGCTGTAGCTGGGCGAGTTATTTAGTGTCCGTTCAAGCACATTTCTTGTTCTGGGTTGAAATACAATTCCCAATTTAGCAATTTCATAATTTAGTGGTTTCTGCTATATCAGAGCTATTTGAAATCTATCCCTAAAAGGGTATATAATATTCAAGGTGCACATTGGGTCATTCAGAATAACTTCACACACACACGCTTCTGTGCATTTCCAAGTCTAATTCTGTCACTAAATCCATACCGGTCACCCAGCGCCTAAATACTAGGCCTCAAATTTATATCCCGCTGAATTTGAATACAATACATTGGGCCAAATAATATATTTGTTGTTGTGGTGAACCATAACAATGAGAAAAACATCTAGTAAGGGACGCGGACGTGGACATGGTCGTGGTGGTGTTAGTGGACCCTCTGGTGCTGGGAGAGGACGTGGCCGTTCTGCCACATCCACACGTCCTAGTGTACCAACTACCTCAGGTCCCAGTAGCCGCCAGAATTTACAGCGATATATGGTGGGGCCCAATGCCGTTCTAAGGATGGTAAGGCCTGAGCAGGTACAGGCATTAGTCAATTGGGTGGCCGACAGTGGATCCAGCACGTTCACATTATCTCCCACCCAGTCTTCTGCAGAAAGCGCACAGATGGCGCCTGAAAACCAACCCCATCAGTCTGTCACATCACCCCCATGCATACCAGGGAAACTGTCTCAGCCTCAAGTTATGCAGCAGTCTCTTATGCTGTTTGAAGACTCCGCTGGCAGGGTTTCCCAAGGGCATCCACCTAGCCCTTCCCCAGCGGTGAAAGACATAGAATGCACTGACGCACAACCACTTATGTTTCCTGATGATGAGGACATGGGAATACCACCTCAGCATGTCTCTGATGATGACGAAACACAGGTGCCAACTGCTGCGTCTTTCTGCAGTGTGCAGACTGAACAGGAGGTCAGGGATCAAGACTGGGTGGAAGACGATGCAGGGGACGATGAGGTCCTAGACCCCACATGGAATGAAGGTCGTGCCACTGACTTTCACAGTTCGGAGGAAGAGGCAGTGGTGAGACCGAGCCAACAGCGTAGCAAAAGAGGGAGCAGTGGGCAAAAGCAGAACACCCGCCGCCAAGAGACTCCGCCTGCTACTGACCGCCGCCATCTGGGACCGAGCACCCCAAAGGCAGCTTCAAGGAGTTCCCTGGCATGGCACTTCTTCAAACAATGTGCTGACGACAAGACCCGAGTGGTTTGCACGCTGTGCCATCAGAGCCTGAAGCGAGGCATTAACGTTCTGAACCTGAGCACAACCTGCATGACCAGGCACCTGCATGCAAAGCATGAACTGCAGTGGAGTAAACACCTTAAAACCAAGGAAGTCACTCAGGCTCCCCCTGCTACCTCTTCTGCTGCTGCCGCCTCGGCCTATTCTGCTGCTGCCGCCTCGGCCTCTTCCTCCGCCTCTGGAGGAACGTTGGCACCTGCCGCCCAGCAAACAGGGGATGTACCACCAACACCACCACCACCACCTCCGTCACCAAGCGTCTCAACCATGTCACACGCCAGCGTTCAGCTCTCCATCTCACAAACATTTGATAGAAAGCGTAAATTCCCACCTAGCCACCCTCGATCCCTGGCCCTGAATGCCAGCATTTCTAAACTACTGGCCTATGAAATGCTGTCATTTAGGCTGGTGGACACAGACAGCTTCAAACAGCTCATGTCGCTTGCTGTCCCACAGTATGTTGTTCCCAGCCGGCACTACTTCTCCAAGAGAGCCGTGCCTTCCCTGCACAACCAAGTATCCCATAAAATCAAGTGTGCACTGCGCAACGCCATCTGTAGCAAGGTCCACCTAACCACAGATACGTGGACCAGTAAGCACGGCCAGGGACGCTATATCTCCCTAACTGCACACTGGGTAAATGTAGTGGCAGCTGGGCCCCAGGCGGAGAGCTGTTTGGCGCACGTCCTTCCGCCGCCAAGGATCGCAGGGCAACATTCTTTGCCTCCTGTTGCCACCTCCTCCTTCTCGGCTTCCTCCTCCTCTTCTTCCACCTGCTCATCCAGTCAGCCACACACCTTCACCACCAACTTCAGCACAGCCCGGGGTAAACGTCAGCAGGCCATTCTGAAACTCATATGTTTGGGGGACAGGCCCCACACCGCACAGGAGTTGTGGCGGGGTATTGAACAACAGACCGACGAGTGGTTGCTGCCGGTGAGCCTCAAGCCCGGCCTGGTGGTGTGTGATAATGGGCGAAATCTCGTTGCAGCTCTGGGACTAGCCAATTTGACGCACATCCCTTGCTTGGCGCATGTGCTGAATTTGGTGGTGCAGAAGTTCATTCACAACTACCCCGACATGTCAGAGCTGCTGCATAAAGTGCGGGCCGTCTGTTCGCGCTTCCGGCGTTCACATCCTGCTGCTGCTCGCCTGTCTGCGCTACAGCGTAACTTCGGCCTTCCCGCTCACCGCCTCATATGCGACGTGCCCACCAGGTGGAACTCCACCTTGCACATGCTGGACAGACTGTGCGAGCAGCAGCAGGCCATAGTGGAGTTTCAGCTGCAGCACGCACGGGTCAGTCGCACTACAGAACAGCACCACTTCACCACCAATGACTGGGCCTCCATGCGAGACCTGTGTGCCCTGTTGCGCTGTTTCGAGTACTCCACCAACATGGCCAGTGGCGATGACACCGTTATCAGCGTTACAATACCACTTCTATGTCTCCTTGAGAAAACACTTAGGGCGATGATGGAAGAGGAGGTGGCCCAGGAGGAGGAGGAGGAGGAGGAGGAAGAGGGGTCATTTTTAGCACTTTCAGGCCAGTCTCTTCGAAGTGACTCAGAGGGAGGTTTTTGGCAACAGCAGAGGCCAGGTACAAATGTGGCCAGCCAGGGCCCACTACTGGAGGACGAGGAGGACGAGGATGAGGAGGAGGTGGAGGAGGATGAGGATGAAGCATGGTCACAGCGGGGTGGCACCCAACGCAGCTCGGGTCCATCACTGGTGCGTGGCTGGGGGGAAAGGCAGGACGATGACGATACGCCTCCCACAGAGGACAGCTTGTCCTTACCCCTGGGCAGCCTGGCACACATGAGCGACTACATGCTGCAGTGCCTGCGCAACGACAGCAGAGTTGCCCACATTTTAACCTGTGCGGACTACTGGGTTGCCACCCTGCTGGATCCACGCTACAAAGACAATGTGCCCACCTTACTTCCTGCACTGGAGCGTGATAGGAAGATGCGCGAGTACAAGCGCACGTTGGTAGACGCGCTACTGAGAGCATTCCCAAATGTCACAGGGGAACAAGTGGAAGCCCAAGGCCAAGGCAGAGGAGGAGCAAGAGGTCGCCAAGGCAGCTGTGTCACGGCCAGCTCCTCTGAGGGCAGGGTTAGCATGGCAGAGATGTGGAAAACTTTTGTCAACACGCCACAGCTAACTGCACCACCACCTGATACGCAACGTGTTAGCAGGAGGCAACATTTCACTAACATGGTGGAACAGTACGTGTGCACACCCCTCCACGTACTGACTGATGGTTCGGCCCCATTCAACTTCTGGGTCTCTAAATTGTCCACGTGGCCAGAGCTAGCCTTTTATGCCTTGGAGGTGCTGGCCTGCCCGGCAGCCAGCGTTTTGTCTGAACGTGTATTCAGCACGGCAGGGGGCGTCATTACAGACAAACGCAGCCGCCTGTCTACAGCCAATGTGGACAAGCTGACGTTCATAAAAATGAACCAGGCATGGATCCCACAGGACCTGTCCGTCCCTTGTCCAGATTAGACATTAACTACCTCCCCATAACCATATATTATTGGACTCCAGGGCACTTCCTCATTCAATCCTATTTTTATTTTCATTTTACCATTATATTGCGAGGCTACCCAAAGTTGAATGAACCTCTCCTCTGCCTGTGTGCTAGGCCTAAATATATGCCAATGGACTGTTGCAGTGGTGGGTGACGTGAAGCCTCATTCTCTGCTATGACATGCAGACTGATTCTCTGCTGTCATGAAGCCAGATTGTCTGTTACGGGACCTCTCTGCTCTGCCTGTGTGCTAGGCCTAAATATATGCCAATGGACTGTTGCAGTGGTGGGTGACGTGAAGCCTCATTCTCTGCTATGACATGCAGACTGATTCTCTGCTGACATGAAGCCAGATTGTCTGTTACGGGACCTCTCTCCTCTGCCTGTGTGCTAGGCCTAAATATATGCCAATGGACTGTTGCAGTGGTGGCTGACGTGAAGCCTCATTCTCTGCTATGACATGCAGACTAATTCTCTGCTGACATGAAGCCAGATTGTCTGTTACGGGACCTCTCTCCTCTGCCTGGGTGCTGGGCCTAAATTTATGACAATGGACTGTTGCAGTGGTGGCTGACGTGAAGCCTGATTCTCTGCTATGACATGCAGACTGATTCTCTGCTGACATGAAGCCAGATCCTCTGTTACGGGACCTCTCTCCTCTGCCTGTGTGTGTGCTGGGCCTAAATATATGCCAATGGACTGTTGCAGTGGTGGCTGACGTGAAGCCTCATTCTCTGCTATGACATGCAGACTGATTCTCTGCTGACATGAAGCCAGATCGTCTGTTACGGGACCTCTCTGCTCTGCCTGTGTGCTAGGCCTAAATATATGCCAATGGACTGTTGCAGTGGTGGGTGACGTGAAGCCTCATTCTCTGCTATGACATGCAGACTGATTCTCTGCTGTCATGAAGCCAGATTGTCTGTTACGGGACCTCTCTGCTCTGCCTGTGTGCTAGGCCTAAATATATGCCAATGGACTGTTGCAGTGGTGGGTGACGTGAAGCCTCATTCTCTGCTATGACATGCAGACTGATTCTCTGCTGACATGAAGCCAGATTGTCTGTTACGGGACCTCTCTCCTCTGCCTGTGTGCTAGGCCTAAATATATGCCAATGGACTGTTGCAGTGGTGGCTGACGTGAAGCCTCATTCTCTGCTATGACATGCAGACTAATTCTCTGCTGACATGAAGCCAGATTGTCTGTTACGGGACCTCTCTCCTCTGCCTGGGTGCTGGGCCTAAATTTATGACAATGGACTGTTGCAGTGGTGGCTGACGTGAAGCCTGATTCTCTGCTATGACATGCAGACTGATTCTCTGCTGACATGAAGCCAGATCCTCTGTTACGGGACCTCTCTCCTCTGCCTGTGTGTGTGCTGGGCCTAAATATATGCCAATGGACTGTTGCAGTGGTGGCTGACGTGAAGCCTCATTCTCTGCTATGACATGCAGACTGATTCTCTGCTGACATGAAGCCAGATTCTCTGTTACGGGACCTCTCTCCTCTGCCTGTGTGTGTGCTGGGCCTAAATATATGCCAATGGACTGTTGCAGTGGTGGCTGACGTGAAGCCTCATTCTCTGCTATGACATGCAGACTAATTCTCTGCTGACATGAAGACAGATTCTCTGTTACGGGACCTCCCTCCTCTGCCTGGGTGCTGGGCCTAAATATATGCCAATGGACTGTTGCAGTGGTGGCTGACGTGAAGCCTCATTCTCTGCTATGACATGCAGACTAATTCTCTGCTGACATGAAGACAGATTCTCTGTTACGGGACCTCTCTCCTCTGCCTGGGTGCCGGGGCCTAAATATCTGAGAATGGACTGTTCCAGTGGTGGTTTCAAAGGAAAGGACCGGCACTTCGCTGATGTAGATCACAATGTAGATTTATTCAGTCACATATTCAAAATGGCATAGTGACGCGTTTCAGCACAGATGTGCTTTCATCAGACTGCATAAAACATCTTACACTCCAGCTATTTATACATAAATGAAACACAAAGGAACTGACATCATCAAAGAAGCTCCGCCTCCCTCATTAAATAAAATTCGCATATCAAATAATCGCAATGAAAAATTCGCATTGAAAAATTCGCAATTGAAAATTCGCAACTGAAAATTCGCAATTGAAAATTGAAAATTCGCAATTGAAAATTCGCAACTAAAAATTCGCAACTGAAAATTCGCAATTGAAAATTCGCAAAAAACATATCCACTCTATACTGGCGAAGATTTTCAGTCACATAGTCCATTCTTGCAGTGATTAATCACGCTGAAGAAAAAAAGAAATATATTTATCAGATTGCATAAGGCCGAATGCCTTATAGGAAGCAGGACACATTGTACTCACGATTGAGGCCCCTGGGCTCCATTGTCTGAAGACGATGGATCCAGTAAGCCTCCCTTTTCAATAACAATTTATTTCTGTCACCCCCTCGACGGGGTAATGATACACCTTCAATAATCTGATACCTCAACTGCGAGATGTTGTGTTTTTTATCATAAAAATGAAGGGGTATTGGGAGTAATAAATTCTGTTTACGGATAGTAGATTTGTGTTTACTTAGTCTGTCCTTCATTCTCATTGAGGTTTCCCCCACATATAGTAATCCACATGGACATTTAAGAATGTAAACCACAAATCTACTATCACAAGTGAACGTGCCCCTTATTGGAATATTTTCACCTGAGTGAGGGTGGGAGAAACATGAACCCTTTATAACGCTGGAACAATTGACACAGTTTAAACAAGGAAAAGTGCCCCGTCTAGGTGTAGATAAAGTACTCTGTCCTCTTTCTATTTTATTACTTCCCACATCCGCCCGGACTATTTTATCCCTAATATTTTCTGCCCGTTTATAGCATATCATGGGTGGCCTCTGGAACTCTCCTATCCGTGGATAGGACTTAGATAATATGTGCCAATGTTGATTAACAATAGTCCTAAGGCGCTGGGACCAGGGATGGTATTTAATCACTAAGGGGATCCTTGTTTCTTTCTTAGTTCTATCTGGTGGTGTAATCTCAGCTTTATTACGCTGTATTTTCAATAGATCAGGGGGGTAGCCTCGCTCTCTAAATTTATTGGTCATATCGTCTAATCTTGTTTGACACATATCCCTATCACTAACGATCCGTCTAACCCTCTGGTATTGCCGCCCTGCTTCTTACTAGAATTGTTCCAGTGGTGGGTGACGGGAAGCCAGATTCTCTGCTATGGAACCTCTCTCCAATTGATTTTGGTTAATTTTTATTTATTTAATTTTTATTTTAATTCATTTCCCTATCCACATTTGTTTGCAGGGGATTTACCTACATGTTGCTGCCTTTTGCAGCCCTCTAGCTCTTTCCTGGGCTGTTTTACAGCCTTTTTAGTGCCGAAAAGTTCGGGTCCCCATTGACTTCAATGGGGTTCGGGTTCGGGACGAAGTTCGGATCGGGTTCGGATCCCGAACCCGAACATTTCCGGGATGTTCGGCCGAACTTCTCGAACCCGAACATCCAGGTGTTCGCTCAACTCTAGGTATCACCTATCAACTTTTGCTGAGGTAGTTTGGTGCTCACTAAAAGCCCTCTAAAGGGGGTCCTGTGAAGTCCTTGTTCCAGGGTGATCCATGGTTCACTCAATGTACCTTTAACCCAACCTACAAACCTAGCTAACAATACCGCATTATTATAAATTTCAGGATCAGGCATGTTTATCCCACCAAAACGCTTGGGTTTCTGCAGTGTCGCAAGAGAGATCCAAGCTTTTTTACCAGCCCAAATGAAAGATCTAATCATCCTATTGAATGACATATAGAAAGATCTTGGTACTGGGATTGGTAAGACTTGTTGGAGATATGTCATTCTGGGGATGATGAGTGAGGACACTATATTCTTTCTGCCGAACCATGACAACATAAGGTTATTGAGGGAAGAGAGTTGATCTTTAATTGAGTTTAGGAGTGTTGAGTAATTTAGACCGAAGAGGGTATCAGGATTGGGTCCTATTTTGACCCCTAGATAAGTAATATGTGAACAATCCCAGTTAAATGGTGAGTTTGATTTAAGCTTATTGGCCAGATGTGAGGGGAAACCCACATTAAGAACATGAGACTTGGTCGCATTAATTTTAAAATTTGAAAGTTTACCAAAACTATCCAGGATACGTTCAATGTGGGGAAAGGCAATGGATGGATTTGTAAACATAATAAGCAGGTCGTCAGCGAAAGCTGCAACCTTGTGACATTGTCTACCAACCATAACCCCCTGGATACCCCTCTCCCCCCTAATGGCCTGCAGCAAAGATTCCATGACCAATACAAACAAAAGGGGGGAGAGAGGGCAACCCTGTCTGGTCCCATTGCAGATGGGGAAGGGTGAAGATAAGGAGTCGTTTACAATTACAGAGGCCGAAGCATTTGTGTATAGGGAGAATACCGCCTTCAGGAACCTTTTCGGTAACCCAAATACAAGCAGAACCTTACTCATGTAATCCCACCCCACCCTGTCAAATGCCTTCTCAGCATCAGTGCTGAGAAGGACCAGAGGGCGCTTGGATCTTTTAGCATGATAAATGCAGTTTAAGACTCTAGCTGTATTATCCTTGCCCTCCCTTCCCTTAACAAAACCCACTTGGTCTTTTTGAATTAAAATAGGAAGGAGGGAGGACAGTCGAGAAGCCATTAATTTTGCTAAAATTTTTAAGGCTATGACATGCAGACTAATTCTCTGCTGACATGAAGACAGATTCTCTGTTACGGGACCTCTCTCCTCTGCCTGGGTGCCGGGGCCTAAATATCTGAGAATGGACTGTTCCAGTGGTGGTTTCAAAGGAAAGGACCGGCACTTCGCTGATGTAGATCACAATGTAGATTTATTCAGTCACATATTCAAAATGGCATAGTGACGCGTTTCAGCACAGATGTGCTTTCATCAGACTGCATAAAACATCTTACACTCCAGCTATTTATACATAAATGAAACACAAAGGAACTGACATCATCAAAGAAGCTCCGCCTCCCTCATTAAATAAAATTCGCATATCAAATAATCGCAATGAAAAATTCGCATTGAAAAATTCGCAATTGAAAATTCGCAACTGAAAATTCGCAATTGAAAATTGAAAATTCGCAATTGAAAATTCGCAACTAAAAATTCGCAACTGAAAATTCGCAATTGAAAATTCGCAAAAAACATATCCACTCTATACTGGCGAAGATTTTCAGTCACATAGTCCATTCTTGCAGTGATTAATCACGCTGAAGAAAAAAAGAAATATATTTATCAGATTGCATAAGGCCGAATGCCTTATAGGAAGCAGGACACATTGTACTCACGATTGAGGCCCCTGGGCTCCATTGTCTGAAGACGATGGATCCAGTAAGCCTCCCTTTTCAATAACAATTTATTTCTGTCACCCCCTCGACGGGGTAATGATACACCTTCAATAATCTGATACCTCAACTGCGAGATGTTGTGTTTTTTATCATAAAAATGAAGGGGTATTGGGAGTAATAAATTCTGTTTACGGATAGTAGATTTGTGTTTACTTAGTCTGTCCTTCATTCTCATTGAGGTTTCCCCCACATATAGTAATCCACATGGACATTTAAGAATGTAAACCACAAATCTACTATCACAAGTGAACGTGCCCCTTATTGGAATATTTTCACCTGAGTGAGGGTGGGAGAAACATGAACCCTTTATAACGCTGGAACAATTGACACAGTTTAAACAAGGAAAAGTGCCCCGTCTAGGTGTAGATAAAGTACTCTGTCCTCTTTCTATTTTATTACTTCCCACATCCGCCCGGACTATTTTATCCCTAATATTTTCTGCCCGTTTATAGCATATCATGGGTGGCCTCTGGAACTCTCCTATCCGTGGATAGGACTTAGATAATATGTGCCAATGTTGATTAACAATAGTCCTAAGGCGCTGGGACCAGGGATGGTATTTAATCACTAAGGGGATCCTTGTTTCTTTCTTAGTTCTATCTGGTGGTGTAATCTCAGCTTTATTACGCTGTATTTTCAATAGATCAGGGGGGTAGCCTCGCTCTCTAAATTTATTGGTCATATCGTCTAATCTTGTTTGACACATATCCCTATCACTAACGATCCGTCTAACCCTCTGGTATTGCCGCCCTGCTTCTTACTAGAATTGTTCCAGTGGTGGGTGACGGGAAGCCAGATTCTCTGCTATGGAACCTCTCTCCAATTGATTTTGGTTAATTTTTATTTATTTAATTTTTATTTTAATTCATTTCCCTATCCACATTTGTTTGCAGGGGATTTACCTACATGTTGCTGCCTTTTGCAGCCCTCTAGCTCTTTCCTGGGCTGTTTTACAGCCTTTTTAGTGCCGAAAAGTTCGGGTCCCCATTGACTTCAATGGGGTTCGGGTTCGGGACGAAGTTCGGATCGGGTTCGGATCCCGAACCCGAACATTTCCGGGATGTTCGGCCGAACTTCTCGAACCCGAACATCCAGGTGTTCGCTCAACTCTAGGTATCACCTATCAACTTTTGCTGAGGTAGTTTGGTGCTCACTAAAAGCCCTCTAAAGGGGGTCCTGTGAAGTCCTTGTTCCAGGGTGATCCATGGTTCACTCAATGTACCTTTAACCCAACCTACAAACCTAGCTAACAATACCGCATTATTATAAATTTCAGGATCAGGCATGTTTATCCCACCAAAACGCTTGGGTTTCTGCAGTGTCGCAAGAGAGATCCAAGCTTTTTTACCAGCCCAAATGAAAGATCTAATCATCCTATTGAATGACATATAGAAAGATCTTGGTACTGGGATTGGTAAGACTTGTTGGAGATATGTCATTCTGGGGATGATGAGTGAGGACACTATATTCTTTCTGCCGAACCATGACAACATAAGGTTATTGAGGGAAGAGAGTTGATCTTTAATTGAGTTTAGGAGTGTTGAGTAATTTAGACCGAAGAGGGTATCAGGATTGGGTCCTATTTTGACCCCTAGATAAGTAATATGTGAACAATCCCAGTTAAATGGTGAGTTTGATTTAAGCTTATTGGCCAGATGTGAGGGGAAACCCACATTAAGAACATGAGACTTGGTCGCATTAATTTTAAAATTTGAAAGTTTACCAAAACTATCCAGGATACGTTCAATGTGGGGAAAGGCAATGGATGGATTTGTAAACATAATAAGCAGGTCGTCAGCGAAAGCTGCAACCTTGTGACATTGTCTACCAACCATAACCCCCTGGATACCCCTCTCCCCCCTAATGGCCTGCAGCAAAGATTCCATGACCAATACAAACAAAAGGGGGGAGAGAGGGCAACCCTGTCTGGTCCCATTGCAGATGGGGAAGGGTGAAGATAAGGAGTCGTTTACAATTACAGAGGCCGAAGCATTTGTGTATAGGGAGAATACCGCCTTCAGGAACCTTTTCGGTAACCCAAATACAAGCAGAACCTTACTCATGTAATCCCACCCCACCCTGTCAAATGCCTTCTCAGCATCAGTGCTGAGAAGGACCAGAGGGCGCTTGGATCTTTTAGCATGATAAATGCAGTTTAAGACTCTAGCTGTATTATCCTTGCCCTCCCTTCCCTTAACAAAACCCACTTGGTCTTTTTGAATTAAAATAGGAAGGAGGGAGGACAGTCGAGAAGCCATTAATTTTGCTAAAATTTTTAAGTCTAAATTCAGCAAAGAGATGGGCCGATAATTCGCACAGTCCGAAGGGTCTTTACCCTCTTTGTGGATCAAGGATATATGAGCCTTCGTCATATCCGAGGACATATCAGAGCCGTTAAGAGCACTGTTGCAAACCTCCAATAGGAAAGGGCTAAGTATATCGGATAGGGATTTATAATATAAAGCTGGAAGGCCATCCGGGCCCGGGCATTTCCCTCTCGGGAGTTGCTTAATAGTGTCCTCCAGTTCCTGAACCGTGAAAGGGGTCTCTAATAATTGGGCTTGCTCCGAAGACAATGAGGGAAGTGACAATGATTGTAAAAAGGAGGATATTGAATTGTTAAGTGGGAAAGGGTAGTGTGCTTTACCAGCTGATCCTTCTAGGTTATACAGGGAATGGTAAAAAGTTTTGAATTGGGCCGCTATCTCTGTTGTGGTGTAGACTAGTCCGCCACTCTAATTTTTGATCTGGTGAATATAGTTCTGGGCTCTCCTTTGTTTAATCCTCTGCATCATAAATTTAGATGCTCTATCGCCATGAGCGTAGTATTTAAAGCGTGCCTGTAAATAATATTTGGCCGAGGTGGAGTCTAATATCTTTTTTAGGGCCTCTCTTGCTGCAGTTAACTCAATGAGATGAGACTCTAATAATGAATGTTTGTGGAGGGTTTCTAACGTTTGGATTTTAGTTAGTAAGGAGTTTACTCGTGCCGTCCTTTCCTTTTTGGCTTTCGCACCCATTGAAATGAAAAATCCTCTAATGAATGCCTTATGGGCATCCCATAGCACATGGCAGGAGTCAACAGATTTATGATTAAAAGTGAAATATTCCCTCAGTGCCGCTTGTGTTTGAGTCAGACGATCGCCTGGGGATATTAACTGCTCGTTGAGCCGCCATCTGAACGGCCGAGGATTCACATTCGGGGCTGAGATCGACAGAAAGATAGGGGCATGATCAGAAAGATGCATAGTCCCAATGCCGGCCCGGCTGCAGAACTGAAGATGCTCCCTTGATATGAACAAATAGTCCAATCTGTGGTAAGAGCCATGTACATGTGAAAAGAAAGAGTAGTCTCTTTTGTTAGGATTGAGAATCCTCCACGCATCACATATGGACCAGTTATGTAGGGTCTTCTTAAGACGTCTAAGTTCTTTTATAGCTATTGGTGGCCTTTTGGATGTGGAATCTATACAAGGCTCAAGGGCTAAATTTAAGTCTCCTCCTAGTACTACCACTCCTTCCTTGAATGGTTCAAGTAAGGAGAGAGTCTCTGTAATCCATGAAGCCTGGCCAACATTGGGAGCATACAAATTAATGAAAGTATATGTTTGATTATTGATAACTCCTTTGAGTAATAAGTATCTACCTTCCTGGTCCTGGGTGTGATAAAGATAAGTGAATGGAACTTGTTTCCTAAACCCTATGCTTACGCCCCTGGAGGCCGAGGAACAGGAGCCACAATGGTACCATTCCGCAAATATGGAATTCTTAAGATTCGGATATTTGCCAAATTTAAAGTGGGTCTCCTGCAGAAATAAAATTGAGCACTTTTCTTTTTTTAGGTAGGAGAAAACTTGATTACGCTTGGAGGGGGAGTT
The DNA here is from genome assembly GCF_014858855.1 of Bufo gargarizans. Lineage (NCBI taxonomy): Eukaryota > Metazoa > Chordata > Amphibia > Anura > Bufonidae > Bufo > Bufo gargarizans. The sequence goes on from NC_058086.1 coordinate 124,691,872, forward strand.
GAATCCCTTCACATTGAAGGACGCAACACATAAGTCATCCATACCTCAATGTCAAGGGATACGCGACACATAATGTAAGTGAAAAAATTTGATGAAGGTGAACCTTAAGAGGGGGGGGGGGGGGTACTTAGCCTCCAGGAGCGTATCAAGGAGTTGTCCCAAGTATCTCGAATAAGATCCTATGTCTTGCGCACAGAGAGGGGTACCTGATTGAGGAACTAAAATACTAAAAAGAAAAACAGAAAAAACATAAAAATAAGACATCATAATGTTAACAACCATAAAGAGAACACTCTGAAGTGCAATAAACATCATGGATTGAGTAATAGAACTCTTTATCTATTGAGGGGGGGGAATATAGGGAGAATACTCCATTTGCAGTATCCTTCCTGAGGGCCAAAAATGTCAGACCTAGGTCCAGTAATATGAGGAAATTTTAAAATATTCGCATTGCGTTGCGAGAGAGCAACAAAAAAAAAAAGAGAAAAAGAAAAACAATCGTATTCCCCCACATACTGGAATAAGCATTTTAGACTAGAACAGCGGGAAAACATATAAGTGAACCTTAACCAATGAGTATACACGAGAGAAAAGTTCTCACGTAAATATTCGCACTCCGTTCTGAGCGCATAAATGATCGTGAACAAGCAGATATGCGAACATTCACATATCCATAGGAGCGTATCCCGACCAGGAGGGGAGCTGTGATGAAGTACATACATAGAAGAGATCTGAATATAAGACTCCGCATGCTGTGTCCAGCGCATATAAGGTGTCAGTGTACCAATATGCGAAAATTTACAATATAAAAGAAGCATATCTATTCCTAAGAGTCTGCGAGAACTAACTCTAAACATTTAAGCGTAAAGAAAGAGGAGCTGAGTATATTACTAGAGTCTCATATGGAATAGAATATGAGCGCCATAGCCGTACACATGGCGATAATGTTAGTGAGAGTACTATAACTGGTATAAAGAGTATACTCATCAAAAGGAATTTTCTTTACTCGTCGGTCAAGGGCAATCTCCTCGGGGTGGCAGCATTCGTTCTTCTGCCTCTTGATGGTTTAGGGGTGCGTTGAGGTTCCCAGGGAAGAAAAGATGGCAACTCAGGTAAGGCGTGATTATTCTGCAACACTTCCCAATTATCAATCGGCAGCGGTTGAATTTGGAGCTGCGAATAAATCCTCTCTAAGTCCCTGGGTGATGAGACCATATGACGACGACCATCGTAAGAAAATGAAAGTCCAAAGGGGAAGGACCAGCGATATAAGATTTTCCGTGATCGCAGCCAGTCCGTAAGCGGCTTCAGTGCCCTGCGCTTGCGAAGAGTTGTTTGAGCTAAGGCTACTTTCACACTAGCGTTGTTTTAATCCGGCGTTCAATTCCGACACTGGAACTGCCCGCCGGATCCGGAAAAACGTGTGAAAACGGATTACATTTGAATCCTGATCAGGCTTTCGATCACAATGGAAAAATGCATTGGAAAAAACGGATCCGCCATTTATGGACTTTAACTTTTTTTTCACATTTTTCGGGTTTAACATGCAAAAGCCGGATCCGTTTTGACTGAACACACGGGGCCGGATCCGGCGTTAATGCAAGTCAATGGGAAAAAAGCCTGATCAGGCGTTCAGTCAAAGTGTTCAGGCTTTTTGGCCGGAGGTAAAAATACTGCATGCTACGTTTTTCTGAAAAGCCTGATCAGTCAAAAAGACTGAACAGAAGACATCCTGATGCATCCTGAAGGACTGACTCTCCATTCAGAATGCATTAGGATAAAACTGATCAGTTCTTTTCCGGATTTGAGCCCCTAGGACGGAACTCAGCGCCGGAAAAGAAAAACGCTAGTGTGAAAGTACCCTAAGTCTTGAAAAATCACAATCTCATTACCTTCCCACGATAGCGAAGGATTGTTTCTTGCTCCGGACAAGATCGCTTCCTTAACTGGGAAATAAAGAAATCTGCAAATGATGTCTCTAGGAGGCTCATTCGGAAGCGGCTTCGGTCTCAGAGCTCTGTGAGCCCGTTCAATAGTGATCTCATTCGCTGTGTCAGGGCCCAAGAGCTGTAGGCAGATCTGCATTATTGCTTCAGAGATATCGCCAGGGCCGACTGATTCAGGAATTCCTCTAAATCGGAGGTTATTCCTTCTTCCCCTATTTTCCTGGTCCTCCAGCGCTGTGTACAATGCATTGATGTGGGCTTGATGGTCAGCCATGTGAGCAGAAACCTCTGTTTGGTGCGCCACAACTTTCTGTTGATGTTCTTCCAGGATTTCCACTCTGGATCCAATATGGCGTATGTCTCCTCTGATAGCCGCTAGCTCCGTGCTGAGGGGTTCCAAGGCTTCAGCTAGAGAATCTTTGATAAAACTCCTAGATATTGGAAGGGCTTCTGGGCTAGGAGAGGACTCTCTGTCGCCTTCAGCAACTATCGGAGCATGCTGTTTGTGTCCTGCTGCTTTCGGTGTTCCGGGCGCCATTTTATTTTCTCTAGCCACATACACAGCGGCTGCCTTTTTGACAAATTTGTCCATTTCTCCCGGCTGAGGCACCGTTCTAGCAGGACCGGAGTTGTCACTGTTCTTCTGTCCACCGATTTTGACCATTGTAGGTCTGTTCAGCTAATGATATAAGGCTTAGAAGGATAACTGTTAAGCGGAGCAACGCTTCACACAGCCATCCACATCCGGCGTTGGCTCCGCCCCCCTAATACCACTTCTATGTCTCCTTGAGAAAACACTTAGGGCGATGATGGAAGAGGAGGTGGCCCAGGAGGAGGAGGAGGAGGAGGAGGAAGAGGGGTCATTTTTAGCACTTTCATCCAGTCTCTTCGAAGTGACTCAGAGGGAGGTTTTTGGAAACAGCAGAGGCCAGGTACAAATGTGGCCAGCCAGGGCCCACTACTGGAGGACGAGGAGGACGAGGATGAGGAGGAGGTGGAGAAGGATGAGGATGAAGCATGGTCACAGCGGGGTGGCACCCAACGCAGCTCGGGTCCATCACTGGTGCGTGGCTGGGGGGAAAGGCAGGACGATGACGATACGCCTCCCACAGAGGACAGCTTGTCCTTACCCCTGGGCAGCCTGGCACACATGAGCGACTACATGCTGCAGTGCCTGCGCAACGACAGCAGAGTTGCCCACATTTTAACCTGTGCGGACTACTGGGTTGCCACCCTGCTGGATCCACGCTACAAAGACAATGTGCCCACCTTACTTCCTGCACTGGAGCGTGATAGGAAGATGCGCGAGTACAAGCGCACGTTGGTAGACGCGCTACTGAGAGCATTCCCAAATGTCACAGGGGAACAAGTGGAAGCCCAAGGCCAAGGCAGAGGAGGAGCAAGAGGTCGCCAAGGCAGCTGTGTCAATGCCAGCTCCTTTGAGGGCAGGGTTAGCATGGCAGAGATGTGGAAAACTTTTGTCAACACGCCACAGCTAACTGCACCACCACCTGATACGCAACGTGTTAGCAGGAGGCAACATTTCACTAACATGAGGAAACAAGGGGTAAACCCAGGGTGTCCCTAAGAAAGGGGGAGGGGCAAGAACACAGTGTTCACCCAGTACACCCCCAATGAGGACACTCAAAAATGAAACTCGGCAAAAAGCTCCCGAGCTATAAACAGAAACAAAGGAAACGGAGCTCATGATACCAAAAAATAGTATATAATTTATTGAAGCATGATAAAATAACATGGGTAAAACACATGAATAAATGATGCCATAAACGAGATTAGAAGCGGAGGACAGAAAAAAGAAGAGACGCCACCCTGGGGGCACAAGCACACGGATCCAAAAGACACGGTACAAAAAATCGTAAAGTACATGAACATCAAATAAGGAGTCAATGCTCAAAGTCATGTACAGTGTGCAGCTGATATACAGTACCAGGTGAGTCACCTGTCAAACGCTAAAACACCTCTGTGTGTGTAATATAATCTAGTCATTGGTGTGCAGACAGCCTGTGCAATATAGAGTTGTACTGCAGACCAATGAAAAAAAGAGAAAGGATGACAGTAATAACAATGGCCAGAGGGAAACAGCAGGAGACAGGAACTCACCAAAGATAGGAGCCGTGTGCCAGAACGACCAGGGTGGCGCTACCCCAACGCGCGTTACGGCGTACCTTCGTCAGGTGTTTTAGCGTTTGACAGGTGACTCACCTGGTACTGTATATCAGCTGCACACTGTACATGACTTTGAGCATTGACTCCTTATTTGATGTTCATGTACTTTACGATTTTTTGTACCGTGTCTTTTGGATCCGTGTGCTTGTGCCCCCAGGGTGGCGTCTCTTCCCAGGGTGGCGTCTCTTCTTTTTTCTGTCCTCCGCTTCTAATCTCGTTTATGGCATCATTTATTCATGTGTTTTACCCATGTTATTTTATCATGCTTCAATAAATTATATACTATTTTTTGGTATCATGAGCTCCGTTTCCTTTGTTTCTGATTTCACTAACATGGTGGAACAGTACGTGTGCACACCCCTCCACGTACTGACTGATGGTTCGGCCCCATTCAACTTCTGGGTCTCTAAATTGTCCACGTGGCCAGAGCTAGCCTTTTATGCCTTGGAGGTGCTGGCCTGCCCGGCGGCCAGCGTTTTGTCTGAACGTGTATTCAGCACGGCAGGGGGCGTCATTACAGACAAACGCAGCCGCCTGTCTACAGCCAATGTGGACAAGCTGACGTTCATAAAAATGAACCAGGCATGGATCCCACAAGATCTGTCCTTCCCTTGTCCAGATTAGACATTAACTACCTCCCCTTAACCATATATTATTGGACTCCAGGGCACTTCCTCATTCAATCCTATTTTTATTTTCATTTTACCATTATATTGCGAGGCTACCCAAAGTTGAATGAACCTCTCCTCTGTCTGGGTGCCGGGCCCTAAATATATGCCAATGGACTGTTCCAATGTTGGGTGACGTGAAGCCTGATTCTCTGCTATGACATGCAGAATGATTCTCTGCTGACATGAAGCCAGATCCTCTGTTACGGGACCTCTCTCCTCTGCCTGGGTGTTGGGCCTAAATTTATGAAAATGGACTCTTACAGTGGTGGGTGACGTGAAGCCTGATTCTCTGCTATGATATGAAGACTGATTCTCTGCTGACATGAAGCCAGATTGTCTGTTACGGGACCTCTCTCCTCTGCCTGGGTGCTGGGCCTAAATATATGCCAATGGACTGTTGCAGTGGTGGCTGACAGTGAAGCCTCATTCTCTGCTATGACATGCAGACTAATTCTCTGCTGACATGAAGTCAGATCCTCTGTTACGGGACCTCTCTCCTCTGCCTGGGTGCTGGGCCTAAACTTATGAAAATGGACTCTTACAGTGGTGGGTGACGTGAAGCCTCATTCTCTGCTATGACATGCAGACTAATTCTCTGCTGACATGAAGCCAGATTGTCTGTTACGGGACCTCTCTCCTCTGCCTGGGTGCTGGGCCTAAATTTATGCCAATGGACTGTTGCAGTGGTGGCTGACGTGAAGCCTCATTCTCTGCTATGACATGCAGACTAATTCTCTGCTGACATGAAGCCAGATTGTCTGTTACGGGACCTCTCTCCTCTGCCTGTGTGCTGGGCCTAAATATATGCCAATGGACTGTTGCAGTGGTGGCTGACGTGAAGCCTCATTCTCTGCCATGACATGCAGACTGATTCTCTGCTGACATGAAGCCCGATTGTCTGTTACGGGACCTCTCTCCTCTGCCTGGGTGCTGGGCCTAAATATATGCCAATGGACTGTTGCAGTGGTGGGTGACGTGAAGCCTCATTCTCTGCTATGACATGCAGACTGATTCTCTGCTGACATGAAGCCAGATTGTCTGTTACGGGACCTCTCTCCTCTGCTTGGGTGCTTGGCCTAAACTTATGACAATGGACTGTTGCAGTGGTGGGTGACGTGAAGCCTGATTCTCTGCTATGATATGAAGACTGATTCTCTGCTGACATGAAGCCAGATTGTCTGTTACGGGACCTCTCTCCTCTGCCTGGGTGCTGGGCCTAAATATATGCCAATGGACTGTTGCAGTGGTGGCTGACGTGAAGCCTCATTCTCTGCTATGACATGCAGACTAATTCTCTGCTGACATGAAGTCAGATCCTCTGTTACAGGACCTCTCTCCTCTGCCTGGGTGCTGGGCCTAAACTTATGAAAATGGACTCTTACAGTGGTGGGTGACGTGAAGCCTCATTCTCTGCTATGACATGCAGACTAATTCTCTGCTGACATGAAGCCAGATTGTCTGTTATGGGACCTCTCTCCTCTGCCTGGGTGCTGGGCCTAAATTTATGCCAATGGACTGTTGCAGTGGTGGCTGACGTGAAGCCTCATTCTCTGCTATGACATGCAGACTAATTCTCTGCTGACATGAAGCCAGATTGTCTGTTACGGGACCTCTCTCCTCTGCCTGTGTGCTGGGCCTAAATATATGCCAATGGACTGTTGCAGTGGTGGCTGACGTGAAGCCTCATTCTCTGCTATGACATGCAGACTAATTCTCTGCTGACATGAAGCCAGATCCTCTGTTACGGGACCTCTCTCCTCTGCCTGGGTGCTGGGCCTAAATTTATGAAAATGGACTCTTACAGTGGTGGGTGACGTGAAGCCTGATTCTCTGCTATGACATGAAGACTGATTCTCTGCTAACATGAAGCCAGATTGTCTGTTACGGGACCTCTCTCCTCTGCCTGGGTGCTGGGCCTAAATATATGCCAATGGACTGTTGCAGTGGTGGCTGACGTGAAGCCTCATTCTCTGCTATGACATGCAGACTAATTCTCTGCTGACATGAAGTCAGATCCTCTGTTACGGGACCTCTCTCCTCTGCCTGGGTGCTGGGCCTAAACTTATGAAAATGGACTCTTACAGTGGTGGGTGACGTGAAGCCTCATTCTCTGCTATGACATGCATACTAATTCTCTGCTGACATGAAGCCAGATTGTCTGTTACGGGACCTCTCTCCTCTGCCTGGGTGCTGGGCCTAAATTTATGACAATGGACTGTTGCAGTGGTGGGTGACGTGAAGCCTGATTCTCTGCTATGACATGCAGACTGATTCTTACTGACATGAAGCCAGATTGTCTGTTACGGGACCTCTCTCCTCTGCCTGTGTGCTGGGCCTAAATATATGCCAATGGACTGTTGCAGTGGTGGCTGACGTGAAGCCTCATTCTCTGCTATGACATGCAGACTAATTCTCTGCTGACATGAAGCCAGATTGTCTGTTACGGAACCTCTCTCCTCTGCCTGTGTGCTGGGCCTAAATATATGCCAATGGACTGTTGCAGTGGTGGCTGACGTGAAGCCTCATTCTCTGCTATGACATGCAGACTGATTCTCTGCTGACATGAAGCCAGATTGTCTGTTACGGGACCTCTCTCCTCTGCCTGGGTGCTGGGCCTAAATATATGCCAATGGACTGTTGCAGTGGTGGGTGACGTGAAGCCTCATTCTCTGCTATGACATAAAGACTAATTCTCTGCTGACATGAAGCCAGATTGTCTGTTACGGGACCTCTCTCCTCTGCTTGGGTGCTTGGCCTAAACTTATGACAATGGACTGTTGCAGTGGTGGGTGACGTGAAGCCTGATTCTCTGCTATGACATGCAGACTGATTCTCTACTGACATGAAGCCAGATTGTCTGTTACGGGACCTCTCTCCTCTGCCTGTCTGCTGGGCCTAAATATATGCCAATGGACTGTTGCAGTGGTGGCTGACGTGAAGCCTCATTCTCTGCTATGACATGCAGACTAATTCTCTGCTGACATGAAGCCAGATTGTCTGTTACGGGACCTCTCTCCTCTGCCTGTGTGCTGGGCCTAAATATATGCCAATGGACTGTTGCAGTGGTGGCTGACGTGAAGCCTCATTCTCTGCTATGACATGCAGACTGATTCTCTGCTGACATGAAGCCAGATTGTCTGTTACGGGACCTCTCTCCTCTGCCTGTGTGCTGGGCCTAAATATATGCCAATGGACTGTTGCAGTGGTGGCTGACGTGAAGCCTCATTCTCTGCTATGACATGCAGACTAATTTTCTGCTGACATGAAGCCAGATTCTCTGTTACGGGACCTCTCTCCTCTGCCTGGGTTCCGGGGCCTAAATATCTGAGAATGGACTATTCCAGTGGTGGGTGACGGGAAGCCAGATTCTCTGCTATGGGACCTCTCTCCAATTGATTTTGGTTAATTTTTATTTATTTAATTTTTATTTTAATTCATTTCCCTATCCACATTTGTTTGCAGGGGATTTACCTACATGTTGCTGCCTTTTGCAGCCCTCTAGCCCTTTCCTGGGCTGTTTTACAGCCTTTTTAGTGCCGAAAAGTTCGGGTCCCCATTGACTTCAATGGGGTTCGGGTTCGGGACGAAGTTCGGATCGGGTTCGGATCCCGAACCCGAACATTTTCGGGAAGTTCGGCCGAACTTCTCGAACCCGAACATCCAGGTGTTCGCTCAACTCTATCCCCCACCCTTAAATGGATATCCTGCACCATCTGAGTCAAAGATTTTTTAGAAAGGGGGGCAGAATCAATAGCGAACACTGAGATCTCTTTGTCCAGTGTTTTAGATTTAAAACCATGTGTAACAGATCTCCTGGCACCCCGACTGGGTACCTCTGTTGATGAATGCTCCTAGTGCTTGCCGAGGACTCCAAGCACTCCACTCAACACTGTTACCACCCAGGAACAGGAACAGCTCTTACAAGAGCTAGTAGTTATAACCAGGGGAGTATAGCAAATCTTCAGCGTATAGCAATCCCCAGTGTCGATCAGTTACCCAAACACCAGCCTCAACATGATGAAGGGTAAAACAGGAATTCTTTGAACACACAAGCATTGACTTATATACACATTTTCCAACAAGGGTATCACCCCCGTGGACCTAGTTGGGAACTGAGGACATAACATAGCAGCCAATCCTTACAGTTTAAACACAAAAACTATTCATTCAGCAAACACAATGGCATTGTCTGTGATGCAATTAACAAACACAATGGCATTGCCTGTCCCGAACTCAATAACAGAATAGGCATTGGCTTTGACGCAATTAACAAACACAGTGGCATTGCCTGTGACACACTCAATAACAGAATGGACATTATCTTTGATGCAATCAACTAAATACTATTAAAAAAACACAATAGGCTCTGCCTGCGATACAATTACCAAACATAATGGACTAACTTAATCACTCACAGGCAGAAAACACACATTTCTCACAAAACACAGAGAACACCTCAAAACCCCACATATCCCCATAATGTATACATCCATGGATAGCTCTGATCTGGGTGAACTACATTACGTGATCAGAGCAGGGGTTCCCAAATTCCATGGAAGTCACATTTGGCCGACCGTAAGCATTTCCTGCCCAAAACAGTTCCACAGATTTAGGCTGTGTGGCCGGTCTGTCTTCTCCTTCAAAGTCAGTATATAGGCCATAATCCTGAGGCAAGAGGCTGGCAAACAGGCCCCTCCAAAACCCAGTGGCGAGGTTATTTTCACCACACATCTCCCCCTCCCAGGGAAGACTAACCAGATACCTGACCTCATGCTGGTCGGTACCTGAGTTAGTCTGGCAGCCCACCCGCAACCAAATACTGGACCTGTTGAATTTGTAGCCTGTCTCTGTCCCTACTTCCTAAAACTCTGGCTGCCGTTGGGGATCTGGGCCGACCGCCCAGCATCCCTGTAGGGCCGGTGGAGGGATATCAGTCCTATCTCCACCTGCCATATGGGTTTCCCCCCAGGACCAGTCTATGAGGTCCCCTACCTCTGTAGCTGGTACTGAAGCAGGGGATACTTCGGTCGGGTCATCCCAGCTGTACGGTTCTAGGTCTGGCACTACCACCCAGCTCTCTGGCAGTGTATATTGGGGCCGAATTGAGCTGAAGAAGTATAGGTAATGCTGCTCCAGCTCTCACTCCATTGTCACTAGAGATGCCAGGTCTTGTCTCACCTCTTTCGCTGTAGCCCAATCATGCATAGCCTCCCTGTAGTCATAGATATCCCATAACCGGGACTCTCCAGCATCTCCAAACTCCGGTTCTGCGAAGGACTCAAACAGGCCAGGGCCATCATAATCCTCACCCTCGGGTCTGTCGTGCTCAGCCATCCAGGGAAAGTGCCAAATCACATACCACCAGAGTGCCTGGTAGGCGTCGTCTAGCCAAAGCTCCTTCCATACCAGGCTCTTGAGTTCTGTCACCCACTCATCCAGGGGCTGCTCTCCCAGAAGGGGCATTTGCAGGGCCACTCGCATCCGCAACTGCTGCTCCTAACTGGGGAGACTCTCGCCCTGCCGACGCTGTACATCTTCCAGGGCCTCGTGCTAGATGTTTTTCTGGACTAGCCGATTCCATCCTGCTGTATCCCGGGGCGCTGTATTGATACTAGCGTTGCCCTCAATTTTGTAATCCACGAACGGTGTCTCTGAGCTGCTTCTCCTCTCACTAGGATGCCATCCCACTGCTGCCACCACTGTAACGGATCTCCTGGCACCCCGACTGGGTACCTCCGTTGATGGGTGCTCCTAGTGCTTCCCGAGGACTGCAAGCACTCCACTCGACAATGTAACCACCACAGGAACCAGGAACAGCTCTTACAGCAAGCATGGCTTTCCTGCCCAAAACAGTTCCACAGATTTAGGCTGTGTGGCTGGTCTGTCTTCTCCTTCAAAGTCAGTATATGGGCCATAATCCTGAGGCAAGAGGCTGGCAAACAGGCCCCTCCAAAACCCAATGGTTATTTTTGCCACACCATGCATCAGGACAAACTGGTAATCCACAAGGTTAACCCCTGCCCCACTGTCCAAAAATACCTCCAATCAAAATTTTGGGAATCTAGCTCCACCCTTGCAGGCAGGAGAAAATGGGTACTACCAGTAAAAGACAAGAGCATGTTTTCAGATTCCCTGCCAAGAGTTAGAGAACAAAACTCATTGGTAACTCCTTTTTTTTATTTTTTATTCTCACCTTGATATTTTACATATGGACAAACATTAACAAAATGACCCCCTTTACCACAAAAAGACCTGAAGTTCTTATCACCAAGGTCTGGAGAGACCCGTACCAATTGCATAGGTTAATCTCCAAACATGGGCTCAGGTGTCTCAGTACCCCGAGTTTTAGAGGTGACCGACTTCCCTTCAGGTAATATACGTCCCGAGAGAACACAGTTTTGCACCTTTCCCTCAGACGGCTATCAGGTTTTTAATGGAGTGCTAGGGCATTATTTTGTCTCTCAGATAGCCCCTGACAGAACCGACTCCGGAGGGCAGGGTCATTCCACTCAGAATCAGTTGCCCACCTCCTGAATTCAGAACAATAGGACTCAGCAGACCGATTTCCCTGTTGCAAGCCACGCAACATAGATTCAGCCAGAGAAACTCGGTCTGGGTCGTCATAAATAAGTCCCAAGGCTCTGAAAAAATCATCCACTGACCGAAGGGATTGGGAATCTGGTCGGCAAAGAAAAGGCCCAAGAATGAGTGTACCTTTTAATAAAGAAATAACGATCCCCACCTTTTGACTCTCGTCACCAGAGGATTAAGCGTAAATATAGTTTGCAAGAGTCCCTGAACTGAACGAAGTTGTCACTCCTTCCGGCAAATCAGGCGGAGACAGACGCCTGACACCTTGCAACAGATTCACGGAGGTCTGCTACTTCCAGCGACAACCCCTGCGTGCGATCCACCAGTGCAGAGACAGGATCCATGACAACACAGAGTAGGTGAAGCACTAACAGTATTTGGTGGCTGATAATGTCACAGGAAGTACGAGGAAGGAAAGACAACCAAAGGGAACCGCAACTAAACAACAACAGACTAGGCCCCAAACCTAGGGAATAATGAGGTCACCTCCTAGCATTCCCTGATAGTCTCCCTAAGCTTGCTAACAACATGTGCAAATCTCAATGGTAGAAATGCACAGGAACCTGAGACTGCTGAAACACTGCACCAAACCTTCAGCTTAAAGAACAGGGAAAGAGGCAAACTGAAGGAGCTTGTGTCTCCCTAAGGTCTAGTCAGGACAAACAGACCAAGAAAAGTGAAAGGACTAACCTTCAGATGTAACTGGAACAGGAGAACCACCACATAAGCAGAGCTCTCCACAGAAGAGCTATTAGCCACAGGGAAACAAGTGAGAGGGGGGACATTTTTTTTTTTTTTTTAATTTGATTGTCTTTATTGATTAATATATCAAAACATTACAGAATAAAGAAAAAAATACAGTTCCCCCCCCAACCCCCCCCCTCCCCCCCTGCCTGTGGTGCGTCAAAATAGAACCCTTATAAATAAAACGGTTTGACCTCAGCTAATCAATCCTCCAACCACCCCATATCTTAATCCACTGGTCCTCAACTTCCCTCCGTTTGTACATAATTTTCTCATAATTTTTTACCTTATCAATTAAATTTATCCATGTATTTATATCTGGAGTGGATCGGGCAAACCAAGTCCGACTGATCAAAACTCTAGCCAACATCAATATTCTGCTCAGGAAGATCTTTTGATACTTGTGATTATTTAATTTGGAAAGATCATTAAGCACAAGTACTTGTGGTTCAAAAGAGATTCGAATTTTTAGTTTATACATAATACAATTATTAATACTATTCCAGTAGTTTATAAGATCTGGACAAGTCCATATCATATGGAGAAAGTCCGCTCCTACAGTATCGCATTTGGGGCAGTTAGACGTGTCTCTTAACCCACATTTATTCATCCATAAGGGAGTGATATATAATCTATGGCAAATATAAAATTGTATTAGAACATGGTTGAAGTTCTGGGATAGTGAGACTAAGTTCCCAAAAATATTCTCCCACCCTTCTATTTGTAAATTCGGACAATCCACCTCCCACGCTTTTTGTCCTGGTGACTGTGTATCACTAAACCGTGCCTTAAATAATAACTTATATATATTTGAAATTTTTATTCTAGAAGGTGTACCCCCTACCCAATCATTCAAAAAAGATGAATTATCTATATCCAACACCCGTTTATCATCCAAACTGGATAGTACTGAACGCAATTGAAAATACCTAAACCATGAAAGGTTTGTTATACTGTGTGTCATTACTACCTGTGAGATATATAGAATTTTATTCTTCTGCCAAAATGTGTCAGCTGCAATCTCATCTAGCCTTTGTAAATACAGATTATGCCAGAGCGGCGTAAATGTGAGTGAACCCTTAACCTTCAACCATGTCCTAATTGTAGCCCACACTTTCAGGAGTAATTTTATAGTCTCTCTGTAGCCTCGCTCATAACTCTTCAATAAACCAGATTCCAACAAGGTAAAAATATTATTGTGGACATGACTAGTTACCAACTTCCCCAACAGGGAAGGGAGATTTAAACCCCCACACTCCACTGATTTGTACAAATATTCCAGCTTTATTCGAACTCGCTTTCTTCCCCATATTAAGTCATTAATTATTCTTTCCATTAGTTTAACATATTTATCTTGTATCCAGATAGGTGTATTCCTGAGCACGTAAAGAAATTGTGGTAGTATCACCATTTTAACTAGTGAAACTCGGTCAGCTCTAGATAAAGGAAGTTTCAGCCAGATCCCTATTTTAGCTCTAGTCTTTACCATTATGGGGATCAAATTAAGTTGTACAAAATTTTCAACCCGAGGCGATATAGTCAAACCCAAGTATTGAAAAGTGTCAACAATGTCTAACTGTGTCACAAGAACCTCTTTCTGTGGCAGGGGGTCTATTGGCAGCAAACTGGTCTTGGCCCAGTTTATAAGAAGACCAGACACCTCACCAAATGCTTTAACCATTTGAATAATCCTAGGAAGAGTAATTTCCGTATGGTCTATAAAAAACAAAACATTGTCTGCATATAAGGAGATACGGTCTTGTACTCCTAACGTACCGAATCCTTTAACCTGATCATCCTGCCTGATGGCCATCGCAAGGGGTTCGATATAGATATCGAATAACAAGGGAGATAGTGGACAGCCCTGCCGCGTGCCTCTATTTAAATCAATACTACTACTCAGGATTCCATTAAGACTCAATTTTGCCCTTGGAGATCTATACAGTAGCTTAAGAGTACGCATAAACTTTTCCCCAAAGCCCATCCTTGCGAGAACCTTCCAGAGGAAGCGCCACTCCACCCTGTCAAAGGCCTTGGAGGCATCCAATGACAGGATGGAGCGAGCGGTCCCCCCAGGGGCCTGAATATTAGAAAAAAGCCGGTGTAAATTATGATGTGTGCCCTTGTTCTGGATAAAACCACTCTGATCCGGATGGACAATAGAGGAAATGACCCTAGAAAGCCTTGTAGCCAGGACCCTCGCAAGAAGCTTTACATCTGCATTAAGCAGTGAAATTGGTCTATAAGATTCTAAATCTAAAGGGTCCTTGCCTTTTTTTGGAATTAATATTATTGTAGCCTCCATCATTGAATCTGGCAGCTTCCCGTCCTCCATTGATTCAGCAAAGACCTCCAGCAGTCTGGGAAGAATGCAGTCCCTATATTTACTATAAAATTCATATGGAAGCCCGTCTGAACCAGGAGTGGAGTTAGCTGAACATAGTTTAATAGCTCCCTCAAGTTCCTGAATTGAGACCTCTAGTTCAAGTGCTTTCTTTTGCGTCTCAGTAATAGTTGGTAAGTAAAAATTGATCCTGTCTAGATAGAAATCTATCTTATCATCTGTGATGTTAGAGTCGGCTTTATACAGATCAAGGAAATAATCAACAAAGGCCTTCTCCACCGGGCCCTGTCTAGTGACTATCCTACCATCACTCAATCGAACCTTATCTATATGTTTTTTGGGTTGTTGATTTGAAATTACTCTGGACAGGAATTTACCGGGTCGCCCTGACTCGGTAAAGTATTTTTGCCCTTTAAAGAAAAGGCCCTGTTGGGCCTTATCCAATAAAAACTTAGCATATATTTGTGTAGCCCTTTGCATATTTTCCCTGTTCTCCTCCGTCTTGTTCATGTGAAAGGATTCTGTCGCCAGCGCTACATGTTCTTCTAGATTTTTCAGTTTTTTCCCGTACTCCCTTCTAAGGTTCGCGATGTTACTAACCATCAATCCCCTCATATACGCCTTAAAAGTATCCCATACCACTTGAATTTTTGCTGAGCCATAGTTATTTTCCCAGAATCGGCCTATTTCATTTTGAATTATTTCATGTGTCTTTATGACTGATAGCCAATAAGGATTTAGTCTAAAAGGAGGTTTTGGTATATATCTTTCCTGAGATAAGCAAAGTTCAAGTAATAGCGGAGAGTGATCCGATATTGACCTCGTTTCATATTTCATTCGCTTTACCAGTTTCACATGTTTACTACTTATCAATGCAAGATCTATTCTGGACATCGATTTACCTGCTTTACTAAAACATGAAAAAACCCTTTTCCCCTGTCCCAGATATTCCCAAGCATCTTCAAATCCAGCCTCCAAGCAAAACCGTGCCAGGGGAGACCCCTGGACCGGACTGTCACTCCTGACACTCGTAGAGACCCTATCACGTACAGGATCAATGACACAGTTAAAGTCGCCAATAATCAATGTTGGACATTCTGGCCATTTATCCATAAATAATAACAGAGAGTTAAGAACCGAAAAGGAAAATGGCGGTGGAATATAAACAAAGGCCAAAATACATATCTTCCCCCTTAACCTACAATATAAAAAAATAAATCTCCCCTGTTGGTCGACAGAGGATGCCTCACAAACGAAATCAATAAGTCTATGTATCAAAACAGTAACACCTCTCGAATAATTAGAGAAGGTAGAGTGATAAGTGTGCGCAGCCCATCCCCTGTCGACCACTCTAGAGGTCTCCTCAGTGAGGTGGTGTCATGGTCTTACCTTCTTGCTGTCCTCCTTCGTTTGACATGTGCTGGCGGCCATCTTGGTTTCTGGGTTTCTTGTAGCCTCCCACCCTGCGGCTTCTCCTTCCCACTGGGAGGAGCTGGATGCCTAGCTCATATATATAGGAGGTCTGTGGCTTCAGTTCCTTGCTTGGTCCTCCTGTGTTCACATGCTTCTAAGACTGCTGCTGCTTCTGGTTCCTGATCCTGGCTTCGTCTGACTACCCCGCTGGTTCCTGATCCTGGCTTCGTCTGACTACCCTGCTGGTTCCTGATCCTGGCTTCGTCTGACTACCCTTCTGGTTCCTGACCTCTGGCTTCGCAAGACCCTGCTTCGGTTTAGCCATCCGTTTGGACTTTTGCTTACAGCTTGATTTTCATTAAAGCCTTCTATTTCCACTCATCTCTGGTTGTACGTCTGGTTCATGGTTCCATGACATTAGGACCAAGCCATGAATTCTGACGGTACAGGGCCATCCTCGCTACCTACGCTGGTTGCCAGACTTGATCAGCAGGATCACCTGTTGTGTCGGTTCGCTGTGGCGTTGCAAACCCTGCTTGAACGCACGGCTCATTTAGCTTCCGTTGCCGATGGGTCGGTTGTCGCTCCTGGACCCGCTCCTACTGCCGCTCCGGTTATTGCGCCAGAGTCTACCCCGACACCTGTTGCTGCGCCTGCGGTGTTCCGGGGTATGACCGGTTCTGCCCCCCTTCCACAGCGCTTTGGGGGAGAGCCAACTCAGTGCCGAGGTTTCCTTAACCAGGTGGGCATTTATTTCGAGTTGCTGCCACATGCCTTTCCTACTGAGAGATCAAAGGTGGGCTTCTGCTCTCGGACAAGGCCTTGGCCTGGGCCAGCCCTTTATGGGAGAACAACAATCCGGTGGTTGCCGAGTTTTCCGGTTTTGTTGCTTCTCTTCGGAAGGTATTCGATGTGCCGGCTCGTGCCGCATCTGCTGCGAAGCTCCTTATGTCCATCAGACAGGGTTCACGATCCGTAGCTGAATACGCCATTGAGTTTCGTACCCTGGCAGCAGAGGTGGGCTGGAATAATGAGGCTCTGGTCGCTGCTTTCTCTCATGGTCTCTCGGATGCCTTGAAGGATGAGGTTGCAGCTAAGGACCTACCAGTGGAGCTCGAGTCTCTTATTTCTTTCCTGATTTTGATTGACACCAGACTCAGGGAGAGACCTTCCTTTAAGGAGAGCCTGCGGAGGTCTCCTAACAGATTGGCGCCTACGTTTGCTGTCCCACCCGTGCCTCCCTCTCCTCCCACGCCTCCTGGGGATGACTTGTCTGGGGGTGAACCCATGCAGCTGGGGTTTGCTCGCCTGTCCGAGGGGGAGAGGGTACTCCGGAGACGCGAGGGCCGATGCATGTACTGTGGTCTCGGTGGGCATTTTCGGTTGGCATGCCCGAACCGTCCGGGAAACGCTCACACCTGAGATCCTGTCGGGGGCAGATCTTGGGTGGAGTCTCCTCGTCCCCGGTTTCCCGTGTTGACAAACCACTGATTACTGTTGTCCTCTCCTGGGTCGGGGGCTCGGTGACGACCCAGGCGTTGGTGGACTCTGGTGCTGGTGGTTTGTTCATTGATAGTGTGTTCGCTGCCGCCAATTCCATTCCTCTGCAGCCTCGAGGTTCCCCACTGGCTCTTGAGGCGATAGACGGCAGACCCCTTCTGCCGCCACACGTGACTCAGGAGACCCTTCCAGTGGGGATGGCCATTGGTGCCGTTCACAGAGAGTCGGTCTGTCTCCAGGTTATTTCGTCTCCACACTACTCGGTGGTCTTGGGGTACCCCTGGCTCCAGAAGCATAATCCGACTTTCGATTGGAGATCGGCCGAGATCCTCTCGTGGTCACCGCAGTGTGGGGCTAGTTGCATCCATGGGCCTGTCAAGTTGCTGTGTACTTCCTCGGACTCTCTGTTGCCTCCTGAATACGAGGAGTACCGGGATGTATTCGATAAGGTGCGTGCGGTTGCCCTACCTCCGCACCGCCCATACGATTGTGCCATAGAGTTACAACCTGGTGCCGTTCCTTCTCGTGGCAAAGTCTATCCACTGTCGGTAGCGGAGAATGAGGCCATGGAGGAGTACGTGAGGGAGGCGCTTTCACGCGGACACATTCGCAAATCCTCGTCCCCGGCAGGGGCTGGATTTTTCTTTGTGAAAAAGAAGGGCGGTGAGTTGAGGCCTTGCATCGATTACAGGGGTCTCAATCGCATCACGATCAAGAACGCTTACCCGATACCCTTGATTTCCGAGCTGTTCGATCGCCTCAAAGGGGCCACGGTCTTTACCAAACTCGACGTGAGGGCGGCATATAACCTGGTAAGGATCAAGGCGGGCGATGAGTGGAAGACCGCGTTTAACACCAGGACCGGTCATTATGAATCCTTGGTTATGCCCTTTGGGTTGTGCAATGCGCCCGCAGTCTTCCAGGAATTCATCAACGATGTTTTCCGTGACCTGTTGCAGCAGTGTGTGGTGGTCTATTTGGATGACATCTTGGTATATTCTGAATCCATGGAGGCCCACATTCTGGATGTCAGACGAGTGTTGCAACGGTTACGAGAGAACAAGCTGTTCGGTAAGCTTGAGAAATGCGAATTTCACCGTTCCCAGGTAACCTTCTTAGGTTACATCATTTCCGCTGAGGGGTTCTCCATGGATCCTGAGAAGGTTTCGGCTGTCTTACAGTGGCCCCAGCCCAGTGGTCTTCGTGCCCTGCAGCGCTTTTTGGGCTTCGCCAATTATTATCGGAAGTTCATCAGGGACTTTTCCATGCTAGCCAAGCCTCTCACGGATCTGACCAGGAAGGGCAGTAATCCCCAGGTCTGGCCGCTCGAGGCCATCCGAGCTTTTGAGGCTCTAAAGTCCGCCTTTGTGTCGGCTCCGATTCTGTCGCATCCCAACCCTGGGTTGCCTTTTGTCCTCGAGGTGGACGCGTCTGAGACGGGAGTAGGCGCCCTTCTGTCTCAGCGTAGAACACCAGAGGGTCCTCTGCTTCCTTGTGGGTTTTACTCCCGGAAACTGTCTGCCGCGGAGTGCAACTATCAGATTGGTGACAGGGAGTTATTGGCCATCGTGCAGGCCCTTAAAGAATGGAGGCACTTGCTCGAGGGCTCGGTGGTTCCGGTTCTCATCCTGACGGACCACAAGAATCTGATCTACCTCTCTGAGGCCAAGAGATTGACACCACGTCAGGCCAGATGGGCTCTGTTCTTGTCACGTTTTAATTACGTGGTCTCCTACCTACCCGGTTCCAAGAACATCAGAGCGGATGCCTTATCACGGCAGTACTCCGAGCTGTCCGGGGAGGAGTCGATTCCGACTTCGGTCATACCTCCGAATCAGATCCTGGCCGCCATTCGCACCAGCCTGACCTCTCCCCTGGGTGAGCAGATTTTGGCGGCTCAATCTGGTGCTCCCTCTGGGAGACCCAACGGCAGATGTTTTGTGCCTGAGGAGTTGCGCACTCGGTTGTTGCGAACCTACCATAACTCCAAGGCCGCGGGGCATCCTGGAAAGAATCAGCTGTCCTGGGCTGTTTCACGTCTGTTCTGGTGGCCTTCTCTACGTTCCGACATCGCCGCATATGTAGCGGCATGCTCCGTTTGTGCCCAGAGTAAGTCCCCTCGGCACCTTCCGTTGGGCCTTTTGCAACCCATAGCCACCGGGGAGCGTCCATGGTCACACCTGGGGATGGATTTCATTGTGGACCTCCCTGCATCCCGAGGCCATACGGTCATTCTCATGATTGTGGATCGGTTTTCCAAAATGTGCCACTGTGTTCCTCTCAAGAAGTTACCCTCTGCACAAGAGTTGGCCACGATTTTTGCCAGGGAGGTCTTCCGGTTGCACGGTTTGCCCAAGGAGATTGTGTCGGATCGGGGGAGTCAGTTTGTGTCCAGGTTCTGGCGCGCCTTTTGCTCCCAGTTGGGGATTCATCTCTCTTTCTCCTCGGCCTACCACCCTCAGTCCAATGGGGCCGCAGAACGATCCAATCAGGCCTTGGAGCAATTCCTTCGTTGCTATGTCTCCGATCACCAAGACAATTGGGTTGACCTCCTGCCTTGGGCTGAGTTTGCCAGGAACACGGCGGTGAACTCTTCCTCTGGGACGTCTCCCTTCATGGCCAATTATGGGTTCCAACCTGCCGTGTTACCGGAGGTATTCTCTCCCCAGGATATTCCGGCTGTGGAGGATCACCTTTCCGTCCTACGTGCTTCTTGGGTACAGATCCAGAGGTCCCTTGAGGTCTCTGCGCAGCGCCAGAGACTCCAGGCTGATCGCAGACGAGCGCCCGCTCCTTCCTACCAGGTCGGAGACCGCATATGGTTGTCCACCCGCAACCTCAACCTTCGAGTGCCCACTCCCAAGCTGGCGCCTCGCTTTGTTGGTCCCTTCCGAGTGCTTCGCAGGGTAAACCCGGTAGCCTATGCCCTTGCGCTTCCTCCTGGCATGCGGATCTCCAACGTGTTTCATGTCTCCCTGTTGAAGCCTCTGGTGTGTAATCGTTTCACTTCCTCGGTTCCTCGGCCTCGTCCGGTCCAAGTGGGCAATCGTGAGGAGTATGAGGTGAGCAATATCCTGGACTCACGCCTGGTCCGCGGTCGGGTGCAGTTTTTGGTCCATTGGCGTGGTTATGGTCCAGAGGAGCGTTCCTGGGTTCCCTCCGCAGATGTCCATGCTCCTGCCTTGCTCCGAGCCTTCCACGCACGCTTCCCTCAGAAACCGTTCTTTACTCCGCGGAGGAGGGGCCCTTGAGGGGGAGGTACTGTCATGGTCTTACCTTCTTGCTGTCCTCCTTCGTTTGACATGTGCTGGCGGCCATCTTGGTTTCTGGGTTTCTTGTAGCCTCCCACCCTGCGGCTTCTCCTTCCCACTGGGAGGAGCTGGATGCCTAGCTCATATATATAGGAGGTCTGTGGCTTCAGTTCCTTGCTTGGTCCTCCTGTGTTCACATGCTTCTAAGACTGCTGCTGCTTCTGGTTCCTGATCCTGGCTTCGTCTGACTACCCCGCTGGTTCCTGATCCTGGCTTCGTCTGACTACCCTGCTGGTTCCTGATCCTGGCTTCGTCTGACTACCCTTCTGGTTCCTGACCTCTGGCTTCGCAAGACCCTGCTTCGGTTTAGCCATCTGTTTGGACTTTTGCTTACAGCTTGATTTTCATTAAAGCCTTCTATTTCCACTCATCTCTGGTTGTACGTCTGGTTCATGGTTCCATGACAGGTGGGTCTCTAGCAGGCATACTATTGCTGGTAAATGGACCTGAGTCAAGTCAAAAACCGCTTGTCTCTTACCTCTATCCCCCAAACCACGTATATTCCAAGCAATAATTCTAGTCAGCATTATCAACAACGGTTAAATGGAGAAAAGAGGAATAAAAAAAAAAAAAAGGGAAATCACACCTATTTTGACGCACCACAGCCCAACCCCGCCCCCCCTCCCCTCACCCCCCTCGTACAGGCAATCCACCACATATTGTAGTAGATTTCTTTCCTATGACCATCCCTCCCGCACTCCCCCCACTCAGCCACCCCCATTAGGAAGCGAAGAGAAATACATTTAGGGGTATAAGCCCCTTATAGTAATTATTATTCCCGCCCGGTCATAAACCAATTAAATTATCGATTATTTCGATCAAGCCAGTCCGCGGCTTCTTCCGAGGTGTCAAAAAAAAGAGTTTTATCATTGAAAACAATCCGCAGTTTTGCTGGGAATATGAGAGAATATTTAATATCCCTTTCTCTTAGCCTCTTTTTAACAATCATGAATGTGCGTCTCTTTTCTTGTATATCTTTTGAGAAGTCTGGAAAAAAGGCCAGTCTATTCCCATTATATACAACCGGTGAGCATTCCCTCGCCCTTCTCAAGAGGATGTCTCTGTCCCCTGTAGTCAATAGCTTAACAAGGAATATCCGAGGTTGTCTCCCTGGAATTGGTTTTCCCCCTGGGACCCGATGAGCTCTTTCGATCATAAAAAGGGAAGAAAACGACTCTTTCCCAAAGTTCTCAAGGATTAACTTTTGTATGAATTGGGTTGGATTTTTCTCTTCCGCACCCTCTGGAATCCCTATTATCCTCACGTTGTATCTTCGTGACCTATCCTCAAGGTCCGCCACCTTTTTCTTCAGAAGGTTATATTCTAATTTAAATGTAGAGACTTCAGTATTTATTTTTTTGGATTCGTTCTGTATAAGGGCAACGGAACTCTCAAGGTTGTTGACTCTGTCTCACATTTTTGACAAGTCGTCTTTTATTAGTCCCACATCAACTTGGATAAACCCAAGTTGGGTTGTGACCGCCTGTATTAAATCCCCGTTCTGTTTAACCGCTAGCAGTATTTCTTCTAGCGGAGAGGAGTTGTCATTAGGGATAACTTCCCCCATTATACCATCTTCTTCTTCGGGGTATCTAGAGGCTTTTTGTGTTTCTAACTCAGTCATCTCTGAGTCATCATTTTTTTTTGTGACAGGTTCCTCTTGTCCGCCCCTCGTATTAACCCTCGGAGACATCAGGAACTGATCTATTTTTGTTTTTTCAACAGTTTTGGACCCGAGTTTCTGACTTGAAAGGTCAGTCGAGCGCCTACTAGCTTTTGGGGCCATATCTTGTTCTTTCTTTTTTTTCTTTTTTTTCCCCTTGTTCCACCTCTTTCTCTCCTTTTAAATATGTATTGTTTCTTCTTCACTTTCTCTTCATATAAAGACATATAAAGAGCCACCTGACTGATAATGAGCAGCATCTGCAAAGGGGTGGAAACCTGTCAGCAACAATGAAAACAAGAGAGATCTGTCAGATAGACTGAGTCTTCCGTCTATTTGAACTTCTAAGATCTCTCCCAGGGTCGGCGGTGACAGCACCCCAGAGCTATATGGCCATGTTCAGCGGCAAGTGAATGTATCTCTGGCACACAGTGTCGGTGCCAAGATACATCTGACCACAGACACGTGGTCTAGCAAACATGGGCAGGGAGCGTACATAACTTTTACTGCCCACTGGGTGAACCTTCAGATGGCTGTCAAGAATGCAACCCATGGCACCCATGTGGATTTGGTGTTACTGCCACGGATTGCATGCAGGCCTGCCTCTTCTTCTCCTCCTTTTACTCCATTCTCCGTCTCCTCCTCAGCTGAGTCCTCCTTTTCCACTGCTACCACCTTTTCCGCTGCATCCCCCAAGCTCCCCAGTACTTATTTGACAAGCCAGGTGAGATGTTGCCAAGCTGTGTTGTGGCTGTTGTGCCTGGAAGCCAAGAGCCACACCGGTCTTCCACTGGTTTCAGCTCTGCGGTCAATTTGACAGTTGGTAAAGTGGTGTGCGAAAACAGTGCCAATCTGCTGAGCGCGCTGAAGCAGGGCAAAATGACACAAGTGACATGCATGGCACATGTTCTGAACTAAGTCGTGCAGCGATTCGTTTTCAAATACCCCTGGGTCCAGGACGTTTTGCGGCAGGCCAGGAAAAAGCGGCCATGGCTCGCTTTGCTGATGTTCAGCGGCAACACCAACTGCCCGTCATACGTCTAATTTGTGACAGCCCGATGCACTGGAACTCCACCTTACATATGTTTGATAGGCTGCTCTAGCAGACACATACTGTTAATGACTACCTGTACTCTGCAGCAGGACAGGTTCTAGGGAGCTTGGTTTATTTTCCCTGCCCAGTGGCTGCTCATGTGTGACGCATGCAGACTTCTGCGGCCATTTGATGAGATCACCAAACTGATCAGTCGCAGCCAGGATGCCATCAGTGACATCGTACCTTACGCCATCTTTCTGGAGCGTGCATTGCGTTGTGTCATGGATAGAGATGAGCGAACCCGAACTGTATAGCTCGGGTTCGTACCGAATTTTGGGGTGTCCGTGACACGGACCCGAACCCAAACATTTTCGTAAAAGTCCGGGGTCGGGTTCGGTGTTCGTCGCTCTCTTGGTGCTTTTTGAAAGGCTGCAAAGCAGCCAATCAACAAGCGTCATACTACTTGCCCCAAGAGGCCGTCACAGCCATGCCTACTTTTGGCATGGCTGTGATTGGCCAGTGCAGCATGTGACCCAGCCTCTATTTAAGCTGGAGTCACGTAGCGCCGCCCGTCACTCTGCTCTGACCAGTGTAGGGAGAGGTTGCAGCTGCGACGTTAGGGTGAGATTAGGCAGTGATTAACTCATCCAAAAGACTTCATTCAGTGATCGATCTGCAGCTGTGGATCATTGAACTGCTGCTATTCAATTGCTCACTGTTTTTAGGGCTGCCCAGAGCATTTTTCATTTACTTTTTTCTGGGGTGATCGGCGGCCATTTTGTGTCTTGTGGTGCGCCAGCACAAGCTGCCACCAAGTGCATTTAACCCTCAATAGTGTGGTTGTTTTTTCGGTAAATCCTACATCAGGGTCAAGCTGTCACACCAAGTGCATTTAACCATCAATAGTGTGGTTATTTTTTGGCCATATACTACATCAGGGGCAAGCTGAGCCTGTCAACAAGTGCATTTAACCCTCAATAGTGTGGTTGGTCAAGCTGTCACACCAAGTGCATTTAACCATCAATATTGTGGTTATTTTTTGGCCATATACTACATCAGGGGCAAGCTGAGCCTGTTACCAAGTGCATTTAACCCTCAATAGTGTGGTTGGTCAAGCTGTCACACCAAGTGCATTTAACCATCAATAGTGTGGTTATTTTTTGGCCATATACTACATCAGGGGCAAGCTGAGCCTGTCACCAAGTGCATTTAACCCTCAATAGTGTGGTTGGTCAAGCTGTCACATCAAGTGCATTTAACCATCAATAGTGTGGTTATTTTTTGGCCATATACTACATCAGGGGCAAGCTGAGCCTGTCACCAAGTGCATTTAACCCTCAATAGTGTGGTTGGTCAAGCTGTCACACCAAGTGCATTTAACCATCAATAGTGTGGTTATTTTTTGGCCATATCCCAGTCTAATTCTGTCTGTAAACGTATACCTGTCACCCAGCGCCTAAATAATAGGCCTCAAATTTATAGTCAGCTAAATCTGTGGTTATTGCTGTAGCTGGTCAAGTTATTTTGTGTCCTTCAAAGCACAGTTTTTGTTCTGGGTTGAAATACAATTCCCAATTTAGCAATTCTCTAAATTAGTGGTTTCTGCTGTATCAGGCCTACTTTAAATCTATCACTAAAAGGGTATATTAGATTCAAGGTGCTGATAGGGTCATTCTCAATAACTTCACACACACGCTACTGTGCATATCCCAGTCTAATTCTGTCTGTAAACGTGTACCTGTCACCCAGCGCCTAAATAATAGTCCTCAAATTTATATTCAGCTAAATCTGTGGTTACTGCTGTGCCTGTATTAGTGTAATACGGTACCTAAATAGATAGCCAGATAGTGTTAGGTGTTTGTAAAAAAAAAGGCCTGAATTTGAATTCAATACCTTGGGCCAAATAAAATTTTTGTTATTGTGGTGAACGATAACAATGAGGAAAACATCTACTAAAGGACGCAGACGCGGACATGGTCGTTGTGGTGTTAGTGGACCCTCTGGTGCTGGGAGAGGACGTGGCCGTTCTGCCACAGCCACACGTCCTAGTGTACCAACTACCTCAGGTCCCAGTAGCCGCCATAATTTACAGCGATATTTGGTGGGGCCCAATGCCGTTCTAAGGATGGTAAGGCCTGAGCAGGTACAGGTATTAGTCAATTGGGTGGCCAACAGTGGATCCAGCACGTTCACATTATCTCCCACCCAGTCTTCTGCAGAAAGCACACAGATGGCGCCTGAAAACCAAGCCCATCAGTCTGTCACATCACCCCCTTGCATACCAGGGAAACTGTCTGAGCCTCAAGTTATGCACTAGTCTCTTATGCTGTTTGAAGACTCTGCTGGCAGGGTTTCCCAAGGGCATCCACCTAGCCCTTCCCCAGCGGTGGAAGACATAGAATGCACTGACGCACAACCACTTATGTTTTCTGATGATGAGGACATGGGAATACCACCTCAGCACATTTCTGATAATGACGAAACACAGGTGCCAACTGCTGCGTCTTTCTGCAGTGTGCAGACTGAACAGGAGGTCAGGGATCAAGACTGGGTGGAAGACGATGCAGAGGACGATGAGGTCCTAGACCCCACATGGAATGAAGGTTGTGCCACTGACTTTCACAGTTCGGAGGAAGAGGCAGTGGTGAGACCGAGCCAACAGCGTAGCAAAAGAGGGAGCAGTGGGCAAAATCAGAACACCCGCCGCCAAGAGACTCCGCCTGCTACTGACCGCCGCCATCTGGGACCGAGCACCCCAAAGGCAGCTTCAAGGAGTTCCCTGGCATGGCACTTCTTCAAACAATGTGCTGACGACAAGACCCGAGTGGTTTGCACGCTGTGCCATCAGAGCCTGAAGCGAGGCATTAAAGTTCTGAACCTTAGCACAACCTGCATGACCAGGCACCTCCATGCAAAGCATGAACTGCAGTGGAGTAAACACCTTAAAAACAAGGAAGTCACTCAGGCTCCCCCTGCTACCTCTTCTGCTGCTGCCGCCTCGGCCTCTTCTGCTGCTGCCGCCTCGGCCTCTTCCTCCGCCTCTGGAGGAACGTTGGCACCTGCCGCCCAGCAAACAGGGGATGTACCACCAACACCACCACCTCCGTCACCAAGCATCTCAACCATGTCACACGGCAGCGTTCAGCTCTCCATCTCACAAACATTTAAAAAAAAGCGTAAATTCCCACCTAGCCACCCTCGATCCCTGGCCCTGAATTCCAGCATTTCTAAACTACTGGCCTATGAAATGCTGTCATTTAGGCTGGTGGACACAGACAGCTTCAAACAGCTCATGTCGCTTGCTGTCCCACAGTATGTTGTTCCCAGCCGGCACTACTTCTCCAAGAGAGCCGTGCCTTCCCTGCACAACCAAGTATCCGATAAAATCAAGTGTCCACTGCGCAAAGCCATCTGTGGCAAGGTCCACCTAACCACAGATACGTGGACCAGTAAGCACGGCCAGGGACGCTATATCTCCCTAACTGCACACTGGGTAAATGTAGTGGCGGCTGGGCCCCAGGCGGAGAGCTGTTTGGCGCATGTCCTTCCGCCGCCAAGGATCGCAGGGCAATATTCTTTGCCTCTTGTTGCCACCTCCTCCTACTCAGCTTCCTCCTCCTCTTCTTCCACCTGCTCATCCAGTCAGCCACACACCTTCACCACCAACTTCAGCACAGCCCGGGGTAAACGTCAGCAGGCCATTCTGAAACTCATATGTTTGGGGGACAGGCCCCACACCGCACAGGAGTTGTGGCGGGTATAGAACAACAGACCGACGAGTGGTTGCTGCCGGTGAGCCTCAAGCCCGGCCTGGTGGTGTGCAATAATGGGCGAAATCTCGTTGCAGCTCTGGGACTAGCCGGTTTGACGCACATCCCTTGCTTGGCGCATGTGCTGAATTTGGTAGGGCAGAAGTTCATTCACAACTACCTCGACATGTCAGAGCTGCTGCATAAAGTGCAGGCCGTCTGTTCGCGCTTCCGGCGTTCACATCCTGCCACTGCTCGCCTGTCTGCGCTACAGCGTAACTTCGGCCTTCCCGCTCAACGCCTCATATGCGACGTGCCCACCAGGTGGAACTCCACCTTGCACATGCTGGACAGACTGTGCGAGTAGCAGCAGGCCATAGTGGAGTTTCAGCTGCAGCACGCACGGGTCAGTCGCACTGCGGAACAGCACCACTTCACCACCAATGACTGGGCCTCCATGCGAGACCTTTGTGCCCTGTTGCGCTGTTTCGAGTACTCCACCAACATGGCCAGTGGCGATGACGCCGTTATCAGCGTTACAATACCTCTTCTATGTCTCCTTGAGAAAACACTTAGGGTGATGATGGAAGAGAAGGTGGCCCAGGAGAAGGAGGAGGAAGAGAGGTCATTTTTAGCACTTTCAGGCCAGTCTCTTCGAAGTGACTCAGAGGGAGGTTTTTTGCAACAGCAGAGGCTAGGTACAAATGTGGCCAGCCAGGGCCCACTACTGGAGGACAAGGAGGAAGAGGATGAGGAGGAGGTGGAGGAGGATGAGGATGAAGCATGGTCACAGCGGGGTGGCACCCAACGCAGCTCGGGCCCATCACTGGTGCGTGGCTGGGGGGAAACACAGGACGATGACGATACGCCTCCCACAAAGGACAGCTTGTCCTTACCCCTGGGCAGCCTGGCACACATGAGCAACTACATGCTGCAGTGCCTGCGCAACGACAGCAGAGTTGCCCACATTTTAACGTGTGCGGACTACTGGGTTGCCACCCTGCTGGATCCACGGTACAAAGACAAAATGCCCACCTTACTTCCTGCACTGGAGCGTGATAGGAAGATGCGCGAGTACAAGCGCACGTTGGTAGAGGAGGAGCAAGAGGTCGCCAAGGCAGCTGTGTCACGGCCAGCTCCTTTGAGGGCAGGGTTAGCATGGCAGAGATGTCGAATAGTTTTGTCAACATGCCACAGCTAACTGCACCACCTGATACGCAACGTGTTAGCAGGAGGCAACATTTCACTAACATGGTGGAACAGTACGTGTGCACACCCCTCCACGTACTGACTGATGGTTCAGCTTCATTCAACTTCTGGGTCTCTAAATTGTCCACAAGGCCAGAGCTAGCCTTTTATGCCTTGGAGGTGCTGGCCTGACCGGCAGCCAGCGTTTTGTCTGAACGTGTATTCAGCACGGCAGGGGGCGTCATTACAGACAAACGCAGCCGCCTGTCTACAGCCAATGTGGACAAGCTGTCGTTCATAAAAATGAACCAGGCATGGATCCCACAGGACCTGTCCATCCCTTGTGCAGATTAGACATTAACTACCTCCGCTTAACCATATATTATTGTACTCCAGGGCACTTCCTCATTCAATCCTATTTTTATTTTCATTTTACCATTATATTGCGAGGCAACCCAAAGTTGAATGAACCTCTCCTCTGTCTGGGTGCCGGGGCCTAAATATATGACAATGGACTGTTCCAATGTTGGGTGACGTGAAGCCTGATTCTCTGCTATGACATGCACACTGATTCTCTGCTGACATGAAGCCAGATTCTCTGTTACGGGACCTCTCTCCTCTGCCTGGGTGCCTGGGCCTAAATATCTGACAATGGACTGTTCCAGTGTTGGGTGACGTGAAGCATGATTCTCTGCTATGACATGAAAACTGATTCTCTGCTGACATGAAGCCAGATTCTCTGTTATGGGACCTCTCTCCTCTGCCTGGGTGCCGGGGCCTAAATATATGACAATGGACTGTTACAGTGTTGGGTGACGTGAAGCCTGATTCTCTGCTATGACATGCAGACTGATTCTCTGCTGACATGAAGCCAGATTCTCTGTTACGGGACCTCTCTTCTCTGCCTGGGTGCCTGGGCCTAAATATCTGACAATGGACTGTTACAGTGGTGGGTGACGTGAAGCCAGATTCTCTGCTATGGGACCTCTCTCCAATTGATATTGGTTAATTTTTATTTTTTATTTTTTTATTAATTTCCCTATCCACATTTGTTTGCAGGGGATTTACCTACATGTTGCTGCCTTTTGCAGCCCTCTAGCTCTTTCCTGGGCTGTTTTACAGCCTTTTTAGTGCCGAAAAGTCCCCATTAACTTCAATGGGGTTCGGGTTCGGGACGAAGTTCGGGTCGGATTCGGATCCCGAACCTGAACATTTACGTGAAGTTCGGCCAAACTTCTCGAACCTGAACGTCCAGGTGTTCGCTCAACTCTAGTCATGGATCAAGCCATTGAAGAACAGGAGCTGGAAGATGAGGAAGTTGCAAAGCTGAATGAATTCTTAGGGGGGGCTACTATATCTGAGACAAGTCATCAGGAAACTGAAGATGAGTCAGAGAAGGATAATGGCTGGGGGAAGGAAGAGAAGGAGCAAGAAGAGCAGGCTTTAAACTTTTCGGGGATCCCTGGTGTTGTGTTGTCGATGGCTGGGTGGGAGGAGACCGAGGACAAAATAACCCTGAGCGATGAGCAGGAGCAAGGGAGCTCCACTGCTTCCAATTTAGTGCAAATAGGGTCCTTCATGCTCCATTGTTTAAGAGGGGCCCCGTATAAAAAGTATAAAGGGCAAGGACCAGTACTGGGTGCCAATGTACTTAGACCCCCCCGGTACAAACACAAAATGGCGGACATGTTACCAGCATCACAGAGGGCTGTCAGAATGCAGCATTTCCAGGCCTTGCAAGAGATGCTGCATTCTGCTGTTGGAGGAATTTTGACCCACAGAGAAACAGATGCGGGTACCAATCCTACCGCGCCTGCCAGAAAGGGTGGTTTGAAGATGTGTTGGTCACTTCGGATATGAGATCATTCTTATAGCCAACCCATTGACAGCCACCCTCTGGATCCAGCCTCAGGGAACAAATAGACCAACAGGTGTCCGATTACATCGGCTGATGTTCTTGTCCATCACTGATGTTTGTCCATCACAATCATAAAGCAAATCAAGTATTACAACTATAAATAAATGGTACTACAGAAGGGGTTATAATATTTCTGCACATTGGAATGTGTTTTTTGCTATTTAGTGCAGTGAATAGTCCCTACATTTTCCGTCTTCATGAAAACTGAGGAGCACCTCTTGTTTGTCATATGATCTTTCCTTTCTTGGCTCAGGGCAAGGTGTGTTGCACACAATGGACAGCTTTTCTTATATATATGACTTTGTGATACTCTGTCATAAGATGTCTTTACAATCCATATATCTGTCACAAAATGTCCTTATTGTCATTAACCCCTTCCTGCCTAGTGCTGTACATGTACAGCACAGGGCGGGTTTTTAAAGATAGTACCCTCTCATGAGTGCAGCGTTTACCATAGCCACCAGGTGTCGGACAAAGCCTTATTTCAACTTATGGACCAGGCCATTTTTTGCAAATCTGACCAGTGTCACTTTAAGTGCTGATAACTTTAAAACGCTTTGACTTATCCAGGCCATTCTGAGACTGTTTTTCGTCACATATTGTACTTCATGACACTGTTAAAATGAAGTAAAAAAAATATATATTTTTTGCATTAAAAAATACTTAATTTACCAAAACTTTTGAACAAATTTCAGTTTCTCTACTTCTGCAATACATAGTAATACCCCCAAAAATTGTGATGACTTTACATTCCCAATATGACTACTGGGAATGATATTTTATTTTTTGGGGATGTTACAAGGTTTAGAACTTTAGAAGCAAATATAGAAATTTTTCAGAAATGTACAAAAACCCAATTTTTAGGGACCACTACAGCTCTGAAGTCACTTTGCGAGGCTTACATAATAAAATAATAGACATAATACATAATAGAAACCATAATAGAAACCACCCAAAAATGACCCCATTCTATAAACTACACCCCTCAAGGTATTCAAAACTTATTTTACAAACTTTGTTAACCCTTTAGGTGTTGCACAAGAGTTATTGGCAAATGGGGATGAAATTTGAAAATTTCATTTTTTTGCCTAATTTTCAAATTTAACCCATTTTTTCCACTAACAAAGCAAGGGTTAACAGCCAAACAAGACTGTATCTTTATTGCCCTGACTCTGCCGTTTACAGAAACTCCCCATATCTGGCTGTAAACTACTGTACGGCCACACAGCGGGGCATAGAGTGAAAGGTGCGCCGTTTGGTTTTTGGAAAGCAGATTTTGCTGGACTGGTTTATTTGCACCATGTCCCATTTGAAGCCCCCTGATGCACCCCTAGAGTAGAAACTCTCTAAAAGTGACCCTATCTAAAAAACTACACCCCTCAAGGTATTCAAAAATGATTTACAAACTTTGTTAACCCTTTAGGTGCTGCACAAGATTTAATGAAAAATAGAGATACAATTTCAAAATTTCACATTTTTTATATTTTTTTTTCAAGTAACAAAGCAAGGGTTAACAGCCAAACAAAACTCAATATTTATGGCCTTGATTCTATAGTTTACAGAAACACCTCATATGTGGTTGTAAACCGCTGTACGGGCACACGGCAGGATGCAGAAGGAAAGGAATGCCATACGGTTTTTGGAAGGCAGATTTTGCTGGACTGTTTTTTTTTACACCATGTCCCATTTGAAGCCCCCCTGATGCACCCCTAGAGTAGAAACTCCAAAAAATTTACCCCATTTTAGAAACTACGGGATAAGGTGGCAGTTTTGTTACTAGTTTAGGGTACATATGATTTTTGGTTGCTCTATATTACACTTTTTGTGTGGCAAGGTAACAAGAAATAGCTTTTTTGGCACCGTTTTTATTTTTTTATTTACAACATTCATCTGAAAGGTTAAATCATGTGGAAATTTTATAGAGCAGGTTTTCACGGACCTAATATGTATACAATTATTTTTATTTATGTAAGTTTTACACAATGATTTCATTTTTAAAACAAAAAAAGTTTTAGTGTCTCCATAGCCTAAGAGCCATAGTTTTTTCAGTTTTTGGGCGATTATCTTAATTAGGGTCTAATTTTTTGCGGGATGAGATGGCTGTTTTATTGGCACTATTTTGGGGTGCATATGACTTTTTGATCACTTGCTATTGCACTTTTTGTGACGTAAGATGGCTTTTTTTAAACCGCTTTTATTTTTACTTTTTTTATGGTGGTCACCTGAGGGGTTAACTCATGTGATATTTTTATAGAGCCGGTCGATACGGACACGGCAATACCTAATATGTATACTTTTTTTTTATGTAAGTTTTACACAATGATTTCATTTTTGAAACAAAAAAAATTATGTTTTAGTGTTTCCATAGTCTAAGAGCCATAGTTTTTTCAGTTTTTGGGCGATTATCTTGGGTAGGGTCTCATTTTTTGCGGGATGAGATGACGGTTTGATTGGCACTATTTTGGCGTACATGCAACTTTTTTGATCACTTTTATTACCTTTTTTGTGAAGTAAAGTGGGCAAAATTTCAATTTTCTCATAGTTTTTATTTTTTTATTTTTATGGCGTAACATGACCGCTTTATAGATCAGGTCGTTACAGACGCGGCGATACCAAACGTGTAGGGAATTATTATTTTTTGTGATAAATGTGTTTTTTGATTTTCAAATTTTTTTCACTTTTTCTTACTTTTTTTTTACTCAGACCCACTTGGTTCTTGAAGATCCAGTGGGTCTGATGTCTGTATAATACAGTACAGTACAATATATATTGTACTGTACTGTATTTTACTTACACTTTGTCTGAACAAATCTATGCCTTTAGCATAGATCTGTTCAGCACCATGGACAGCGGGACGCCTGAGAAGGTGTCCTGTTGCCATGGGAACCTTCCCCCGCTGCAAAGTTGTGGCCACAACTTCGCAGACGGGGAAGGGTAAGGCACAGCAGCCCCCCGGTGGGAGAGGGAGGGAGCTGCATCTTACTGTTAACTCTTTCCATACAGCGGTCTGTACGGACCGCTGTATGGAAAGGGTTAAACGGCTGACATCCATTCACAGATGTCAGCCGTTTATACCAGGGTGTCAGCAATGTGCTGACACCCTGGTATACCCTCTAGAAGCCAACGATTATACCGCCCGCAACACACCCCCTGCACCTCCCACCAGGCTAAAATCATGCAGGGGTGCAGGGGGGGAGTGATACATATATATTTGTGCCACACTAAAGTTTCTGATCGCCGCGGTCAGGGACGAAGTCATGGGGTATTTTTTATAGAGGAGATTATTACTGATGCAGCAATACCTAATATGTTTACTTTTAATAAATTATTTTAGTTTTTTTGGGTGTCTCAAATTTGAGAACCAGTTTTTTTATCCAATGTCAGTGCTAAATTGGGATATAAATTTAGTACTCCATGGAAGTGTGATACTCCCTTAAGCAACCAATAATGCAGAGGCCCTGATGATCGGGCACATGTCACATTGAGTTGTGGTGTCCTTCCGTATCCCCCTCCTGTGACACACTTTGCACCTTTTTTTTAGTTCGTCCCTTCTTTCCAGTATGGGGGACCACACCACGCCTGCTCTTTCCCGATCCAAAAAAGATCAGGGCCTTGAGGACTGCCTCATAGAACTGGAGGAATGTCCCTGTGTTGCCGGCACTCCGGGACAGCACAAATGAGTTGTACATGGCAACCTGTACCAAGTAGACTGCAACTTTTTTGTACCAAGGCCGGGTTTTGCGCATGGCGTTATATGGCTTGAGGACTTGAAAAAATTCTAAACCGCTGATCAACCGTCCAAAGTTGATCAGCGGTGGGGTGTGCGATTTTTTTTTTTTAAATACTGCACCCCAAAAAAGTTGGGGGGGGGGCAGAAGGGGAAGCAAGTGGCAGCACCCCTGGGGGGGCTAGGGTCACACAGCTGTGCTGTGGACCCCAGACACCCTAACTTAGGGTGATGCAATCAAAACTAATCCAACTAACTTTCCTTTTATTTTCCCTGCCTAACCCAAACTTTCCCTATGCTTTCCCTATGTACCTGAAGTTCAGATGGGGGTGCTGGGTCACAGATCGGGTCCAGGGGGGCACAGATGGGGTGATGCTGGCAGCGATGGACGACGTGCAGGCAGCTCCTCTCTCCTCCGGCTTCGGAACACAAAAGGAGGAGGAGAGGAGCGCTTGCAACATTTGAATCTCCCGCCGTTCCGCCCACCAACCAATCAGAGGCGATCCTGAGAGGTGATGTCACCATCACCTCTCAGGATCGCAGGATGGTGATTGGTGGGGTGAAATCACACCACCATCACCATCCTGTTCCGGGTTATCGCGTCTTCAGAGACCCGAATAACCCAGAAACGCAGAAAACCGCAGGTCTGAATTGACCTGCGGTTTTCTGCAATCGCCAACATGGGGGGGTCACGGGACCCCCCGGCACATTTAGCCTAGGTGCCTGCTCAATGATTTGAGCAGGCACTGGGTTTCGATAACCGCCCTCCGCGCTGCGGTGATCGGAACCATGCATGACGTACGGAACGTCATGTGTCCTTAAGTACCAGGACATCATGACGTACCAGTACGTCATGTGTCCTTAAGAGGTTAAACAGCAGACTACTGGGACATTTAACCCCTCAGATGTCATGGTCACATTATATGCTAAAAAAACTTGCAACGGCTACCTATAGCAGGGTTTGGCAGAGCCAGATACTGTATGCGGCATCCTCAGTCCTCTTGAATGATCTGAGGCTGCCACAGATAGATTCCTATGAAGACCCTGCTTGTGGCCTCTAGCAACTTCTTAAACTGTATTTTATAGAGTTAAAGGGTAACTAGTTTCATTAAACTTTTGATATGTCATAGGAACATAAAACATTTAGATCAGTGGGGATGGGGGGGTCAGAGCATTAAGACCCCCACAATCTCTACACATTTATTACAGCTTTTTTGTTTATGGAAGAAACATTTTATTTAAAAAAATGTATGGTTGCTACACACATTTTTTTATTATATGATGTTAGTAGGGATGAGTGAACTGATGCTACAGATATTGATTTTGATTCTATTTTCTGAAACTTTTGTGCTTCTTGCTTAGCGTTTTCTCTCTCCTCACTGCAGGACAGGAAGCGAGACAGCCTCAATAGAAAGTCTAGGGGTCTGTCTTGCTCCTGTCCTATGTGGGCTAAGCGAGAAATTCTCCTCCTCTTTTTAGAAAAGTACAGATACCCTTTAGAAAAGTACAGCAACTAAAAGATAAAAGTAAAATTTAAATTCATCAGAATCCTAGTTCAAAAGGTTAAAGGGAAGCTGTCAGTGGCAAAAGCCATCCCAAACCGCCAGCAGTACATTTAAGTAGCCGGCAGTGAGTTTTGAATTAGGATTTTCTTACTAGATTCTGATGAGGCAGAAGTATGAAAAAATATCTTTTCTCCTCTGTCCGCGCTATTTTCCAGTCAGGCTTAAAGTCAAGGTAACCTCGCCCCCTTCCCTGTCCCTACTCATGTTCAGCAAAGCCAGCCAGCTGTCGGGCATTAGCTGGCCACTGCCCCCTTGACTTCAAGCCTGACTGGAAAATAGCGCAGACAGGATAAAAGATAGTTCTTCATACTTCTGCCTCATCATAATGCAGTAAGAAAATCATCATTCGAAACTCACTGCCGGCTACTTAAAGGTACTGCTGGTGGTTTGAGATGGCTTTTGCCACTAACAGGGTCCCTTTAAAAACACCTGTTTCAGTATTTTCAATCAAGATCC
This sequence comes from Bufo gargarizans, assembly GCF_014858855.1. Classification (NCBI taxonomy): domain Eukaryota; kingdom Metazoa; phylum Chordata; class Amphibia; order Anura; family Bufonidae; genus Bufo; species Bufo gargarizans. Next base: position 124,727,881 of record NC_058086.1, read on the forward strand.
ACTGTACTTATACAGAATGTACACAGGAGCATAGATTAGATATGTTTGTGTAAAGTTAAACTTTGGATTTTGTACAAGTAGAGGATTAGCGGTCATTTACAGAAAGCACATGTGTTTCCAGTAAACCGAGTTAACTTTATTATCTCTCTGTCACTGGGCCAGCATTTCAACACCAGGAAGGGAAATGAGAAAAAGATTTAGCTTCCAGAATGACAATTGTGAAAGGGAGAGCAAATAGCAAAATAAATAATGATGATATGATAAGCATAGCTACTCAAATTGGCATTGTATAAATTTAGAACACATTTATTACAGCCTCTTTCATTATGTAAGAAACATTATATAGCATGGTACATACATTTTACTATTATATAGTGTTAGTAACGATGAGTGAATTGATTCTACAGATATTGATTTTGATTTTATTTTCTGACATTTTTGTGATTCAAGCTTGTTCATCGGGCATTTGGTGGCAGTATTACACTGCCAGATGATCGCGATTATCTGGTGAAAAATTAAGCAGTGTAATATCTGTTTGTTTGACACTAGGGTTGAGCGAACCCGAACCCAAACTTATCCATCTGTTAGTTAGGTGGGCGGCACCAGCACAAAATCACCCATTGTTTGCAAGACCCTACATCTGAGGCCTTTGCAGCATTTGTCAGTGTAAAATGCAAGCTTGAAATACTGCAATAATTTTCTGGGTTTCAAAAACACCAATTTTAAGCAATACCCTACATCTGGTGCCTTTGCATTATTTGTCAGTGTGAAATACAAGCTTGCAATGCTTTAATAATTTTCTGGGTTTAAAAAAACACCCATTTTTTGCAAAACCCTACATCTGGGGCCTATGCTGCATTTGTTAGTGTGAAATGCAAGCTTTAAATACTGTGATAATAACCTGGGTTTAAAAAAACACCCATTTTTGGCAATACCCTACATCTGGCGCCATTGCAGGATTTGCCAATGTGAAAGACAAGCTTTAAATACTGCAATAATATTCTTGTAAATTTTTAATTTTTGAATAATGCAAAACGAATCAATAGTGTCAAAGTTAGTAATCACTTTGACTATCATTTAAATAACACAAAAAGGAATTTTTGCATCACATTTCCATACAATTTCAAATGCATGAATCAAAAGAAAAGAACAATAGGTAGGGTGGAAAGGGTTGGGTGAACAAGGAAAGGAAGGAAGGAGGGGGGGGCAATACAATTAAACAGTAAAGGTATCAGTTAATTACGTCAGCATTAATCGTTTAAATCAAATTACACATAAGCATACATTAACTTTAGAGTCTTACTCAGGATAATCAGTACATAAACAGTACATATCTGTATCTAAATAGATTGTTTACATAGGCTCGTTATTCTTCAGCAGGTAGTTAATCCATGACTTCCAGATATTGTCATATCTATCAGTGTTGTGTAAAACTGTCCACCTACGCCTTTCAAAGTTCTGAATTCTATGTATTTCTGTCGTCCACTCTGAAACAGTGGGTGGGTCTTCAAGTAACCATCTCCTTGGTATTACTGCCCTTGCCGCATTTAATAGAATGTTCATTAGAGCAGACTTGTAAGATATTTGAGATGTATCGTATATGTTGAACAGAATTAACTTCTCAGATAACTTAACTGTGGTATTCAACACATCATTCATAATTTTAGAAATCTCTTGCCAAAAAGTGGTTAGTCTTGGACATGAGAACCATATATGTGCATATGTACCCGGCTCCAGATGGCATCTCCAACATTGGTTACTAATGTTGTTATTAATTCTATTCATAACTATAGGGGTTTTGTACCACCTTGCATTTATCTTGAACTGAGTTTCTTTCATGGAGTATGAGCCAGCTGACTGATTAATATGTCTAAATAATTGAACGATCTGGTTATCGTTTAGATGGTGTTGCAGTTCTTTGTTCCATTTTTCAATGTACGAAGGTAGAGTATCAGAGTCATTGACTATTCTATATAGTTTGGACAATACGTGACGGGGCGTGTTCATGTTTTGAAAAATAGCGTTAATATTGTTTTTGTTTCCCTCAGTAATTGTAGATCTCCATTGTGTCACATTACTAGCCAGGATACTGTATTGTTTGGCTGATAGGTTTTGCAATCCGGGGCTGTTTGTGATCTCTGGAAATGTTTTTATATTGTCGTTGTTATATATATCTTTTAGTTTTAAATGTTTAGTCATTGAGCTGTCTTTCAACTCGGCTAGAATGTTAGTCCATGTGTGTGGAATGAGGCTACCCACAGGGATGTCAAGGTCGCCGCGCGGTTTTAGGTCTAGTATTTTATTCATACTGTGCCATTTGTTTAGAGTCCAGTTTGTAATCATATTTTTAAGTTTCTTTTTCTTTTTGGTATAGTTAGGTGTTCTCCATAATAAGGTAAATAGATCGGTGTCCGTACATTCGCCTTCTATTTCAACCCATTTTTTCTCAGGAGATATTATCCTCCATTCAATAATTCTGGTTAATAGGGATGCCTTATAATAGTTTTCCAGATCAGGTAGGCCGGTGCCGCCATTTTTCCCCGATCTGATCAAAGTCATATACTGTATCCTATTTTGCTTGTTTTGCCATATGAACTTTAATATATTTTGCTTAAGTTGTTTGAAAAAGGTTGAGGGGAGCTCTATCGGTAATGCTTGGAATAAATATAGGACTTTCGGGAGTATGACCATTTTTATCAAATTGATCCTACCAAACATCGAGAGCCAAAGCGGTTTCCACTCATTTAATAATTTATTGATTTCTTTAACTAATGGTATATAGTTAATATTAAATAAGTCTCTCATATCTTTGCATATATTTATTCCAAGGTATTTAAAGGAGTGTTTTGCTACTTTAATTGGGGTAGTTCGTGTGACTTCCTCCCAAAGTGTTTTTTTAAGGGTAATATTTAAGAGTTCGGATTTATTAAGGTTTATCTTAAAATTAGAAACCTCTTGGAATTTATCAAATTCAGCGATAAGAGATGGCAGAGACTTTTTTGGATTGGTGATGGTGAAGAGAGTGTCGTCAGCGAAGGCTGCAATTTTGTGTTCCTTGTGTCTGGTCTTAATACCTTCGATGTTTGGGTTTCCTCTAATTCTAGTTAGGAATGGTTCCAAGCACAATACAAATAACAAGGGTGACAAAGGGCATCCCTGTCTTGTTCCGTTATGTATTTTAAACGGGCTAGAAAGTAGGCCGTTCACTCTAATACATGCTGAGGGGGTGGAGTACAATGCCATCACTTTTTCTATAAATGTTTTGGGGATATTTAATTTGTTTAGAACGGACATAAGGTATTGCCAGTCCAACCTGTCAAAAGCCTTTTCGGCATCAGAGGCTAATAAAACTAAGGGAATTTTTTTAATTTTAGCTAACTGAATGATATGTAATACCTTAGTGGTATTGTCCTTAGCCTCCCGCCCAGGGACGAAACCTACCTGGTCGTTGTCGATAAGTGTGGTCAATAGACCTTGAAGTCTGTTCGCTAGTACTTTAGCGTATATCTTTATGTCGTTATTTAACAGAGATATTGGTCTGTAATTACTACATTCTGTCTCGTCTTTGCCCTCTTTAGGGATGACAGTAATATGGGCTAATAAGGATTCGCTCCTGAGCGGGCAGGCCTCGGAAATCTCATTGAAATAGGACATCAAATGGGGCGCTAGGATATCTTGAAATTTTTTATAGTAGATGGCGGAAAAGCCATCTGGGCCTGGACTTTTGCCGGTTTTAATGGAGTTGATTGCGAATTTAATTTCTTCAATTGTGAAAGGTGCCTCAAGCTTTAATTTAGTCTCTTCGTCTAAGTGTGGTGGATTATAATCATTAAGGTATTCCTCTATATTTTGACGTTCATCCTTTTGAGGATTAATGTCTTCTTTTAAATTGTAAAGTAGTCTATAATATTCGTTGAAGGAATCTGCAATCATGTTTGAATCAAAAGTTTCTTCTCCGTTTGGTCTCTTAATTTTGGCTATGTTGGTCTTAACTCTTTCTTTTCGAATTAAGTTGGCTAATGACTTCCCACATTTATTGTCATTTAAATAATGCCTAAATCTGGAAAGGAATAAAAATTTTTGGTTATCTTGGTCTAATAGTTCTTTAAGCTTTTTCCTTAATGTTGCCAATTTCATTTCTAAGTTGGTATCAATTTGGCTCTTATGTAGCAATTCTAGTTGTTTGATTTCCCTCATGATATTATCTAAGTCTTTGGTACGCTTTTTCTTTTCTCTAGATCCTAATTGAATTAAGTGTCCTCGTATAACCGCTTTGTGTGTCTCCCAGACCGTTGGATTACAGATATTCTCAAGCATATTTTCTTTGAAAAAATTATCTAGATGGGTATTAAGCATAGATATATTATCTTGTTTGGAGAGGAGGCTCTCATTAAGTTTCCATGTACCTTTATTCCTTTCTGGGGGTGATGTCTGGAGCTCCACAAACAGAGGCGCGTGGTCTGAAATGGTAATTGGTTCATATACTGCTTTCTTAGCCATACTTAAATCCCTTTGACTAATAAATATGTAGTCTATCCTGGTATATGTCTTATGGACTGTTGAAAAAAACGAAAAATCCCTAACTGTGGGGTGAAGGGCCCTCCAAACGTCAACCAACTGATAGTGTTGCAGGGTTTTTCTAATAGTTTTTATCTTTTTTAGTGAGATCGTCGACTTACCCTTTGAGGAATCAATATTAGGTTCCAATGCGATATTGAGGTCTCCCCCCACAATCAAGGAACCCTCCATAAAAGGATCTAGTCTTGCAAATACAGATTTAATAAAGTTGACCTGTCTGTCATTGGGAGTGTATATGTTTACCAATGTGTACAATCTATTATTAATATATCCTTTCACGAATATGTATCGTCCTTCGGTGTCCACATGGGTGTCCTTGTGTTTGAACTGCAACTTTTTACTTATGACTATTGAGACACCCTTTCTCCTTCGTAAGGGTGTACAGGCATTGAACCACTGGGTATAGTGCTTGTTTTTTGTGATCGGTGTAAATGTCTTTTTGAAGTGTGTCTCTTGCAGAAACAGTATGTCCGCATTTTCCTTTTGTAAGAGCCTCAGAATTTGGGTTCTTTTTGCTGGAATGTTTATGCCATTAGTGTTTAAGGTAGCGCATGTAAATCCTACCATCCTGTAGCGCTATGTGTATACTGACTGAGTAGATTAGGTGGTTAACTGGTACCGTTTAACAGGGGGGAATAACAACAGGTGTAACCGGTAGAACACAAAAAAAAGAACAAGTGTCTCAGTACACCTCAGAGAGTCTAGTACTGAGGTAGTATTAAGTTAATGTAGTGTCTGAGTTACTGGGGAACCAAAGGATTCCCCAGTACACCAGAGTTTATGGTGCCAGGAGGGCACCACTAGGTGGGGGGGGAGTGAGGAATTTGCTAAGTATGCAGTCTATAACTATAACCCTATAACTGGGTGTAGTTTGGTAGAAAACATACAGTGATAGAGAATAGATATGGTATAGGTCCGATTAGTTGGTAAGGGGAACGCGGCTAAGCAGCCTAGTTCCCCATCCCAATCCTATCATATGTTCGACCTTGGGTAGGCGTCATGAGCCCGACAAATCATTTATGACTAGCATACTATATAAATATACAAGAAAAAGGATATCGAGAGTGTTCAGCCTGGGGTGAAGTTTCTCCCAGATTTTCTTGGGATTCTGTATTGACTGACGTCTGGGGTGTCTCTTCGTCTTTGTCTTGGCGTTTCAAACTTATCCCATCTGTCAGTCACTGGAAATGTGGATATGTTATCTGTGCTTTCATCCGCCATCCAATCTGGTACGTCAATATTCCCAATATTCAGCTTTGGAATTATCGAATACAGTTCATCAGGGGTTCTGATTGTGAACGGGCGGCTATTGTGTGTGATGTGGATTCCAAAAGGGTACAGCCACCTATAGCGTATTCCGTTGTCTCTCAACGCTTTAGTGAACGGTTGGAGCAATCTTCTTTTTTCTAATGTTAGCTTGGAAACATCTTGGTAGATTGTTATCTCTTTGCCGTCGTATTCTATTTTCTTGGCAATTCTGGCTTTGCGTAGGATGTCTTCCTTAATGCGGAAGCTCAATATATAACAAAGAACGTCTCTAGGCGCGTCTTTAGGAGCGTTTCTTGGTTTGAATACCCTGTGTACTCTTTCAAGGCCAAGATCCTGGTTTTCCTCCTTGCCTAGTAGTTCACAAAAGACTGTCGTCAATGTCTCACTCAGTTCTTTGTCATCAACACTTTCAGCTAAACCTCTGATTCTGAGATTGTTCCTCCTGGACCTGTTCTCCAGGTCATCTATGTGCATTTTTAGTTCATAGGTGCTCTTTTGCTGTATCTTGAGTTGATTCTCAATCTGTAGGGTCTGTTGAGTTGTTTTTTCTGAAGCTTCTTCCAACACGTCCACTCTGGAGTGTATTTGGTTCAGACTGGTTTTGATGTCGGCTATCTCAGATTTCACTGTAGCCGTTAGTTCCTGGAACATTTCTCTCATCGCTTTAGATGTTGGGAGTGACTTTATGTATTTTTTAATATTTGTGATCTCTTCTTGGTCTTGACATCTTGACTCGTCGTCGCTATCGGACCCAGATGATGGGGCCTGAGCAGCCCCTGCCTTATTTCTAGGTTTCATGGTGGTAGTGTTTCTTTCAGGAGAAGCAATTTTCTCTTTAGGCGTTCTGGATTCTGGAGCTTTAGTTGTAAGTAGAGTTGAGCGAACACCTGGATGTTCGGGTTCGAGAAGTTCGGCCGAACATCCCGGAAATGTTCGGGTTCGGGATCCGAACCCGATCCGAACTTCGTCCCGAACCCGAACCCCATTGAAGTCAATGGGGACCCGAACTTTTCGGCACTAAAACGGCTGTAAAACAGCCCAGGAAAGGGCTAGAGGGCTGCAAAAGGCAGCAACATGTAGGTAAATCCCCTGCAAACAAATGTGGATAGGGAAATTAATTAAAATAAAAATTAAATAAATAAAAATTAACCAAAATCAATTGGAGAGAGGTTCCATAGCAGAGAATCTGGCTTCCCGTCACCCACCACTGGAACAGTCCATTCTCAGATATTTAGGCCCCGGCACCCAGGCAGAGGAGAGAGGTCCCGTAACAGACAATCTGGCTTCATGTCAGCAGAGAATCAGTCTTCATGTCATAGCAGAGAATCAGGCTTCACGTCACCCACCACTGTAAGAGTCCATTTTCATAAATTTAGGCCCAGCACCCAGGCAGAGGAGAGAGGTCCCGTAACAGACAATCTGGCTTCATGTCAGCAGAGAATCAGTCTTCATATCATAGCAGAGAATCTGGCTTCCCGTTACCCACCACTGGAACAGTCCATTCTCAGATATTTAGGCCCCGGCACCCAGGCAGAGGAGAGAGGTCCCGTAACAGACAATCTGGCTTCATGTCAGCAGAGAATCAGTCTTCATATCATAGCAGAGAATCAGGCTTCACGTCAGCCACCACTGCAACAGTCCATTGTCATAAATTCAGGCCCAGCACCCAGGCAGAGGAGAGAGGTCCCGTAACAGACAATCTGGCTTCATGTCAGAAGAGAATCAGTCTGCATGTCATAGCAGAGAATGAGGCTTCACGTCATCCACCACTGCAACAGTCCATTTTCATAAATTTAGGCCCAGCACCCAGGCAGAGGAGAGAGGTCCCGTAACAGAGGATCTGGCTTCATGTCAGCAGAGAATCAGTCTGCATGTCATAGCAGAGAATCAGGCTTCACGTCAGCCACCACTGCAACAGTCCATTGTCATAAATTTAGGCCCAGCACCCAGGCAGAGGAGAGAGGTCCCGTAACAGACAATCTGGCTTCATGTCAGCAGAGAATTAGTCTGCATGTCATAGCAGAGAATCAGGCTTCACGTCAGCCACCACTGCAACAATCCATTGGCATATATTTAGGCCTAGCACACAGGCAGAGGAGAGAGGTCCCGTAACAGACAATCTGGCTTCATGTCAGCAGAGAATCAGTCTTCATATCATAGCAGAGAATCAGGCTTCACGTCAGCCACCAATGCAACAGTCCATTGTCAGATATTTAGGCCCAGCACCCAGGCAGAGGAGAGAGGTCCCGTAACAGACAATCTGGCTTCATGTCAGCAGAGAATCAGTCTGCATGTCATAGCAGAGAATGAGGCTTCACGTCACCCACCACTGCAAGAGTCCATTTTCATAAATTTAGGCCCAGCACCCAGGCAGAGGAGAGAGGTCCCGTAACAGAGGATCTGGCTTCATGTCAGCAGAGAATCAGTCTGCATGTCATAGCAGAGAATCAGGCTTCACGTCAGCCACCACTGCAACAGTCCATTGTCATAAATTCAGGCCCAGCACCCAGGCAGAGGAGAGAGGTCCCGTAACAGACAATCTGGCTTCATGTCACCAGAGAATCAGTCTGCATGTCATAGCAGAGAATGAGGCTTCACGTCAGCCACCACTGCAACAATCCATTGGCATATATTTAGGCCTAGCACACAGGCAGAGGAGAGGTTCATTCAACTTTGGGTAGCCTTGCAATATAATGGTAAAATGAAAATAAAAATAGGATTGAATGAGGAAGTGCCCTGGAGTCCAATAATATATGGTTATGGGGAGGTAGTTAATGTCTAATCTGGACAAGGGACGGACAGGTCCTGTGGGATCCATGCCTGGTTCATTTTTATGAACGTCAGCTTGTCCACATTGGCTGTAGACAGGCGGCTGCGTTTGTCTGTAATGACGCCCCCTGCCGTGCTGAATACACGTTCAGACAAAACGCTGGCTGCCGGGCAGGCCAGCACCTCCAAGGCATAAAAGGCTAGCTCTGGCCACGTGGACAATTTAGAGACCCAGAAGTTGAATGGGGCCGAACCATCAGTCAGTACGTGGAGGGGTGTGCACACGTACTGTTCCACCATGTTAGTGAAATGTTGCCTCCTGCTAACACGTTGCGTATCAGGTGGTGGTGCAGTTAGCTGTGGCGTGTTGACAAAAGTTTTCCACATCTCTGCCATGCTAACCCTGCCCTCAGAGGAGCTGGCCGTGACACAGCTGCCTTGGCGACCTCTTGCTCCTCCTCTGCCTTGGCCTTGGGCTTCCACTTGTTCCCCTGTGACATTTGGGAATGCTCTCAGTAGCGCGTCTACCAACGTGCGCTTGTACTCGCGCATCTTCCTATCACGCTCCAGTGCAGGAAGTAAGGTGGGCACATTGTCTTTGTAGCGTGGATCCAGCAGGGTGGCAACCCAGTAGTCCGCACAGGTTAAAATGTGGGCAACTCTGCTGTCGTTGCGCAGGCACTGCAGCATGTAGTCGCTCATGTGTGCCAGGCTGCCCAGGGGTAAGGACAAGCTGTCCTCTGTGGGAGGCGTATCGTCATCGTCCTGCCTTTCCCCCCAGCCACGCACCAGTGATGGACCCGAGCTGCGTTGGGTGCCACCCCGCTGTGACCATGCTTCATCCTCATCCTCCTCCACCTCCTCCTCATCCTCGTCCTCCTCGTCCTCCAGTAGTGGGCCCTGGCTGGCCACATTTGTACCTGGCCTCTGCTGTTGCCAAAAACCTCCCTCTGAGTCACTTCGAAGAGACTGGCCTGAAAGTGCTAAAAATGACCCCTCTTCCTCCTCCTCCTCCTCCTCCTCCTGGGCCACCTCCTCTTCCATCATCGCCCTAAGTGTTTTCTCAAGGAGACATAGAAGTGGTATTGTAACGCTGATAACGGTGTCATCGCCACTGGCCATGTTGGTGGAGTACTCGAAACAGCGCAACAGGGCACACAGGTCTCGCATGGAGGCCCAGTCATTGGTGGTGAAGTGGTGCTGTTCTGTAGTGCGACTGACCCGTGCGTGCTGCAGCTGAAACTCCACTATGGCCTGCTGCTGCTCGCACAGTCTGTCCAGCATGTGCAAGGTGGAGTTCCACCTGGTGGGCACGTCGCATATGAGGCGGTGAGCGGGAAGGCCGAAGTTACGCTGTAGCGCAGACAGGCGAGCAGCGGCAGGATGTGAACGCCGGAAGCGCGAACAGACGGCCCGCACTTTATGCAGCAGCTCTGACATGTCGGGGTAGTTGTGAATGAACTTCTGCACCACCAAATTCAGCACATGCGCCAAGCAAGGGATGTGCGTCAAATTGGCTAGTCCCAGAGCTGCAACGAGATTTCGCCCATTATCACACACCACCAGGCCGGGCTTGAGGCTCACCGGCAGCAACCACTCGTCGGTCTGTTGTTCAATACCCCGCCACAACTCCTGTGCGGTGTGGGGCCTGTCCCCCAAACATATGAGTTTCAGAATGGCCTGCTGACGTTTACCCCGGGCTGTGCTGAAGTTGGTGGTGAAGGTGTGTGGCTGACTGGATGAGCAGGTGGAAGAAGAGGAGGAGGAAGCCGAGAAGGAGGAGGTGGCAACAGGAGGCAAAGAATGTTGCCCTGCGATCCTTGGCGGCGGAAGGACGTGCGCCAAACAGCTCTCCGCCTGGGGCCCAGCTGCCACTACATTTACCCAGTGTGCAGTTAGGGAGATATAGCGTCCCTGGCCGTGCTTACTGGTCCACGTATCTGTGGTTAGGTGGACCTTGCTACAGATGGCGTTGCGCAGTGCACACTTGATTTTATCGGATACTTGGTTGTGCAGGGAAGGCACGGCTCTCTTGGAGAAGTAGTGCCGGCTGGGAACAACATACTGTGGGACAGCAAGCGACATGAGCTGTTTGAAGCTGTCTGTGTCCACCAGCCTAAATGACAGCATTTCATAGGCCAGTAGTTTAGAAATGCTGGCATTCAGGGCCAGGGATCGAGGGTGGCTAGGTGGGAATTTACGCTTTCTATCAAATGTTTGTGAGATGGAGAGCTGAACGCTGGCGTGTGACATGGTTGAGACGCTTGGTGACGGAGGTGGTGGTGGTGGTGTTGGTGGTACATCCCCTGTTTGCTGGGCGGCAGGTGCCAACGTTCCTCCAGAGGCGGAGGAAGAGGCCGAGGCGGCAGCAGCAGAATAGGCCGAGGCGGCAGCAGCAGAAGAGGTAGCAGGGGGAGCCTGAGTGACTTCCTTGGTTTTAAGGTGTTTACTCCACTGCAGTTCATGCTTTGCATGCAGGTGCCTGGTCATGCAGGTTGTGCTCAGGTTCAGAACGTTAATGCCTCGCTTCAGGCTCTGATGGCACAGCGTGCAAACCACTCGGGTCTTGTCGTCAGCACATTGTTTGAAGAAGTGCCATGCCAGGGAACTCCTTGAAGCTGCCTTTGGGGTGCTCGGTCCCAGATGGCGGCGGTCAGTAGCAGGCGGAGTCTCTTGGCGGCGGGTGTTCTGCTTTTGCCCACTGCTCCCTCTTTTGCTACGCTGTTGGCTCGGTCTCACCACTGCCTCTTCCTCCGAACTGTGAAAGTCAGTGGCACGACCTTCATTCCATGTGGGGTCTAGGACCTCATCGTCCCCTGCATCGTCTTCCACCCAGTCTTGATCCCTGACCTCCTGTTCAGTCTGCACACTGCAGAAAGACGCAGCAGTTGGCACCTGTGTTTCGTCATCATCAGAGACATGCTGAGGTGGTATTCCCATGTCCTCATCATCAGGAAACATAAGTGGTTGTGCGTCAGTGCATTCTATGTCTTTCACCGCTGGGGAAGGGCTAGGTGGATGCCCTTGGGAAACCCTGCCAGCGGAGTCTTCAAACAGCATAAGAGACTGCTGCATAACTTGAGGCTGAGACAGTTTCCCTGGTATGCATGGGGGTGATGTGACAGACTGATGGGGTTGGTTTTCAGGCGCCATCTGTGCGCTTTCTGCAGAAGACTGGGTGGGAGATAATGTGAACGTGCTGGATCCACTGTCGGCCACCCAATTGACTAATGCCTGTACCTGCTCAGGCCTTACCATCCTTAGAACGGCATTGGGCCCCACCATATATCGCTGTAAATTCTGGCGGCTACTGGGACCTGAGGTAGTTGGTACACTAGGACGTGTGGATGTGGCAGAACGGCCACGTCCTCTCCCAGCACCAGAGGGTCCACTAACACCACCACGACCATGTCCACGTCCGCGTCCCTTACTAGATGTTTTTCTCATTGTTATGGTTCACCACAACAACAAATATATTATTTGGCCCAATGTATTGTATTCAAATTCAGCGGGATATAAATTTGAGGCCTAGTATTTAGGCGCTGGGTGACCGGTATGGATTTAGTGACAGAATTAGACTTGGAAATGCACAGAAGCGTGTGTGTGAAGTTATTCTGAATGACCCTATGTGCACCTTGAATATTATATACCCTTTTAGGGATAGATTTCAAATAGCTCTGATATAGCAGGAACCACTAAATTATGAAATTGCTAAATTGGGAATTGTATTTCAACCCAGAACAAAAAATGTGCTTTGACGGACACTAAATATCTTGCCCAGCAACAACAGTACAGCGGTAACGAGAGATTTAGCAGGATATAAATTTGAGGCCTAGTATTTAGGCGCTGGGTGACAGGTATGGGTTTAGTGACAGAATTAGACTTGGAAATACACAGTAGCGGGTGTGTGTGAAGTTATTCTGAATGACCCAATGTGCACCTTGAATATTATATACCCTTTTAGGGATAGATTTCAAATAGCTCTGATATAGCAGAAACCACTAAATTATGAAATTGCTAAATTGGGAATTGTATTTCAACCCAGAACAAAAAATGTGCTTTGACGGACACTAAATATCTTGCCCAGCAACAACAGTACAGCGGTAACGAGAGATTTAGCAGGATATAAATTTGAGGCCTAGTATTTAGGCGCTGGGTGACAGGTATGGGTTTAGTGACAGAATTAGACTTGGAAATACACAGTAGCGGGTGTGTGTGAAGTTATTCTGAATGACCCAATGTGCACCTTGAATATTATATACCCTTTTAGGGATAGATTTCAAATAGCTCTGATATAGCAGAAACCACTAAATTATGAAATTGCTAAATTGGGAATTGTATTTCAACCCAGAACAAAAAATGTGCTTTGACGGACACTAAATATCTTGCCCAGCAACAACAGTACAGCGGTAACGAGAGATTTAGCAGGATATAAATTTGAGGCCTAGTATTTAGGCGCTGGGTGACAGGTATGGGTTTAGTGACAGAATTAGACTTGGAAATACACAGTAGCGGGTGTGTGTGAAGTTATTCTGAATGACCCAATGTGCACCTTGAATATTATATACCCTTTTAGGGATAGATTTCAAATAGCTCTGATATAGCAGAAACCACTAAATTATGAAATTGCTAAATTGGGAATTGTATTTCAACCCAGAACAAAAAATGTGCTTTGACGGACACTAAATATCTTGCCCAGCAACAACAGTACAGCGGTAACGAGAGATTTAGCAGGATATAAATTTGAGGCCTAGTATTTAGGCGCTGGGTGACAGGTATGGGTTTAGTGACAGAATTAGACTTGGAAATACACAGTAGCGGGTGTGTGTGAAGTTATTCTGAATGACCCTATGTGCACCTTGAATATTATATACCCTTTTAGGGATAGATTTCAAATAGCTCTGATATAGCAGGAACCACTAAATTATGAAATTGCTAAATTGGGAATTGTATTTCAACCCAGAACAAAAAATGTGCTTTGACGGACACTAAATATCTTTCCAAGCAACAACAGTACAGCGGTAACGAGAGATTTAGCAGGATATAAATTTGAGGCCTAGTATTTAGGCGCTGGGTGACAGGTATGGGTTTAGTGACAGAATTAGACTTGGAAATACACAGTAGCGGGTGTGTGTGAAGTTATTCTGAATGACCCAATGTGCACCTTGAATATTATATACCCTTTTAGGGATAGATTTCAAATAGCTCTGATATAGCAGAAACCACTAAATTATGAAATTGCTAAATTGGGAATTGTACTTCAACCCAGAACAAAAAATGTGCTTTGACGGACACTAAATATCTTGCCCAGCAACAACAGTACAGCGGTAACGAGAGATTTAGCAGGATATAAATTTGAGGCCTAGTATTTAGGCGCTGGGTGACAGGTATGGGTTTAGTGACAGAATTAGACTTGGAAATACACAGTAGCGGGTGTGTGTGAAGTTATTCTGAATGACCCTATGTGCACCTTGAATATTATATACCCTTTTAGGGATAGATTTCAAATAGCTCTGATATAGCAGGAAACCACTAAATTATGAAATTGCTAAATTGGGAATTGTATTTCAACCCAGAACAAAAAATGTGCTTTGACGGACACTAAATAATCTTTCCCAGCTACAACAGTACAGCGGTAACGAGAGATTTAGCAGGATATAAATTTGAGGCCTAGTATTTAGGCGCTGGGTGACAGGTATGGGTTTAGTGACAGAATTAGACTTGAAATACACAGTAGCGGGTGTGTGTGAAGTTATTCTGAATGACCCAATGTGCACCTTGAATATTATATACCCTTTTAGGGATAGATTTCAAATAGCTCTGATATAGCAGAAACCACTAAATTATGAAATTGCTAAATTGGGAATTGTACTTCAACCCAGAACAAAAAATGTGCTTTGACGGACACTAAATATCTTGCCCAGCAACAACAGTACAGCGGTAACGAGAGATTTAGCAGGATATAAATTTGAGGCCTAGTATTTAGGCGCTGGGTGACAGGTATGGGTTTAGTGACAGAATTAGACTTGGAAATACACAGTAGCGGGTGTGTGTGAAGTTATTCTGAATGACCCAATGTGCACCTTGAATATTATATACCCTTTTAGGGATAGATTTCAAATAGCTCTGATATAGCAGAAACCACTAAATTATGAAATTGCTAAATTGGGAATTGTATTTCAACCCAGAACAAAAAATGTGCTTTGACGGACACTAAATATCTTGCCCAGCAACAACAGTACAGCGGTAACGAGAGATTTAGCAGGATATAAATTTGAGGCCTAGTATTTAGGCGCTGGGTGACAGGTATGGGTTTAGTGACAGAATTAGACTTGGAAATACACAGTAGCGGGTGTGTGTGAAGTTATTCTGAATGACCCTATGTGCACCTTGAATATTATATACCCTTTTAGGGATAGATTTCAAATAGCTCTGATATAGCAGAAACCACTAAATTATGAAATTGCTAAATTGGGAATTGTATTTCAACCCAGAACAAAAAATGTGCTTTGACGGACACTAAATATCTTTCCCAGCAACAACAGTACAGCGGGTAACGAGAGATTTAGCAGGATATAAATTTGAGGCCTAGTATTTAGGCGCTGGGTGACAGGTATGGGTTTAGTGACAGAATTAGACTTGGAAATACACAGTAGCGGGTGTGTGTGAAGTTATTCTGAATGACCCAATGTGCACCTTGAATATTATATACCCTTTTAGGGATAGATTTCAAATAGCTCTGATATAGCAGAAACCACTAAATTATGAAATTGCTAAATTGGGAATTGTACTTCAACCCAGAACAAAAAATGTGCTTTGACGGACACTAAATATCTTTCCCAGCAACAACAGTACAGCGGTAACGAGAGATTTAGCAGGATATAAATTTGAGGCCTAGTATTTAGGCGCTGGGTGACAGGTATGGGTTTAGTGACAGAATTAGACTTGGAAATACACAGTAGCGGGTGTGTGTGAAGTTATTCTGAATGACCCAATGTGCACCTTGAATATTATATACCCTTTTAGGGATAGATTTCAAATAGCTCTGATATAGCAGAAACCACTAAATTATGAAATTGCTAAATTGGGAATTGTATTTCAACCCAGAACAAAAAATGTGCTTTGACGGACACTAAATATCTTGCCCAGCAACAACAGTACAGCGGTAACGAGAGATTTAGCAGGATATAAATTTGAGGCCTAGTATTTAGGCGCTGGGTGACAGGTATGGGTTTAGTGACAGAATTAGACTTGGAAATACACAGTAGCGGGTGTGTGTGAAGTTATTCTGAATGACCCAATGTGCACCTTGAATATTATATACCCTTTTAGGGATAGATTTCAAATAGCTCTGATATAGCAGAAACCACTAAATTATGAAATTGCTAAATTGGGAATTGTATTTCAACCCAGAACAAAAAATGTGCTTTGACGGACACTAAATATCTTTCCCAGCAACAACAGTACAGCGGTAACGAGAGATTTAGCAGGATATAAATTTGAGGCCTAGTATTTAGGCGCTGGGTGACAGGTATGGGTTTAGTGACAGAATTAGACTTGAAAATACACAGTAGCGGGTGTGTGTGAAGTTATTCTGAATGACCCAATGTGCACCTTGAATATTATATACCCTTTTAGGGATAGATTTCAAATAGCTCTGATATAGCAGAAACCACTAAATTATGAAATTGCTAAATTGGGAATTGTACTTCAACCCAGAACAAAAAATGTGCTTTGACGGACACTAAATATCTTTCCCAGCAACAACAGTACAGCGGTAACGAGAGATTTAGCAGGATATAAATTTGAGGCCTAGTATTTAGGCGCTGGGTGACAGGTATGGGTTTAGTGACAGAATTAGACTTGGAAATACACAGTAGCGGGTGTGTGTGAAGTTATTCTGAATGACCCAATGTGCACCTTGAATATTATATACCCTTTTAGGGATAGATTTCAAATAGCTCTGATATAGCAGAAACCACTAAATTATGAAATTGCTAAATTGGGAATTGTACTTCAACCCAGAACAAAAAATGTGCTTTGACGGACACTAAATAATCTTTCCCAGCTACAACAGGACAGCGGTAACGAGAGATTTAGCAGGATATAAATTTGAGGCCTAGTATTTAGGCGCTGGGTGACAGGTATGGGTTTAGTGACAGAATTAGACTTGAAATACACAGTAGCGGGTGTGTGTGAAGTTATTCTGAATGACCCAATGTGCACCTTGAATATTATATACCCTTTTAGGGATAGATTTCAAATAGCTCTGATATAGCAGAAACCACTAAATTATGAAATTGCTAAATTGGGAATTGTATTTCAACCCAGAACAAAAAATGTGCTTTGACGGACACTAAATATCTTTCCCAGCAACAACAGTACAGCGGTAACGAGAGATTTAGCAGGATATAAATTTGAGGCCTAGTATTTAGGCGCTGGGTGACAGGTATGGGTTTAGTGACAGAATTAGACTTGGAAATACACAGTAGCGGGTGTGTGTGAAGTTATTCTGAATGACCCAATGTGCACCTTGAATATTATATACCCTTTTAGGGATAGATTTCAAATAGCTCTGATATAGCAGAAACCACTAAATTATGAAATTGCTAAATTGGGAATTGTATTTCAACCCAGAACAAAAAATGTGCTTTGACGGACACTAAATACTTTCCCAGCTACAACAGTACAGCGGTAACGAGAGATTTAGCAGGATATAAATTTGAGGCCTAGTATTTAGGCGCTGGGTGACAGGTATGGGTTTAGTGACAGAATTAGACTTGGAAATACACAGTAGCGGGTGTGTGTGAAGTTATTCTGAATGACCCAATGTGCACCTTGAATATTATATACCCTTTTAGGGATAGATTTCAAATAGCTCTGATATAGCAGAAACCACTAAATTATGAAATTGCTAAATTGGGAATTGTATTTCAACCCAGAACAAAAAATGTGCTTTGACGGACACTAAATATCTTTCCCAGCAACAACAGTACAGCGGTAACGAGAGATTTAGCAGGATATAAATTTGAGGCCTAGTATTTAGGCGCTGGGTGACAGGTATGGGTTTAGTGACAGAATTAGACTTGGAAATACACAGTAGCGGGTGTGTGTGAAGTTATTCTGAATGACCCAATGTGCACCTTGAATATTATATACCCTTTTAGGGATAGATTTCAAATAGCTCTGATATAGCAGAAACCACTAAATTATGAAATTGCTAAATTGGGAATTGTACTTTCAACCCAGAACAAAAAATGTGCTTTGACGGACACTAAATATCTTTCCCAGCAACAACAGTACAGCGGTAACGAGAGATTTAGCAGGATATAAATTTGAGGCCTAGTATTTAGGCGCTGGGTGACAGGTATGGGTTTAGTGACAGAATTAGACTTGGAAATACACAGTAGCGGGTGTGTGTGAAGTTATTCTGAATGACCCAATGTGCACCTTGAATATTATATACCCTTTTAGGGATAGATTTCAAATAGCTCTGATATAGCAGAAACCACTAAATTATGAAATTGCTAAATTGGGAATTGTACTTCAACCCAGAACAAAAAATGTGCTTTGACGGACACTAAATATCTTTCCCAGCAACAACAGTACAGCGGTAACGAGAGATTTAGCAGGATATAAATTTGAGGCCTAGTATTTAGGCGCTGGGTGACAGGTATGGGTTTAGTGACAGAATTAGACTTGGAAATACACAGTAGCGGGTGTGTGTGAAGTTATTCTGAATGACCCAATGTGCACCTTGAATATTATATACCCTTTTAGGGATAGATTTCAAATAGCTCTGATATAGCAGAAACCACTAAATTATGAAATTGCTAAATTGGGAATTGTACTTCAACCCAGAACAAAAAATGTGCTTTGACGGACACTAAATAATCTTTCCCAGCTACAACAGGACAGCGGTAACGAGAGATTTAGCAGGATATAAATTTGAGGCCTAGTATTTAGGCGCTGGGTGACAGGTATGGGTTTAGTGACAGAATTAGACTGGAAAATACACAGTAGCGGGTGTGTGTGAAGTTATTCTGAATGACCCAATGTGCACCTTGAATATTATATACCCTTTTAGGGATAGATTTCAAATAGCTCTGATATAGCAGAAACCACTAAATTATGAAATTGCTAAATTGGGAATTGTATTTCAACCCAGAACAAAAAATGTGCTTTGACGGACACTAAATATCTTGCCCAGCAACAACAGTACAGCGGTAACGAGAGATTTAGCAGGATATAAATTTGAGGCCTAGTATTTAGGCGCTGGGTGACAGGTATGGGTTTAGTGACAGAATTAGACTTGGAAATACACAGTAGCGGGTGTGTGTGAAGTTATTCTGAATGACCCAATGTGCACCTTGAATATTATATACCCTTTTAGGGATAGATTTCAAATAGCTCTGATATAGCAGAAACCACTAAATTATGAAATTGCTAAATTGGGAATTGTACTTCAACCCAGAACAAAAAATGTGCTTTGACGGACACTAAATATCTTTCCAAGCAACAACAGTACAGCGGTAACGAGAGATTTAGCAGGATATAAATTTGAGGCCTAGTATTTAGGCGCTGGGTGACAGGTATGGGTTTAGTGACAGAATTAGACTTGGAAATACACAGTAGCGGGTGTGTGTGAAGTTATTCTGAATGACCCAATGTGCACCTTGAATATTATATACCCTTTTAGGGATAGATTTCAAATAGCTCTGATATAGCAGAAACCACTAAATTATGAAATTGCTAAATTGGGAATTGTATTTCAACCCAGAACAAAAAATGTGCTTTGACGGACACTAAATAATCTTTCCCAGCTACAACAGTACAGCGGTAACGAGAGATTTAGCAGGATATAAATTTGAGGCCTAGTATTTAGGCGCTGGGTGACAGGTATGGGTTTAGTGACAGAATTAGACTTGGAAATACACAGTAGCGGGTGTGTGTGAAGTTATTCTGAATGACCCTAATGTGCACCTTGAATATTATATACCCTTTTAGGGATAGATTTCAAATAGCTCTGATATAGCAGAAACCACTAAATTATGAAATTGCTAAATTGGGAATTGTATTTCAACCCAGAACAAAAAATGTGCTTTGACGGACACTAAATAATCTTTCCCAGCAACAACAGTACAGCGGTAACGAGAGATTTAGCAGGATATAAATTTGAGGCCTAGTATTTAGGCGCTGGGTGACAGGTATGGGTTTAGTGACAGAATTAGACTTGAAATACACAGTAGCGGGTGTGTGTGAAGTTATTCTGAATGACCCAATGTGCACCTTGAATATTATATACCCTTTTAGGGATAGATTTCAAA
This sequence comes from Bufo gargarizans, assembly GCF_014858855.1. Lineage (NCBI taxonomy): Eukaryota > Metazoa > Chordata > Amphibia > Anura > Bufonidae > Bufo > Bufo gargarizans. Next base: position 124,747,824 of record NC_058086.1, read on the forward strand.
TAGCTCTGATATAGCAGAAACCACTAAATTATGAAATTGCTAAATTGGGAATTGTACTTCAACCCAGAACAAAAAATGTGCTTTGACGGACACTAAATATCTTTCCCAGCAACAACAGTACAGCGGTAACGAGAGATTTAGCAGGATATAAATTTGAGGCCTAGTATTTAGGCGCTGGGTGACAGGTATGGGTTTAGTGACAGAATTAGACTTGGAAATACACAGTAGCGGGTGTGTGTGAAGTTATTCTGAATGACCCAATGTGCACCTTGAATATTATATACCCTTTTAGGGATAGATTTCAAATAGCTCTGATATAGCAGAAACCACTAAATTATGAAATTGCTAAATTGGGAATTGTACTTCAACCCAGAACAAAAAATGTGCTTTGACGGACACTAAATAACTTTCCCAGCTACAACAGGACAGCGGTAACGAGAGATTTAGCAGGATATAAATTTGAGGCCTAGTATTTAGGCGCTGGGTGACAGGTATGGGTTTAGTGACAGAATTAGACTTGAAAATACACAGTAGCGGGTGTGTGTGAAGTTATTCTGAATGACCCAATGTGCACCTTGAATATTATATACCCTTTTAGGGATAGATTTCAAATAGCTCTGATATAGCAGAAACCACTAAATTATGAAATTGCTAAATTGGGAATTGTACTTTCAACCCAGAACAAAAAATGTGCTTTGACGGACACTAAATATCTTTCCCAGCAACAACAGTACAGCGGTAACGAGAGATTTAGCAGGATATAAATTTGAGGCCTAGTATTTAGGCGCTGGGTGACAGGTATGGGTTTAGTGACAGAATTAGACTTGGAAATACACAGTAGCGGGTGTGTGTGAAGTTATTCTGAATGACCCTAATGTGCACCTTGAATATTATATACCCTTTTAGGGATAGATTTCAAATAGCTCTGATATAGCAGAAACCACTAAATTATGAAATTGCTAAATTGGGAATTGTATTTCAACCCAGAACAAAAAATGTGCTTTGACGGACACTAAATATCTTTCCCAGCAACAACAGTACAGCGGTAACGAGAGATTTAGCAGGATATAAATTTGAGGCCTAGTATTTAGGCGCTGGGTGACAGGTATGGGTTTAGTGACAGAATTAGACTTGGAAATACACAGTAGCGGGTGTGTGTGAAGTTATTCTGAATGACCCAATGTGCACCTTGAATATTATATACCCTTTTAGGGATAGATTTCAAATAGCTCTGATATAGCAGAAACCACTAAATTATGAAATTGCTAAATTGGGAATTGTACTTCAACCCAGAACAAAAATGTGCTTTGACGGACACTAAATATCTTTCCCAGCAACAACAGTACAGCGGTAACGAGAGATTTAGCAGGATATAAATTTGAGGCCTAGTATTTAGGCGCTGGGTGACAGGTATGGGTTTAGTGACAGAATTAGACTTGGAAATACACAGTAGCGGGTGTGTGTGAAGTTATTCTGAATGACCCTATGTGCACCTTGAATATTATATACCCTTTTAGGGATAGATTTCAAATAGCTCTGATATAGCAGAAACCACTAAATTATGAAATTGCTAAATTGGGAATTGTATTTCAACCCAGAACAAAAAATGTGCTTTGACGGACACTAAATAATCTTTCCCAGCACAACAGTACAGCGGTAACGAGAGATTTAGCAGGATATAAATTTGAGGCCTAGTATTTAGGCGCTGGGTGACAGGTATGGGTTTAGTGACAGAATTAGACTTGGAAATACACAGTAGCGGGTGTGTGTGAAGTTATTCTGAATGACCCAATGTGCACCTTGAATATTATATACCCTTTTAGGGATAGATTTCAAATAGCTCTGATATAGCAGAAACCACTAAATTATGAAATTGCTAAATTGGGAATTGTACTTCAACCCAGAACAAAAAATGTGCTTTGACGGACACTAAATATCTTTCCCAGCTACAACAGTACAGCGGTAACGAGAGATTTAGCAGGATATAAATTTGAGGCCTAGTATTTAGGCGCTGGGTGACAGGTATGGGTTTAGTGACAGAATTAGACTTGGAAATACACAGTAGCGGGTGTGTGTGAAGTTATTCTGAATGACCCAATGTGCACCTTGAATATTATATACCCTTTTAGGGATAGATTTCAAATAGCTCTGATATAGCAGAAACCACTAAATTATGAAATTGCTAAATTGGGAATTGTACTTCAACCCAGAACAAAAAATGTGCTTTGACGGACACTAAATATCTTTCCCAGCAACAACAGTACAGCGGTAACGAGAGATTTAGCAGGATATAAATTTGAGGCCTAGTATTTAGGCGCTGGGTGACAGGTATGGGTTTAGTGACAGAATTAGACTTGGAAATACACAGTAGCGGGTGTGTGTGAAGTTATTCTGAATGACCCTATGTGCACCTTGAATATTATATACCCTTTTAGGGATAGATTTCAAATAGCTCTGATATAGCAGAACCACTAAATTATGAAATTGCTAAATTGGGAATTGTATTTCAACCCAGAACAAAAAATGTGCTTTGACGGACACTAAATAACTTTCCCAGCTACAACAGGACAGCGGTAACGAGAGATTTAGCAGGATATAAATTTGAGGCCTAGTATTTAGGCGCTGGGTGACAGGTATGGGTTTAGTGACAGAATTAGACTTGGAAATACACAGTAGCGGGTGTGTGTGAAGTTATTCTGAATGACCCAATGTGCACCTTGAATATTATATACCCTTTTAGGGATAGATTTCAAATAGCTCTGATATAGCAGAAACCACTAAATTATGAAATTGCTAAATTGGGAATTGTACTTCAACCCAGAACAAAAAATGTGCTTTGACGGACACTAAATAACTTTCCCAGCTACAACAGGACAGCGGTAACGAGAGATTTAGCAGGATATAAATTTGAGGCCTAGTATTTAGGCGCTGGGTGACAGGTATGGGTTTAGTGACAGAATTAGACTTGAAAATACACAGTAGCGGGTGTGTGTGAAGTTATTCTGAATGACCCAATGTGCACCTTGAATATTATATACCCTTTTAGGGATAGATTTCAAATAGCTCTGATATAGCAGAAACCACTAAATTATGAAATTGCTAAATTGGGAATTGTACTTCAACCCAGAACAAAAAATGTGCTTTGACGGACACTAAATAACTTTCCCAGCTACAACAGGACAGCGGTAACGAGAGATTTAGCAGGATATAAATTTGAGGCCTAGTATTTAGGCGCTGGGTGACAGGTATGGGTTTAGTGACAGAATTAGACTTGAAAATACACAGTAGCGGGTGTGTGTGAAGTTATTCTGAATGACCCAATGTGCACCTTGAATATTATATACCCTTTTAGGGATAGATTTCAAATAGCTCTGATATAGCAGAAACCACTAAATTATGAAATTGCTAAATTGGGAATTGTACTTCAACCCAGAACAAAAAATGTGCTTTGACGGACACTAAATAACTTTCCCAGCTACAACAGGACAGCGGTAACGAGAGATTTAGCGGGATATAAATTTGAGGCCTAGTATTTAGGCGCTGGGTGACCGGTATGGATTTAGTGACAGAATTAGACTGGGATATGGCCAAAAAATAACCACACTATTGCTGGTTAAATGCACTTGGTGACGGGCGCAGCTTGCCCCTGATGTAGTATATGGCCAAAAAATGAACAGACTATTGCTGGTTAAATGCACTTGGTGTCACAGCTTGACCAACCACACTACTGAGGGTTAAATGCACTTGGTGACGGGCGCAGCTTGCCCCTGATGTAGTATATGGCCAAAAAATAAACAGACTATTGCTGGTTAAATGCACTTGGTGTGACAGCTTCACCCTGATGTAGGCTTTAGCCAGAAAACAACCACACCATTGAGGGTTAAATGCACTTGGTGACAGGCGCAGCTTGCCCCTGATTTTGTATATGGCCAAAAAATGAACAGACTATTGCTGGTTAAATGCACTTGGTGTGACAGCTTCACCCTGATGTAGGCTTTAGCCAAAAAACAACCACACCATTGAGGGTTAAATGCACTTGGTGACAGGCGCAGCTTGCCCCTGATTTTGTATATGGCCAAAAAATGAACAGACTATTGCTGGTTAAATGCACTTGGTGTGACAGCTTCATCCCTGATGTAGGCTTTAGCCAAAAAACAACCACACCATTGAGGGTTAAATGCACTTGGTGACAGGCGCAGCTTGCCCCTGATTTTGTATATGGCCAAAAAATGAACAGACTATTGCTGGTTAAATGCACTTGGTGTGACAGCTTCACCCTGATGTAGGCTTTAGCCAAAAAACAACCACACCATTGAGGGTTAAATGCACTTGGTGACAGGCGCAGCTTGCCCCTGATTTTGTATATGGCCAAAAAATGAACAGACTATTGCTGGTTAAATGCACTTGGTGTGACAGCTTCACCCTGATGTAGGCTTTAGCCAAAAAACAACCACACCATTGAGGGTTAAATGCACTTGGTCGCAGCTTGTGCTGGCGCACCACAAGACACAAAATGGCCGCCGATCACCCCAGAAAAATGTGACTGACAAACGGTCTGGGCAGCCTAAAAACAGTGAGCAATTGAGGATCAGCAGCTCAATGATCCACAGCTGCAGATCGATCAGTTAATCAAGTCCTTTGGAGGAGTTAATCTGCCTAATCTCGCCCTACTGTCGCAGCCGCAACCTCTCCCTACGCTAATCAGAGCAGAGTGACGGGCGGCGCTATGTGACTCCAGCTTAAATAGAGGCTGGGTCACATGGTGCTCTGGCCAATCACAGCCATGCCAATAGTAGGCATGGCTGTGATGGCCTCTTGGGGCAAGTAGTATGACGCTTGTTGATTGGCTGCTTTGCAGCCTTTCAAAAAGCGCCAAGAAAGCGTCACAAAAGCGCCAAGAAAGCGACGAACACCGAACCCGAACCCGGACTTTTACGAAAATGTCCGGGTTCGGGTCCGTGTCACGGACACCCCAAAATTCGGTACGAACCCGAACTATACAGTTCGAGTTCGCTCATCCCTAGTTGTAAGTTTATTAGATCTGTTTTTTTCTGCTTGGATTTTGTCTTTTTTCATGCTCTGCTTTAAATGCGTTTATCAAGTGTCGCTTTAAAATTGTCACAATTACACGCTTTGAGACACTGAGAGACAACGGATAACGGAAGCGTCACTTCATGGGAGAAACTTCTTTTTACATGTTTATTGTATCCATATATTCTCTATCATGGCGAGCTCGCCTTGTATTTAGATGGTATTAACCTGCATTCATGTAGTAGAATATTCGGCCGCAATCTACCGGGCAGTTCTCGGGTTCTGTCTCACTTCCACCCGTCCTGTGACAACCTCCAGGTGTTTCAGTCAGTGGCCTGAAGCTTCCAGCACAATCTATTATATATTTATATACTCAAAATAAAGTAGTGATTACTCACAGTATATGCTCCATTTCTCAAGTATTACACAAAATTTTGGCTGGAGATGCGATTTTGTAGCAGATGCGATTATTAGCGACAAAAAAGTTCGCAACAAAAAATTCGCGGCCGATTTTGCGATTATTTTTGCGAATATTCGCAGGGCGAAAAATCGCTGCCGGACTTGTAAACCAGCTTTCTTTTGGGCGAATGTCTATCGGTGCTCCGGTAGTAACGGATGCAGGTCAGATGTTATCTTTATAGGCGGAGGGGACTGCGGGAGGTAGTGTTGGTATGTTTGTGTCCTTGGGTCTCCAAGACTTACCCCAACCACCGCGTGCACCAGGGAACCGCTGCTATTAGCTTCCGATCGGTCCGCAGGCAATTCTGATCCAATTTGGGTCTAGGTGATGATTGCAAGACGTGTCAGACTTTCCAGCAGGCTTAGATGTAGTGGAAGTCCTGGTCGTTTCTTTAGCTGGCTGGATCTGAGGCAGCTTCACCTGAAAATTTAGCTCCCGGCTTTTGATTGCACAGTAGGCCGCAAATATAAAAGTCCGTTTAGAGCCTTAATTTTGGTACCGGAGTGATCCGGACCGTGTGCTGAGCACAAAGAAGTGGTTTTCGTGGATTTACCACCAGAAATATTGCCGATGCAGAGCTTTAAAGATGTTATAGAGCAGAGCTCTGCAGCAGTGTGACTTGCTCCTTCAGTGGCTAGCTCCGCCCCCCTAAATACTGCAATAATATTCTGGGTAAAAAACAAAACCAAAAAAAATACAAAAAAAAAACATTTTTGGGGGCCTATGCTGCATTTATTAGTGTGAAAAACAAGCTTGAAATAGTGCAATAACATTCTTGGTTTAAAAAAGCACCTATTTGGGCCAAATACTAAATTTGCAGCCTTTGCTGCATCTGTCAGTGTGAAATACACACGTTAGATACTGCTGTTACATTCTGATATAAAAAAAATAAAAAATACTCCCATTTTGGGCAAGATCCTATACCGTTGCAAGAAAAAGTATGTCAACCCTTTAGCATGATATGGATTTCTGCACAAATTGGTCATAAAATGTGATCTGATATCCATCTAAGTCACAACAATAGCTGGTGACTCCCTCCAGGATCCTGCCGAAACAGGCCCCAAAGCGACGGTCAGTGGATTCCTCCGCAGCAAAGATGGTGTCTAAGACCCCCAAGAATAAAATAGATAAGTTCCTGAAATCACCCTTCCCAAATGAAAAGAATACAGCTAAAACAAAATTGACTGCGAACTTAAAGAAACCTGCGAAAATTCCCCAAACTGATGAACTATCCGATGACGGATCAGTAGAGGCGAGGAGAGGAAAGTCTCTCTGCACAAATGCAAGCTGCACAAATGCGAACTGAATATGATCCTTCAGTTTTGAATAAAATCTTGTGCGCCGTGGAAAATAACGGCACTTTAGTGCAAGGGATGGCTACCCAGCTGGGTTCAGTGCAGAGTGATATTGCCTTAATAAGAGAAGACCTTGTAAATATCCGGGAGCGAGTCTATAATGTTGAAAAAATAGTTGACTCTTTGCAAACCGATGTGGAAACGCTAAAATCCAAAACCGTGCTCCTGGCCTCAGAAAATCAATCATTACAAAATAAGCTGGAGGATCTGGAAAACAGGGCAAGGCGAAATAATGTCCGTATAATTGGCTTTCCAGAAGGAGTCGAAGGCCGACAGCTAGAGGAACAACTTAAAGATGTGGTTTTGAACAATCTTGGTAGTGATTACTTTTCCTCAATGTTTCAAATAGAAAGAGCCCATCGAATACCAGGGGGGAAACCTATTCCAGGGAGGCCGCCGCGAGCAATTATAATGAAATTATTATTGTCTGCTGATAGAGATATGACATTGAAAAGAGCAAGAGAATGCACACCTATTGAATATCAGGGCACTAAATTGCTCTTTTTTCCAGACTTTGCTCGGCAGACCCAGGAAAAAAGAAGAAATTTTATAGAGATTAAAAAACGTTTGGCGTCTAAGGACATTAAATATTCTCTACAGTATCCAGTGAAACTAAGAGTGATTCATAAGGGAATTGTCCAATTCTTTGAAAAACCACAACGATGGAGCAAATGGGCATATGAAACTGCGCAATATCATTATGGGGGGGGGGGGGTTAGGATAAGGGAGAATGGCCGGAGGTTTAGAGGTTCGCTGACTAGATCGGGCGGATCAATGGAGAGGGGAGAGGGGAGGGGGGAACCCACCTTGCAGGTTTGGGGTTGTGTGTTTTTTTTTGTTTGTTTTTTCTCTTTTGTTTTTGTGTCTTTTTCTTGCTACAGTGAAGGATGCCCACTAGAATTGTAACTTGGAATATCAGAGGGCTTGGGGAAAGGGTCAAAAGACAAGCTATTATGGATGCACTTAAAAGATATCTTCCAGCAATTATCTGCATGGTAGAAACTCATCTTACTAAAGAAACCGTGTCGCGCTTGACAACGGGATGGTATTCTCAATCTTATCACTCTACTTTTAGTAGCTCTTCTAGGGGCGTCTCAGTTCTGATTCATAATTCTGTGGACTTTACCCTTATAGAATCCTATATAGATGACCAGGGTAGATTTATCTTTTTGCATGGTAAGCTGCATGGCTATAGTTATATCCTTGCTTTCTTTTATATACCTCCGCCTTTCTCAATGTATCCACTGATCCAGCTAACACTCTTTTTTTGAAGGGAGATCAGAATGCCGGCTAGTTCTGATGGGGGACTTTAATGCAGTAATGGACCCCAATAAAGATAGATTAACAGTAGATGCCGAACGCGTGAGGAATTTATGTACTTCCCCGTTGCCACAATTCTGCCTGGAGGTTGGACTGGTGGATATATGGGAATATCTTGGCGGAGGTAAGCGAGTATATTCTTGTGTTAGCAGGGGCGGTAGAGCAATGTCTAGAATTGATTTAGCATTTACTAATGAGAGTAATCTGAGCAACATCCGTAAGATACGATATGGGGTAAGAACAATTTCGGACCACTCACCCGTACTGGTTGAGGTTTGCACTGGGAAGAACAAGGATAATAGGGGGCTAGGATTTAAGTTGAATCCATATTGGTTTACTATTATGGATAATCTTCAGTCCACTAAATCACTGATATCCTCCTTTTGGGAGGTGAATCGCCCCTCTGCCAACATCAATATAGTATGGGATGCCCTGAAAGCATATCTGAGGGGGGTCTTTATAAGCGAGATTGCTGCAGTAAAGAGAACATTTAAAAAAAAAGAGGAGGAACTGGCCAAGGCTGTTGCATGCACAACTGAGCGATTCACTAGTCAACCTACCGAGTATAACAGGGAAGAGATGCAGAAGGCCAGCTGCTCCTTGGATAAATATATAACAGAGAAAGCAAATCATAGAGTATTCTTCAAGGGCTTAAAATATTTTTCGGAGTCTGGACGCCCTGGTAGGTTGTTCGCTAGGATAATCACACAACAAGACAAGAAAAATCAATCTATTGTCTCGATTCGCAATATAGCGGGGGAAATTATAACAGATCCAGAAGGTATCAGAGACACCTTTCTACAATATTTTATTCAGATATACAGTCCCTCTTCTGGCCTGTCACCCGACCTGGCGACACGGTTCCTGGAGAGGATTTCACTCTCTACTTTAAACGAAGCCCAAATAGAATATCTGGAAGAGGAGTTATCTCTTTCGGAGCTCCAGGAGGCTTTGGGATCTGTCTCGGGGAATTCGTCGCCAGGGATGGACGGCCTTCCATATGAGGTTTACCGCAAGTACAGCAATGTGATTCTCCCTCAGCTGTTAGAGGACTTTTGCCAGGCAATACAGGCAGGAAGCTTACCATGCACTATGATGGAGGCTCTTATTGTTTTAATTCCTAAAAAGGACAAGGACCCGATAGAAATGAGCTCTTATAGACCAATCTTGCTACTAAACACAGACGCTAAGCTATTATCCAAAGTTTTGGCCAGGAGGCTTTCACGGGTCATATCCACTATTATCCACCCAGACCAAAATGGCTTTATGCCAAAAAGGGGTACCCATCATAATTTGCATAGGCTATTTATGAATATTCAGTCCCCGGGGTGCGGTGCCCGCTCCATCCTGTCGTTGGATGCCACCAAAGCCTTCGACAGGGTGGAGTGGACTTTTCTCTGGGAGGTGATGAAAAAAATGGGCTTTGGCCCTAGATTTATGGCGATGGTTCAGTTATTATATAGCTCCCCAGCTGCTAGGATCAGGATTAAAGATACGATCACAGAGAGCTTCACCCTAGGAAGAGGCACCCGCCAAGGCTGTCCTCTCTCCCCTCTTTTGTTCAATATTTATATTGAACCCTTAGCAGCCAGTATAAGGCAGGATCTGCAGGTGGCCGGCTTTGGTATAATGGGGAAGCATGACCGTGTATCTCTTTACGCAGATGACATCTTGGTTTTTCTTCATCAAACAGAAACCACTCTCCCTCGCATAATGGATTTGGTTGTTTTTTTTTCTGCTCCGTCTGGCCCGGAGATCAATTGGGAGAAGACTGTTCTCCTCCCTATAGACGAGCTGCGAGGCGATTGGGATAACCAGTTAACAGTCTCTGAATCAAGTTTCTGCCAAACCTCAGGAATATCTACAACTTAACTTGATTCCCCTGCTGATAAAGCTGAGGGCTAAAATCAAGATATGGCAAAAAATTCTGCATACAAGAGCTGATAGAATTTCTTTAATAAAAATGGTAGTACTGCCCCAGGTTCTTTATGTCCTGCGCAACTCGCCTGTATGGATTGCAGATAAGTATTTTAGACTGATAGAGCGGATGCTTAACAACCTACTATGGGGGAGGAAGCGTGTTAGATTGAAGGCGCTTTATTTCTCCATGCCTTATAACCAGGGAGGCCTTAACCTCCCCTATTTTAGGGGTTATTTTATGGCCTCTCAACTTTGCCTTTTTAATGACTGGGAAAATAGCCGTTTTTGCAATAAAGTGGTGAAAGACTCAGGTTTTATGGATTTCTTTACTGTATTGGAGTCCGACTACCTATCAAATATACAGACCGGGTATACACTTTTCTGCAGAATGGCTATAAAGACCTGGCGGGTTATTAGGAGCTGGTGTGGAGTTAAGGCATCACTTATTTGCACCCCATTGTGGCATAATCCAAAGCTTTTGAATTTAAGGGACTTGAATTGCTGCCAGTATTGGAGGACTAAGAATGTTGAGTACTTACATCAGGTGGTTAGTGGTGGACAAATTCTGTCCTCGATGGAATTAGGGCAAAGGGCAAATTTGGGTGAGATGGCCTGGTACGCATATTTCCAATTGAGGTCTGCACTTTCTAGCACTCTGAATAGTCACCTTTTTCTTATAGATACTCCTGAATTCTTACACGATTTAATTACTAAGAAAGCTGCCACGAAAATTAAAATATCACATTGTTATAGACACTTAATGAAACATTTTTTTTTGGGTCTTCTTTCTCCAGGACAGAAGTCCTGGTCTTCGTTACTTTTAGAGGTGGGTCCTCCAGATTGGGAGAACATAGGGGAAAGTTTAAAATATGTTTCACATAATTTTAATCACACTGTTGTACAATTTAACATTTTGCACAAAATATATGTGACACCTATGTGGTTATATAGAAGAGGACTTAGAGCCTCCTCCAATTGTCCACGTTGTGGCGACTCCGAGGCAGACCACTTACACCTGTTTTGGAACTGCCCAATGGTGGGTAGCTACTGGAGATCGGTCCAGACCACCTTGGCTCGTAAACTTAACATTGTTGTTCCTCTGTCTCCCAGGATATGGGTCTTGGGAGACTTATCGGAGGTTAATTATCAGCCCATAAAATGTAAATTATTGATTAAGGTTATGTTCTTGGCCAGGCTTCTTGTCTCCAGACTATGGTTTAGCTCCTCCGCTCCAGATTGCAGTAATTGGTTGGCCTTGGTCAAGAAAGTGAAAAGCTATGAGAGGATTCTGTATAAACAAAGAGGATCCTATTTAAAATGGGGTAAACTGTGGGAAGACTGGGACATGGTTTAATTAATTTGGAATTTTTCTTTTTAATATATATATATATATATATATATATATATATATACTTTTTTATTTTATTTTTATTTTATTTTTCCTGCAAGGTTGGGAGGGGGGGATAGGTGGGGTGGGGTGGGTCGGGGACGATCTTAGACTTTATAATATTATAAATGTTATGTGGATATGTATTTTTGCATTATAAATAAAATATATTAAAAAAAAAAGTCACAACAATAGACACAACAATGTGAACCCTTTGGAATGATATGGATTTCTGCACAAATTGGTCATAAAATGTGATCTGATCTTCATCTAAGTCACAACAATAGACAATCACAATCTGCTTAAACTAATAACACACAAATAATTAAATGTTACCATGTTTTAATGAACACCATGTAAACATTCACATTGCAGGTGGAAAAAGTATGTGAACCCCTAGATTAATGACATCTCCAAGAGCTAATTGTAGTGAGGTGTCAGCCAACTGGAGTCCAATCAATGAGATGAGATTGGAGGTGTTGGTTACAGCTCCCCTGCCCTATAAAAAACACACACCAGTTCTGGGTTTGCTTTTCACAAAAAGCATTGCCTGATGTGAATGATGCCTTGCACAGAAGAGCTCTCAGAAGACCTACGATTAAGAATTGTTGACTTGCATAAAGCTGGAAAGGGTTATAAAAGTATCTCTAAAAGTCTTGCTTTTCATCAGTCTACGGTAAGACAAATTGTCTATAAATGGAGAAAGTTCAGCACTGCTGCTACTCTCCCTAGGAGTGGTCGTCCTGTAAAGATCTCTGCAAGAGCACAGCACAGACTGCTCAATGAGGTGAAGAAGAATCCTAGAGTGTTAGCTAAAAACTTACAAAAGTCTCTGGCATATGCTAACAACTCCGTTAGCGAATCTACGATACGTAAAACACTAAACAAGAATGGATTTCATGGGAGGATACCACAGAGGAAGCCACTGCTGTAAAAAAAAAAAAAAAAAACATTGCTGCACGTTTACAGTTTGCACAGGAGCACCTGGATGTTCAACAGCAGTACTGGCAAAATATTCTGTGGACAGATGAAACCAAAGTTGATTTGTTTGGAAGAAACACACAACACTATGTGTGGATAAAAAGAGGCACAGCACACCAACATCAAAACCTCATCCCAACTGTGAAGTATGGTGGTGGGGGCATCATGGTTTGGGGCTGCTTTGCTGCATCAGGGCCTGGGCGGATTGCTATCATCGAAGGAAAAATTAATTCCCAAGTTTATCAAGACATTTTGCTAAACTAAATGCCATCTGTCCACCAGCTGAAGCTCAACAGAAGATGGGTGTTGCAACAGCACAACGACCCAAAGCATAGAAGTAAATCAACAGCAGAATGGCTTAAACAGAAGAAAATACGCCTTCTGGAGTGGCCCAGTCAGAGTCCTGACCTCAACCTGATTAATATGCTGTGGCGATTCGCACCAGACATCCCAAGAATATTGCTGAACTGAAACAGTTCTGTAAAAAGGAATGGTCAAGAATTACTCCTGACCGATGTGCACGTCTGATCTCCAACTACAGGAAATGTTTGGTTGAAGTTATTGCTGCCAAAGGAGGTTCAACCAGTCATTAAATCCAAGGGTTCACATACTTTTTCCACCTGCACTGTGAATGTTTACATGTGTTCAATAAAAACATGGTAACATTTAATTCTTCTTGTGTTATTAGTTTAAGCAGACTGTGTGTCTATTGTTGTGACTTAGATGAAGATCAGATCACATTTTATGACCAATTTGTGCAGAAATCCATATCATTCCAAAGGGTTCACATACTTTTTCTTGCAACTGTATTTACGGAGAATGAGGAGAGCGTTAAATAAGGGACGTGGCCCTGGTTGTGGTGCTGCTGGTGCAGCTCCTGCTGCAGGGAGAGAACGTGGTTGATCTGTGCCAGATACACGAACAAGTGAAACACCTTCCTCAGGTGCTAGTGGGCGACAAAACCTTCAGCGTTATTTGGTCGGACCTAATGGGGCTCTACGAATGGCGAGGCCAGAACAAGTACAGGCGATAGTAGAATGGGTTGCTGACTAGAGATGGCCATGTGGTTCGCCCGGCAGTTGTTTCGCGGCAAACTTTGTGTGTTCGCGATTTGCCGAATATATGGAGAAATTCGGGTCCACCGTATTCTTTTACATTATGAAAAACTTTGACCCATGACACATCCATCAGGTGGTACAGGACAGCCAATTGAGACATTTCAGCACATGGACATACCCCCTACCTTATAAATAAACCTGATCTGGCCACCATTTTACATTTAGTGTTTTGCCAGTAAAGGGAGAGGTTGCTGTGTGGAGCAGGGACAGGCTTTTAGGGACACCAAACGCTAGTTAATAGGGCCACAAAAGTCATTTTAAGGACTAGTATAGGTGTTCTATATATATATGTGTGATACACAGAGGGGTGCGATATACTTATACTTTTATGATGAGTCAAAAACACATAGAGCTATATAGTGATCACCTGGAAGTCAGCGGCCTAGGGGCTTGGGGCTTACTAAGGCCATTTTTATATAGGGTAAGGTTCCGGGCGGGGTCGCTCTTATCAGGGCGGGTGGTCTGTGGTTAGGCTATCAGGGCCAGAATAGCACCCCCCTGTAGGGCAATATCAGGGACAGTTCTTTGCCCACCCTGTCCTTCAATACCACATCATCATCTAGCCCAGGGATAGATGGTTTTTGCTTTCCCTCCGGGATTCATGGATGGGGGCTGGAACCCCTCGGATTCTGGTAAGACATATGGTTTCTGATTTGGTGCCGCCAAGCACCTGATTTAGTGCCGCTGAGCACTTGTTATTGCCTACCACAGCTATGCTTTTTGCTTAAAGGGTTCTGCACTTTGTTTTAACTGATGATCTATCCTCTGGATAGATCATCAGCATCTGATCAGCATCTGAACACCCGGGACCCCCGCCGATCAGCTGTTTGAGAAAGCAGCAGCGCTTCAGCAGCGCCATGGCCTTCTCGCTGTTTACCGCTGGTCCAGTGACGTCACGACCAGTATCAACCAGCATTGGGCAGGGCTAAGCTCTATTCACTTAAATGGAGCTTAGCCCCGCCCACGCTAGTTAAAACTAGTTGTGAAATCACTGGGCCAGTGGTAAACAGTGATTGGGCCGCGCCGCTGCTGGAGCGCTCTTGCCTTCTCAAACAGCTGATCGGCGGGGGTCCTGGGTGTCGGACCCCCGCCAATCAGATGCTGATGATCTATCCAGAGGATAGATCATCAGTTAAAACAAAGTGCAGAACCCCTTTAACTTTAATTATTATAATTTTTTTCATTTTGAGGGATATCTTTTCCAATTTTGCTGAACGGGTGCATACCCATTCATGTTCGATGGGGCCGGAATGTGCTGTCCGCAACCACATTTGCGGATCCGCACTTCCGCATCTGTGCTTCCGTTTCCGCAAAAAAATAGAACATGTCCTATTCTTGTCCGCAATTGCAGACAAGATTAGGCATTTTCTATTATAGTGCCGGCGATGTGCCGGTCCACAAATTGCAGAATGCACATTGCCGGTGTCCATGTTTTTCAGATCCGCAAAACACTTACGGATGTGTGAATGGACCATCATAGTAAAATTATTACGTGTTACGTTTTAACTTAATGTATATTCTAATGGATTGCCTTCCTTGTACAATGTTATAATATAATTTCTATGTTAGAAAGTATATTATAGTGCATTTGTATTGTGCGGCAGTTGTGTGCGGTTCTGCTGTGATACTGCAGGTATATATAGGGACAAGCGTTATTGGAACAAATAATTTCTACTGGTGTGATATACCAGTCCCCCCCAAAAACGGATTGAAGCGGGGTGTTATATACCAATATACTTTCTATATAGTGCATTTGGGTACTGTATAGTGCATTTGTGCATGCGCTTACCCGAAAATTATATTGCCGATATTTTGCATTGAAAAAAATAATAAATGGAGATTGCAAATTCAAATAATACATCTGGTATGTCACTGTCCATGTTTGTTGTGGGACTTTTTATTCACTTCTAGTAATTATTTATTGGCTGCAAATATGAACTGAAGGTTTTTCAGGTTTGCCTGCCATTAAAATGAATGAGACCCACCACGAACTTGCGGTTCGCGAAAATTTGATTGCGTTCACAAACGGTCCCAGCAGATGTTCGTCCATCACTATTGCTGAAGGTACCTCCAGTTCCTTCACATTGTCTCCCACCCAGTCTCCTGCTGAAAGATCAGAGTTAGCACCTGCAGCCGATGTCCATCATTCTTTCACCTCACCCCCTTGCAAATCAGCCAAGCAGTCTGAGCCCCAAATCATGCAGCAGTCTCTTCTGCTTTTTGATGACTCTACTAGCAGGGTTTCCCAGGGCCATCCACCTATCCCTGCCCCAGAAGTGGAAGAGATTGTGTGCACTGATGCCCAACCACTTATGTTTCAAGATGAATACATGGGAGAACTACCGCAGCACGTCTTGGATGATGACAAAACACAGGTGCCAACTGCTATGGCTTTCTGCAGTGTGCAAAACCACAAAGAGGGCAGGGGTGAAGACTGGGTGGAAGATGATGTGGAGGACGATAAGGACCTCAACCCCACATGGAATCATGGTCATGAGAGTGACCTGTGTAGTTCGGAGGAAGAGGTGGTGGTCACACAGAGCCACCAGCTCAGCAGAAGAGGGAGCAGGGTGCAAAAGTAGAGCGGCCGTCCCCTAGACAGTACGCCTGCTACTGCCCAACACAACAAGGGACCGAGCACACGAAAGCAAGCTCTAAGGAGTTTCCTGGCGTGTCAGTTTTTCAGACAATGTACTGCCGATAATACACAAGTGGTTTGTACGCTGTGCAATCAGAGTGAAGCGAGGCATAAACGTTCTCAACTAGAGTTGAGCGGACACCTGGATGTTCGGCAAGTTCGGCTGAACTTGAAAATAAAGTTTGGGTTCGGGACCCGAACTTGACCCCGAACCCGATCCCCATTGAATTCAATGGGGACTCAAACTTTTGGGCACTAAAATGGCTCTAAAATAGTCCTGGAAAGGGCTAGAGGGCTGAAAAAGGCATCAAAATGTGTTTAAGAGCATGGCAACTGTTCTGCAAACAAATGTGGATAGGGAAATGACTTAAAATAACATAAAATACTGAGAAATTATAATTAACAATCTGGATCTAGGAGTAGGAGGTTGAAGAGGAGGTAGATAGGTGCTGTGGCGGTGTAGGTTGACGTGGCGGTGTAGGTGGAAGCATCGGTCAAGGAGGAATAGGTAGCCAACACTGATTTGTGCTATTTCTTTTTTTTAATTGGGGTATCCCCCGAAATATTGGGGCACATAACAAAATAAAACTGAATATGTGCACTTGAGTACAAGAATGGATGGCTGAGGCTGGTATAAATGTCTATTCTGAACAAGGTACGGTCAAGTCCTGTGGGATCCATGCCTGACTCATTATAATAAACGTAAGCTTGTCCACATTGCCTGTGGCCTGTGATAATGCTCTCTGCCGTGCTAAACACACGTTCACACTATACACTGGCTGCAGGGCAGGTCAGCACCTCCAAGGCTGACAAAGCTTTTCCACATTTTGGCCATGCTAATCCTGCGTACTCAGGTTCTGGCGGTGCCCCAGCTGCGTTGGCGACCTCTTCCTCCTCCTCTGCCTTCGTCTTGTGCTTCCACTATGCCCCCGCTGTCAGGTGGGAATGCCATCAGTAGCATGCGCTTGTAGTCGCGCATCTTTCGCTCAGTAACAGATGTTTTCACTAAATTTAGTTCCTGTCAGCAATGCAGAGCAGGGGTTCATTCACGGCAAAAGGGGGTTCAGGTCACCCAGCAATAGAACGGAGGATTTTGAGAGAACGAGGCCCATGTCACCCAGGCACAGCAGGGGTTCATTCATGGCAAAAGGGGGTTCATGTCACCCTGCAATAGAACAGACAATTTTGAAAGATTTAGGCGCCTGTCACCCAGGCACAGTAGGGGTTCATTCACGGCAAAAGGGGGTTCATGTCACCCAGCAATAGAATAGAGGATTTTGAGAGAACGAGGCCCCTGTCACCCAGGCACAGCAGGGGTTCATTCACGGCAAAAGTTAGTTCATGTCACCCAGCAATAGAACAGATGATCTTAAGAGATTTAGGCCCTTGTCACCCAGGCACAGCAGGGGTTCATTCACGGCAAAAGGGGGTTCTTGTCACCCAGCAATAGAACAGAGGATTTTGAGAGATTTAGGCCCCTGTCACCCAGGTACAGCAGGGGTTCATTCACAGCAAAAGGGGGTATCTTATCACCCAGCAATAAAACAGAGGATTTTGAGAGATTTAGGCCTCTGTCACCCAGGCACAGCAGGGGTTCATTCACGGCAAATGGGGGTTCATGTCACCCAGGAATAGAACAGAGGATTTTGAGAGATTTAGGCCCCTGTCATGCAGGCACAGCAGGGGTTTGTATATGCCAAAAATGGTAAAATGTCAGCAAACAATTAAAAATAAGATTTTTTTTTTCAATTTAAGGTTCTAAAATTGTCATGCTCTAATATAGTCCTTGAAAAGGCTAGAAGGCTGTAAAAGGCAGTAAAATGTGCTTAAGAGCATGGCAACTGCTCTGCAAACAAATGTGGATAGAGAAATAACTTAAAATAAAATAACTAAAACTTACAAATTATTAACCTGCTACTCAGAGAAGGAGGTGGATATAGAGTCGGAGGTTGAGGAGGCGGTGAATGTGGTGTTGTAGGTGGAGGCAGCAATGGAGGAGGAGGAGGTAGCCAACAATGTTTTTCTTATTTTTTGTTATTGGGCTAGGTAGCCCCCAAAATATTGAAACAAATAAAAAAAAAGAAAACAAAGAATCATTGCACTTGACTTGAGTACAAGAATGTATGTTTGATGGTGGTATAAATGTCTATTCTGCACAAGGTACAGACAAGTCTTGTGGGATCCAAGCCTGGTTCATTTTAATGAATGTGAGCTTGTCCACATTGGCTGTGGACAGGCGGCTGCGCTTGTCTGTGATGACGCCCCCTGCTGTGCTAAATACACGTTCTGATAATACACTGGCTGCAGGGCAGGCCAGCACCTCCAAGGCGTAAAGGGCAAGCTCAGGCCATGTGCCCAATTTGGAGACCCAGAAGTTGAAGGGGCAGACCCGTTATTCAGTACGTGTAGGCATGTGCACACATACTGCTCCACCATGTTGGGGAAATGCTGCCTCCTGCTAAGACGTTCCATATCAGCTGGTGGTGCTGGTTGTTGTGGCGTGCTGACAAAGCTTTTACACATTTCGGCCATGCTAACCCTGCCTTCTGAGGTTGGCGGTGCCCCAGCTGCATTGGCGACCTCTTCCTCGTCCTCCGACTTCGTCTTGTGCTTCCACTGTACCCCCGCTGTCAGGTGGGAATGCCACCAGCAGCACATCTACCAGCGTGCACTTGTACTCGCGCATCTTACGATCACGGTCCAGTGACGGAATTAAGAACGGTACGTTGTCCTTGTAACGGGGATCCAGCAGCATGGCCAACCAGTAATCAGCACAAGATAGAATGTGGGCAACTCGGCGGTCGTTGCGGAGACACTGCAGCATGTAATCGCTCATGTGTGCCAGGCTGCCCAGAGGCAGCGAAAAGCTGTCCTCTGTGGTAGGTGTATTGTCTGTGTCATCTGTATCCCCCCATCCATGCACCAGCGAAGGCCATGAGCTGGTCTGGGTGCCACCGTGCAGTGAACATGGTTCCTCCTCCTGCATCTCCTCATCCTCCAGAACTGTGCCCTGGCTGGACAATTGTGTACCTTGTGTTTGTAGGCCTGAATTAAAGAATTCTTTGCACAAAATGGCTATATTTCAAATGGCTGTATTTCAAATGCCTGAATCAAACCCCTGTATGCAGAGGGTGTATCTCACAGGGCCTGAACCATTGTAGGCCGCAATTAAATATTTCTTTGCCCAAAATGGCTGTATCTCAAATAGCTGTATTTCAATTGCCTGAATCAAACCCCTGTATGTAGAGGGTGTATCTCACAGGGCCTGAACCAGTGTAGGCCTAAATTAAATATTTATTTGACCAAAATGGCTGTATTTCAAATAGCTGCATTTTAAAGCCTGAGCCAAACCCCTGTATGTAGAGGGTGCATCTC
Source organism: Bufo gargarizans (assembly GCF_014858855.1). Classification (NCBI taxonomy): domain Eukaryota; kingdom Metazoa; phylum Chordata; class Amphibia; order Anura; family Bufonidae; genus Bufo; species Bufo gargarizans. Next base: position 124,767,409 of record NC_058086.1, read on the forward strand.
ACAGGTCCAGAACCAGTGTAGGCATCAGTTAAATATTTATTTGCACAAAATGGCTGCATTTCAAATGGCTGTATTTCAAATGCCTAAATCAAACCCCTGTATTTAGAGGGTGTATCTCACACAGTCTGAATCAGTATAGGCCTGAAATAAAGATTTATTTACACAAAATGGCTTCATTTCAAATGGCTGTATTTCAAATGCCTGAATCAAGCCCCTGTATGTAGAGGGTGTATCTCACAGGGCCATAACCAGTGTAGGCATCAGTTAAATATTTCCTTGCACAAAACGGCTGTATTTCAAATGCCTAAATCAAACCACTGTATTTAGAGGATGTATCTCACACGGTCTGAATCAGTATAGGCCTGAATTAAAGATTTCTTTTCACAAAATGGCTTTATTTTAAAAGCCTGAATCAAACCCCTGTATGTAGAGCGGGTATCTCACATGGCCTGAACAAGTGTATGTAGGCCTGAATTAAAGAATTCTTTGCACAAAATGGCTGTATTTTAAATGGCTGTATTTCAAATGCCCGAATCAAACCCCTGTATGTAGAGTGTTTATCTCACAGGGCCGGAACCAGTGTAGGCCTAAATTAAATATTTTTTTTGCACAAAATGGCTGTATTCTCTCCCTACACTTGTAACAGCAGAGTGACATGCAGCGCTACATGAATCAAGCTTATATAGAGTCTGGGTCACATGCTAATCTGGCCAATCACAGCCATGCCATGGCTTCTAAGGTCAGACAGCTAACCACTTGTTAATTGGCTGCTCTGCAGCCTTTCAAAAAGCACCAAGAAAGCGCCGAACACCAAACCCGAACTCAAACCTTTGCGGAAATGTTTGGGTACGGGTACGGGGTCCAAAACTCCTAAAGTTCGGTACGAACCCGAACTTTACAGTTTGGGTTCTCTCAACCCTAATCACGATGTGTTCGGCCTGAGCTCCCGAGCACCCAAGCACTACGGTGCTCAATCAACACTAGACACAACCGTTAGTTGGCATGGCCCAGGAGCAGACCCTGTGCCCTCACCTGTCCTGAACCTGCCTCTGTCCTTTTCTGTTCCCACAACCAGAGAAGTATTATATGTTGTTGGCTCAGCTGCACTATACAGTGAGGACGAGCTACTAAAAGACAGTCAGCAGCTAATGACCAAGATGTGGAGGAGACATCCGCCGCTTCCTCCACTAGGCAGGCAAGTAGTGATGAGGAAAGTGGAGTGGGAGCTAGTGTTGCGAGCGATCAGCCTCCTGACCCAGAGACTGTTGAGGAGGACATCAGTGATGTGCAGACAGTACTCGATGATGTAGCTGATCACACTTGGGAGCCGGGTGATGAAGACGATTCATCATCATCAGGAAAAGACGGTGGCAGCTTGCCCAGGAGCCAGCAAGTCACTAGCATGGCCGGTAGTCAACATGGTGGCAGCAGTGGGAGGTTGGGAGCCAAACGTGCCCAGGGTAGACCACCCACTACGCAGCAGCATGCCCGGGAAGTAGCAGTGCACGGTTCACAGAGGCAGCAGCAGTAGCAGTCGGTCAGTGAGTAGTGTTAGGGGTAAAATCAACTACTCAGCGGTGTGGCAGTTTTTGTTAAACCCCCGGAGGAGATCAAGATGGCCATATGTAGTCTTTTCAATGCAACATATTTCAAGTGCAACTCTTTAAGTGCACATACCAAATTATACCCGAATGTAATATTATGGATATGGAATCCACTTTGTCATCACTGCCTACTGACCATCACCCAATTCTCTCCTCTCTAGGTATGTCTGCACTGAAGCTAACTGCTGCACTCAGCTTTTCCACAGTCTGATATTATCCACACCTCTGATCTTTCCTTCTAATCCCTGGTATGTCTGCACTGAACTTTAATGTCTGCTGGATATATAGAGTATTTGTTTACATTGACTATTTCACCCTGTATCTGGTCCTCCCTTGATTAGGCCACATGTAGCCCCCTGCCCTCTTGGTCACACCTGAGTGAACACTGAGTGGCATAAATCTAAGTCCTTAGGTCTTTTCAGACCTTGATCTTTTCAATCCAACATCTTTCAAGTGTAACTCTTTAAGTGCACATACCGAATTATACCCGAATTAGACCACAGTTGTTTACAGAGATAGTTAATGCAAACAATGTTTACATTTTTCCTTTTACTCTTCCCACTTTTCCACAACCCCCTGAAATACACCCACATCCATTCACCCAGCAAGGAACTATTCATCTCTTCCTCCATCTTACCTTCTCATCTGACCACTTGCACAAACCTGTTTGGCAACGAATAACACTTCCTTCCCAAACACACACACATACCTCCTTCCCTCTCTTATTCTCATCTATTAACACTTTCTCTTCTTCTCCTTATTGCTGGTGATATCCAGGCCCCCCTTAGCAAATCCCCACTATCACTTTCCTGTCCCACTACAAATCTCCTTCTACAAATTTCTTCAACCCCTTAAACCTAATAACCATTCCTCTGACCCCTGCTCCTTTAGTTCCTCTTGCAGGAGCATTATAGAATGCACGCTCTGTCTGTAACAAACTGTCCTATATTCATGATCTTTTCATCTCTCAAAAACATTCCTTTCTGGCTCCCACAGAAACATGGCTGATACCCTCTGACACCTTCTCCACTGCTGCAATCTGAAATACTGCATTTTAACTCACCCACCCCGACTGCAAACATGGTGGAGGAGTTGGTCTTCTTCTATCAGACACCTGCTCCCTCCATTATGCTCACTTCATTTGAAGTACACTCTGTTTTCATCTATTCTCCCTCCGACCTTCAAGTAGCTGTCATTTACCACCCCCCAGGCCCAGCCACCATCTTTCTTGACCACTTTAACACCTGGCTACTACACTTTCTTTCTGCCGACATCCCCACTATCATCATGGGTGACTTCAACATGCCTATTGACACCTGCCATTCTGCCGCCTCTAAACTCCTATCACTCTCTTCCTCCTTCAGCCTATAACAGTGGTCTTCAACTCCCATCCACAGAGATGGTCTTCTGTACCCGTTTGTAACTCATCTTGTTTATGCTTAGTGCAATTGTCTGTATTATGTATGTATGTATACCCCTTTTCATATGTATGCGCTATGGAATGAATGGCGCTTTAATAATAAATAATAATGTAGAATATGTGGGGAGAAAGTGAAGCAAGACCAGGGTGCCAATGTTGGAACCACGGCCCTGCGTCAACATATGCAGCGTCGCCATATAGTGGCCTGGGACAACCGTGGCTCCGATGCGGTGGTCCAGCCTACTGCTGCAACCGCTGCATCACTCAGTGGCACGCACCCGCAGTCAAGGCTCCACCACCTCAGCCGAAGGGAGCTGTCTGTCCTTCCCATCATCTGCTGGTCCTGATGCTCCTGCTCCTCCTACTCCTTGTCAGTCATTTCGTCAGCAATCGATCACCAAAGCGATTACCAAGAGACAACAGTATGCGTGCACTCATCCAACGGCACAGAAGCTAAATGTGCTCCTGTCCAAGTTGCTGGTACTGCTGTTCCTCCCTTTCCAAATGGTGGACTATTCACCTTTCAGAGAACTGATGGCTTGTGCCTAGCCAAGGTGGAGTGTCCCAAGCCCAAACCCAAAAAAGGCAGTACCAGCCCTGCACACACATGTAGAACAGAAGGTGAGCCAGTCCTTGAGTGTGTCGGTGTCTGCCAAAGTGTACGGCAGCACCAATGTGTGGAGCTGTAACTATGGTCAGGGACAATATATGTCCTTTACGGCCCACTGGGTGAATGTGGTTACTGCTCAGCCACACCACCGCCACAGCCACACCAGGTATTGCCGCTTCTGCCTCCACGTTGTCACGCCGTTTAGTCCTGCGACAATGTACGCCTATGCCACCTTATCCTCCATTGTGTCCTCAGCCTCCACTGCAGGGACAATTCACAGTGCCCCTCCAGCATGCCACATGTGCAGGGCATGGCGGTATCATGCTATTATGCACCTCATTTGCCTGGGAGAACGGAGTCACACTGGGGAGGAACTGTTTTGTGTCCTTCATCAAGAATTCAAATCCTCTACGACAATCGGAACCATGGTGACCATCAACTGGAAGAACATGGTTTCGGCGCTGCATCAAGGACGGCTGAGTTATGCGCTCTGCATGGCCCACGTGTTAAATCTGGTTGTCAAGCGGTTCCTTAAGTCTTCCACCCATATGCAAGACATCCTAAAAATGGCCAGGAATCTGTGCATGCACTTCAGCCACTCGTACACCGCCAAGCACACCCTCCTTGAGCTGCAGCAGCAGAACGGCATCCACCAACATAGGCTGATATGTAATGTTTCACCTTTTGGAATTCCACCCTCTATATATTAGACAGACTATACGGGCAGAGAAAGGCCATAAACAATTTCTTGATGATCCAAGAGGACAGGAGTACTCCCCTGTGTAACTTCGATGCAACCAGTTGCAGCTCATGCGTGACACCTGACGTTTGCTCAGGCCCTTTGAGGAGGCCAAATTATTTATTAGTCACCAGGATTATGGGATGAACAATGTCATTCCACTGCTTCATGTCCTGAAACAGATGCTGGTATATCTGGCTGGTCCGGGGACTGGAGACGTGGTGTCTAGATCTCACGGCCACATGAGCCCTGTAGGTGTTGAACTGGAGAAGGAGGAGGAGAACATTGGAGCACAAGCAATGTGTAACGTAATGGGTGTTTTTTACACAGTGGTGACAGGAGAGGAGGAGCAGGGGCAGGTCAAGGAGCTACAGATCGATAAGGAAGATGAAGCAGAGGACCCAGACACACCATGGCAGTAGGCAGTGGAAATGGAGGCAGGGAGTCCCTCAGAGTCACTTGCAGAAATGGCCTGATGCATGCTCAATTGCTTGCGTAGTGACAGCCAAATTGTCACTATTTGTCAGAGAGATGGCTTCTGGCTCTCCACCTAGTTGGACCCTCGCTACCGGTCCAAAATGTGGGCCTTTTTTACACCCGCTGAGAGGGAGAACAAATTGAACTACTATAGAGAGATCCTATGTAGTCAGTTGGCCGCTTCCTATCTGCTCCATTGTCCATCCTCTCTCATGTCTGACAGGGAAGGCCCTCTGCACTCACGTTCCTCTGCCATGGCTGTTGTGGCAGGGTGGAGGGGTAGGAGCAGTTCCAGCTACATCAGCGGCAACTTGAGTCTACAGTCACTGATGAGCAGCTTACTCTTCAGAATCAGCAGCAGGTAGACCCGGAGCATGACCTGAACCAGCAGGTGGTGGCATACTTGGACCGCACCCTGCCATGCCACATTGAAGATCTGCTAGACTACTTGGCAGGTAAACTGGATTTGTGGCTGCAACTGGCAGAGTTTGCCCTGGAAAAGCTGTGCAGCCTGTCCAGTAGTGTGGCATCAGGGCGTTTAGTGCAGTGGGGGACAAATATTCCATTCACCTGTCATCTCTGTTTTGGATCCACTCCTGTTTTATTTGGCATTAGCAATACTGATGGATTATTTACTGACCAAATGCTTACTGCGTGAAGGCGGATGCTCAAAAGACAGGATCCATCTATTGTGGGTTATTGTTCTGACAGATCAGAGGAAGGGCAAAATAATCAGTGAGTGACGTCTACACAAACTTACTGCTGACACCCTCTCCACTCTGTCGGGGGGCTCTACTTGTATAAGTGTTTAATAAAGCAGGTTCTGTAGACATCTATATGGAATCAGCTGTAAAATGAGTGTGTTTTTTCTTGGCGCTAACATCGACCTGTAAGGCTGAGTTCATACTTGAGTTATTTGGTCAGTTTGGCCCCGTGACTGCCCAAATAAGTGAAGTGTGCAGTGATTCTAAGAGCAACGCCTGTCATTTGCATGTCATTTGGACTCACAGTATTATTTCCCTACCAAAGCAGACTCCCTATGCGTGTTACTGCAAGGCACAGTGTTCTACACCACTATAAAGGCTCTCTACAGTCAGGAAATAGGCTCTTTTTTTATTTGCCGCAAATAAATTTGTATCAAACCAAATTTTGTCCCAAAAATTTGGTGAAACGGCGAATCTAATTATAGCAATAGAACGATACTCTAGATTGCAGTTATATATCCTGAATATTCATAGCTCAAAACTGGAGAAAACTCAAATATACAATTAATGAATATAAAAGGCTAATATGTTTTACTGTTTTAATTGGTTATAAAATGGCAAGAATTGTTTTCATATTCTTCTTACTATTATGAAATGAATTTACTTTTTCTCTTGATCTATTAATGGCTCCACCAGAGCACAAATATTGCATTTTAATTATTGTTCTGTGTACACAGACATATGGTGTATTATCAATGAAACCAGTAACTGACTTACCAAGTAAAGATGAGACATAACAAAGTGGATATTAAAATTAAAACTTGATTAAACATTGCTGACTGTGTTCTTTGTATTGCTCTGTGAAGATCATTCTAAGATATAACAGGGGAATCAGTTAAGAAAACAAAACAATAATCATATCACATTTAATATCATGCAATGCAAATTCTAAATGACAATTGTTACTGGTAAGCCACCGATTTACACAGGATGGTGATGGTGCAGCAGAGAACACAGCATCATGGATACAGACAACATCAACTTTCCTCTCTCATTTCACTAATTTCTATTCATTGCTTCATATTTAAGAGTGAGAAAATCGACCTTCAGATCTAAGTTCCGAAGTTGATTCATTACCCAACTTCGTTTTAATGCTTTACTGAGAACAATACTTCGGTGAACAACTTCGGGCTTCGATTCTACAACTTTAAAAACATTTTTAAATAGGAATCTGAAATCGGATTTGGTACTGAGGTAGAATTGAAGCCTGAAGTTATTCACCGAAGATTTGCATGACTTCCGACTTAACAAAGTTTGCCTTGCAACAGCACATACATTTTAATACTGTATGGAGTCTCCATACAGCATTAAAACGAAGTTGGAGAACAAATTATCTTTGGATCTTGGATCCTAGGCTCGATTTTATCAGCTCTATTCATATTATACCAACATAAATTTATTTTAATCACATCCTTTCTTAGATCTAATATTATTTTTTTTTTTATTGTGATGAGATTAATTGTATAAAGATGGTTATTAAAAACTGTGACCTCTGTAAACATGTATTCACATGGTTTAATCATGTTAGGGTCTTTTATGTTACAGCTCTTTACCACACAAATTGATTAACAGTTTTTCTTTTAACTTGTTTCTGGAATCTATTCTTGTTTTTTCCCCAAAAAAAGGGGATGCTCACACTTTGAATTTTACAGCATAATTTTGGTACGGGCAACCATGTTGAAACGTAGAAGAAAACCCACCAGCTGTGTCCTTTCTGCTTCTCATTCATTTCAATGGCACTTCGGATCATGGAGAGGCGGCTTAAAGACGTGGTGTCGCTGAGGACAGATAGAAAGGATATAGCTACAGGCAGGTTTTTATGGAATTTTGGCACCAAAATTATGCTTTAAAACTCAACATTTTAGTGTTTCCCCAAAACACCCTTCAAAACATAATTAACAAAAATGAAAAAAGATTTTATCAAAGATTTTGATTGGTTGGGGTCCACGCACTATGATACTAAAACAAGGATGGGCTCAGTGCTGAGGGTAGGCTCAATAGAAAGGGTATGGGCAGAATCTATCATGAGGGGAATATTTAAAGTCAGTTTTCCTTCAGTCCCATCAAAGAAATTGAGATTATAAAAAAGTTGTATTGTCTTGAAGGACTGGTTTCCTACTTTTCCATTTTCTTTCAATCTTTGTTTAAGAAATCTTTTAAAAGATGGCATGTAAAGATATGTGTCTTTTCTACATTATTTCTAGTTAAAAATAGAATCATATTGTCTCATATTTTATACTTACAATCATATTTTCTAAGGCATGTTTTGCCAGCCAACAATTCAGGAAAACAGGAACAAATAGGTCTCTTAAAGGGGGCCAAAAAATCTGCAAACACAACAGAGCAATATTTAAGTATTAAACAAAAACACACAATATAATATTAAAAATAGAAAATAAAACAAATTTAAAGGGTCACTGAATTTTTGCAAAACTTTTGATATATGTAAGTTGGGGTCTATAATTTTTCCTAAAAAAAGGTTAAAGGTTATGAAACCTCCAGTGGCATATTTTTTATTTTTTCATTCTATATATTTTGAGCTAAAAAACATTTTTGTATTGATCTGTGTTCTTCTTTTTTTAAATGTCTCTAGTTCATAAACACTTATTTAACTTAAATTATTTTCAAACTAACTTACATGAGTGTTTCAATGGGAGCAGAGCTGTAGTAGTAGCAATAGTAGTAGCTATAACTTAAAAAAATATATATTTTCATATGATGGCTTAACTTTTGCCAATCTGTGTTTTTACGCCACCATTTAATTTACTATAACCTGTAAAATCAAATTATGGTGTGAAATTTGAAGGAAAAAATTATTGTTCCCTATTCAGAGCTCTATGAGTGTTAATTTTTTTGTGGGGTGAGCTGTAGTTTTTATTGCAACAAATAGGCTATATTTTTATTTATTTTTTCCATTACAGTATTCACTGCACATGATAAATAATATATTTTAATAGTTTGGCCATTTTTGTGATTGACAAAACTTATTATGTTTATGTTTATAGTTTTTTTTAATGTAAAATAGGGATGTTTTTTATTAAAAATTTTCTGTACAATTTAGTTCCATTAGGAGACTTCAACATGCAAGCTTCTGATCACTTCTCCCATAGAGTTCAATAGAGTACTATTGCAGTCTATATAATTTTTACAGGTTTGCCTGGAAGTTTGTGTCTTGAGCACAGTTTTTCAGACAGCGTTGGAAGCCTTTATAAGGTCCAGGGCTGTCATAGTAACTGATTGATTTTGCTGTGGGGGCTCTGATGGCAGATGGACACTTCCCTCTGTCAAAATCCACAGATGCCATGGTTGTACATTCCCTTTAACCAACTAATCACCAGCCTATTTTTCACCTTAGTGACCAAGCAATTTTTTTCATGTTTTCATAGTTGTGTTCCAAGACCAATATCTTTTTATTTTTTCTTTCTTGTAGCCATATGAGGATTTTTTTTTTGTAGGGCAAGTTGTGTCTTTTAGTGGCACATTTTGGTGTACATACTGTATAGCTCATAACTAGAGTTGAGCGAACCCAAACTGTAAAGTTTGTTCGTACCGAACTTTAGGTTTTTCGTCACCCTGACCCGAACATTTACGTAAAAGTTTGAGTTCGGTGTTTGGCGATTTTTATGGCGCTTTTTGAAAGGCTGCACAGAAGCCAATCAACAAGCGTCATACTACTTGCCCCAAAAGGCCATCACAGCCATGCCTACTATTGGCATGGCTGTGATTGGCCAACTGCAGCATGTGACCCAGCCTCTATTTAAGCTGGAGTCACGTAGCGCCACGCGTCACTCTGCTGGGATTAGTGTAGGGAGAGGCTGCAGCTGCTGTGAGGGAGAGATCAGGGAGCGATCTTATCAAGAACTGGTTTATGTACTCAGCAATCTACAGAAAAAGTGTTTTGTGGGTGCAGTGCACAATTTCTTTAAGCCTGCCCTGAGCCAACTACTACTGAAAAAAACTTTTTTTTCTTCATTTCATAAATATCAATACTTGATCGCCAGCCATTTTATGCAACGATAGTGCACCAGCATAGGCTATCTGCAAGTCCAGAAATACAGCTTTGGCATACTGGGGTGAAAAAACGCTCTAATATACTGCACATCTGGGATTAGACAAGCATAAGTGACTGTCACATTTAGGACAGAAATACAGCTTTTTGGTTATGGTGAAAAAAGCCTGTAATATACTGCACATCTGTGATTACACGTGCATAAGTGACTGACACATTTAGGACAGAAATACAGCTTTTTGGTTACATACTGCATATCTGGGATTACACGTGCATGAGTGACTGTCATATTTAGGCCATAAATACGGCGTTGGCATACTGGGGTGAAAAAAGCCTCACATATACTGCACATCTGGGATTACACGTGAATAAGTGACTGTCACATTTAGGACAGAAATACAGCTTTTTTCTTACTGGGGTGAAAAAACCCTCTGATATACTGCATATCTGTGATTACACATGCATAAGTGATTGTCACATTAAGACCAGAAATACTGCTTTTTTTTCTTACTGGGGTGAAAAAATCCTCCGATATACTGCACATCTCTGATTACACATGCATAAGGGATTGTCAAATTAACGCCAGAAATCCTGCTTTGGCTTACTGGGGTGACAAAAGCCTCTAATATATTGCACATCTGGCATCTGTCATATTGTCACGAGGGTGTCAAGACCCACGCCTGACTCCGTTATACCCGGGGTCAGGAAGTCACAGCGGTTGGCTGCGCACTCTTTGTAAGATAGGGCTGTTTCCTTATGGTAGCTTTCTGGGTTTGCTTTGCAACCCTTTTTGGCTCACTCAGGGATCC